>NC_068392.1:1412331-1742331 GCF_023724105.1 Carassius gibelio
ATAACAATATATACTACTGATCAGTAATTTGGGGTTAGTAATTTTTTCTTTTTAAATAAAATCAATACTTTTATTCAGCAAGGATGTGTTAAATTGATAAAGTGATAGTAAAGAAAATATATTATTAGAATATATATTAGAATTTTAACTTTTTTATTTGGAATAAATGCAGTTCTTTTTAACCTTTTATTCAAATATATTAGACAGCAGAACTGTTTTCAACACTCATAATAAATCAGAATATTAGAATGATTTCTAAATGATCATGTGATCGACTGATGTTACATGTGACACTGAAGGCTGGAGTAATGATGCTGAAAATTCAGCTTTGCGTCACAGGAATAAATTATTTTTTAAAGTATATTCAAATAAAAAACTATTATTTTAAGTTATAATAATATTTCACAATATTACTGTTTTTTCTTTTTTGATTCAACGTTGAAACAACGTCGGCTACCACGGTTGAATCAACGTTGAATTACCTTTCGATTTTGCAAATTGGATTCACAGTTGAAATCGTGACGCTGTTTCACCGTCTTACCTGCATCACGGGTGAATTATGGTCGTTCTGCAGACCTTGGATTAACGCTGAATGAGGTGTTGATTTTGAATAGTTAATCAACGTTGATGACACGATGTTGTTTCACCGTCATACCTGGCACCATGTATAAATACACACTTGTATGTTCAATTAGATCCTAGTTTGCATTTAGATCAACAGTACATGATAAAGGCTAACAATCAAATGACTGGCAGCAATGGCTTTACAATCAACTTCAATAAACTATCAAATGCTCACAACTGTAAAACAGTAGTTTTATTTTGGAAACATACTGTATAAAACAGATGAAAATAATCCCAAACTTTATGATGCAGAATATGCACGGATGTATTGATAAAAACATGTAGTAGAACAATCCAAATAGTCCAGGAAAAGATCCGTGAGAGTGATTGTGAACTTCTTTGGGATGGCACCACAAGGAGTCGTTCACTTGCAGAGCGCAAACTTCTGGAGGACACATAAGATTTAACCAGTGAGTTTAGGCATGTTCACAACGTTTCACAATAACTTTGATATTGTCAAAAATATTTAACTGAAAACTGAATGCAAAATAAATCACACAATATTTTCACTTTACAGTTCAGTAACAGTGGAGTTGGAAACAAAGTGGACAACACTATTCATTAAACATTTATTAAATGTATTCAGATGAAAGTTTACATTTCACAAATTATTCATAAGCAGTGTTTTCAGAGCCCCCAGTTACACTGTTTTAATCAGAACACTAACATTACAGTGTAGAAAAACAAGTCAAATCAAATTAAGTACATTTTTATTAAACGAAGTACAATCAAAACCTATCACAAAAGGTCAAAGCATCTCTAGCAGAAGTGACAGTGCAATGTAGCAGATGAACAATTTCTTACCAATGTTTCAAGAATAAACTGGATCCTCGATGACTCTACAAGGGGAAAGAAGAAATGGTTTACTGAAAAGTTCTTAAAAAGCAGGATTTCATTTTATACCATTTCTTTAAACCATTGGTTCTCAAACTTTCTATACCAAATACCACTTCAGAAAATATTTGTTATTAAATATTAAGTTCCACCATAATGACCAACATTAAATTTCAGCAGCGTAGTAGGCCAAACTATTCAGCTACAGCTCTACCGTTAAAAAATGAGGCAGTTTTATTCTAATAAGAATATTTATTGTTGTATATATTTATTTGTAATATTTATTTAATTTAGTGATTCACCTGCGTAACCACTAGAGAGGGTCTGACACTGAGAACCACTGCTTTAAACAATCCTCATTTTTAAATTCATTTTCATTAATTCATTAAAATTGTACCGACATTTGCACTTGCATGTTTCAGAAAACACTTTGAAACTATTATTAGAATAAAAACATATATAACACACCTAATGCATGGGATTCATATCAGGAAAATGTGGGAAAATCTCTAAAAGACAGACATTAACGCATAACTTTCCAGCAAGACAGTAGGTGAGCATCTAACTTGATCATCTGTGATAAAGCAATGCAAAATACACACACGGGTATTTATTTATCTTCTGCAGGTTACATGTCCTTTATGCTACCCATTTGTAAACTCTGGTTATACTTTACTATTTTCAAAAGATAATAAAGATAGCGATTTTCTTACCTCATTTTGCCAGTATGTTTGCAGGACCTCGCAGAACACATCTGACCCTTCTTGTGTTCACAGCTTTTGTTCTCCTTTGACATGTCACAACTCAAATTCGCTCAAAATAAAAAACAATTAACAGGCAAATATTAAATAATTCGGGACCGACTGAGTGGTCAGTTATAACGAGCAGCAGCTGAGCTCCGCCTCACTCACAGAAACACGACAATCGCGAATCATTTGAGTCAGTTCGGGAGTTCATAGCGGGATCGCGAAGCATATTTGACTCAGTTTGGGAGTTCGTAGCGGGATCGCGAATCATTTCACTCAGTTCGGGAGTTCGTAGCGGGATCGCGAATCATTTCACTCAGTTCGGGAGTTCGTAGCGGGATCGCGAATCATTTGAGTCATTTCGCGAGTTCGTAGCGGGATCGCGAATCATTTGAGTCAGTTCGCGAGTTCGTAGCGGGATCGCGAATCAATTGAGTCAGTTCGCGAGTTCATAGCGGGTTCGCGAATCATTTGAGTCAGTTCGCGAGTTCGTTGCGGGATCGCGAATCATTTGAGTCATTTCGCGAGTTCGTAGCGGGATCGCGAATCATTTGAGTCAATTCGCGAGTTCATAGCGGGATCGCGAATCAATTGAGTCAGTTCGCGAGTTCATAGCGGGATCGCGAATCATTTGAGTCAGTTTGTCCAGTGTTGGGCAGTAACGTGTTATTAGTAAAAAATTAATTAATTTTGACTGAAGTGCAGCCTAACCTGCAGCAGCAACGCATTGTAGGATTGGTGGATGCCATGTATATGTACAAAAAAAGTACAAAAAAAAGCTATGTTTTTAAAATATAAACATTTTGTAATAACAATATATACTACTGATCAGTAATTTGGGGTTAGTAATTTTTTCTTTTTAAATAAAATCAATACTTTTATTCAGCAAGGATGTGTTAAATTGATAAAGTGATAGTAAAGAAAATATATTATTAGAATATATATTAGAATTTTAACTTTTTTATTTGGAATAAATGAAGTTCTTTTTAACCTTTTATTCAAATATATTAGACAGCAGAACTGTTTTCAACACTCATAATAAATCAGAATATTAGAATGATTTCTAAATGATCATGTGATCGACTGATGTTACATGTGACACTGAAGGCTGGAGTAATGATGCTGAAAATTCAGCTTTGCGTCACAGGAATAAATTATTTTTTAAAGTATATTCAAATAAAAAACTATTATTTTAAGTTATAATAATATTTCACAATATTACTGTTTTTTCTTTTTTGATTCAACGTTGAAACAACGTCGGCTACCACGGTTGAATCAACGTTGAATTACCTTTCGATTTTGCAAATTGGATTCACAGTTGAAATCGTGACGCTGTTTCACCGTCTTACCTGCATCACGGGTGAATTATGGTCGTTCTGCAGACCTTGGATTAACGCTGAATGAGGTGTTGATTTTGAATAGTTAATCAACGTTGATGACACGATGTTGTTTCACCGTCATACCTGGCACCATGTATAAATACACACTTGTATGTTCAATTAGATCCTAGTTTGCATTTAGATCAACAGTACATGATAAAGGCTAACAATCAAATGACTGGCAGCAATGGCTTTACAATCAACTTCAATAAACTATCAAATGCTCACAACTGTAAAACAGTAGTTTTATTTTGGAAACATACTGTATAAAACAGATGAAAATAATCCCAAACTTTATGATGCAGAATATGCACGGATGTATTGATAAAAACATGTAGTAGAACAATCCAAATAGTCCAGGAAAAGATCCGTGAGAGTGATTGTGAACTTCTTTGGGATGGCACCACAAGGAGTCGTTCACTTGCAGAGCGCAAACTTCTGGAGGACACATAAGATTTAACCAGTGAGTTTAGGCATGTTCACAACGTTTCACAATAACTTTGATATTGTCAAAAATATTTAACTGAAAACTGAATGCAAAATAAATCACAGAATATTTTCACTTTACAGTTCAGTAACAGTGGAGTTGGAAAAAAAGTGGACAACACTATTCATTAAACATTTATTAAATGTATTCAGATGAAAGTTTACATTTCACAAATTATTCATAAGCAGTGTTTTCAGAGCCCCCAGTTACACTGTTTTAATCAGAACACTAACATTACAGTGTAGAAAAACAAGTCAAATCAAATTAAGTACATTTTTATTAAACGAAGTACAATCAAAACCTATCACAAAAGGTCAGAGCATCTCTAGCAGAAGTGACAGTGCAATGTAGCAGATGAACAATTTCTTACCAATGTTTCAAGAATAAACTGGATCCTCGATGACTCTACAAGGGGAAAGAAGAAATGGTTTACTGAAAAGTTCTTAAAAAGCAGGATTTCATTTTATACCATTTCTTTAAACCATTGGTTCTCAAACTTTCTATACCAAATACCACTTCAGAAAATATTTGTTATTAAATATTAAGTTCCACCATAATGACCAACATTAAATTTCAGCAGCGTAGTAGGCCAAACTATTCAGCTACAGCTCTACCGTTAAAAAATGAGGCAGTTTTATTCTAATAAGAATATTTATTGTTGTATATATTTATTTGTAATATTTATTTAATTTAGTGATTCACCTGCGTAACCACTAGAGAGGGTCTGACACTGAGAACCACTGCTTTAAACAATCCTCATTTTTAAATTCATTTTCATTAATTCATTAAAATTGTACCGACATTTGCACTTGCATGTTTCAGAAAACACTTTGAAACTATTATTAGAATAAAAACATATATAACACACCTAATTCATGGGATTCATATCAGGAAAATGTGGGAAAATCTCTAAAAGACAGACATTAACGCATAACTTTCCAGCAAGACAGTAGGTGAGCATCTAACTTGATCATCTGTGATAAAGCAATGCAAAATACACACACGGGTATTTATTTATCTTCTGCAGGTTACATGTCCTTTATGCTACCCATTTGTAAACTCTGGTTATACTTTACTATTTTCAAAAGATAATAAAGATAGCGATTTTCTTACCTCATTTTGCCAGTATGTTTGCAGGACCTCGCAGAACACATCTGACCCTTCTTGTGTTCACAGCTTTTGTTCTCCTTTGACATGTCACGACTCAAATTCGCTCAAAATAAAAAACAATTAACAGGCAAATATTAAATAATTCGGGACCGACTGAGTGGTCAGTTATAACGAGCAGCAGCTGAGCTCCGCCTCACTCACAGAAACACGACAATCGCGAATCATTTGAGTCAGTTCGGGAGTTCATAGCGGGATCGCGAATCATATTTGACTCAGTTCGGGAGTTCGTAGCGGGATCGCGAATCATTTCACTCAGTTCGGGAGTTCGTAGCGGGATCGCGAATCATTTCACTCAGTTCGCGAGTTCGTAGCGGGATCGCGAATCATTTGAGTCAGTTCGCGAGTTCATAGCGGGATCGCGAATCATTTGAGTCAGTTCGCGAGTTCATAGCGGGATCGCGAATCATTTGACTCAGTTCGCGAGTTCATAGCGGGATCGTGAATCATTTGAGTCATTTCGCGAGTTCGTAGCGGGATCGCGAATCATTTGAGTCAATTCGCGAGTTCGTAGCGGGATCGCGAATCAATTGAGTCAGTTCGCGAGTTCATAGCGGGTTCGCGAATCATTTGAGTCAGTTCGCGAGTTCGTAGCGGGATCGCGAATCATTTGAGTCAATTCGCGAGTTCATAGCGGGATCGCGAATCAATTGAGTCAGTTCGCGAGTTCATAGCGGGATCGCGAATCATTTGAGTCAGTTTGTCCAGTGTTGGGCAGTAACGTGTTATTAGTAAAAAATTAATTAATTTTGACTGAAGTGCAGCCTAACCTGCAGCAGCAACGCATTGTAGGATTGGTGGATGCCATGTATATGTACAAAAAAAGTACAAAAAAAGCTATGTTTTTAAAATATAAACATTTTGTAATAACAATATATACTACTGATCAGTAATTTGGGGTTAGTAATTTTTTCTTTTTAAATAAAATCAATACTTTTATTCAGCAAGGATGTGTTAAATTGATAAAGTGATAGTAAAGAAAATATATTATTAGAATATATATTAGAATTTTAACTTTTTTATTTGGAATAAATGCAGTTCTTTTTAACCTTTTATTCAAATATATTAGACAGCAGAACTGTTTTCAACACTCATAATAAATCAGAATATTAGAATGATTTCTAAATGATCATGTGATCGACTGATGTTACATGTGACACTGAAGGCTGGAGTAATGATGCTGAAAATTCAGCTTTGCGTCACAGGAATAAATTATTTTTTAAAGTATATTCAAATAAAAAACTATTATTTTAAGTTATAATAATATTTCACAATATTACTGTTTTTTCTTTTTTGATTCAACGTTGAAACAACGTCGGCTACCACGGTTGAATCAACGTTGAATTACCTTTCGATTTTGCAAATTGGATTCACAGTTGAAATCGTGACGCTGTTTCACCGTCTTACCTGCATCACGGGTGAATTATGGTCGTTCTGCAGACCTTGGATTAACGCTGAATGAGGTGTTGATTTTGAATAGTTAATCAACGTTGATGACACGATGTTGTTTCACCGTCATACCTGGCACCATGTATAAATACACACTTGTATGTTCAATTAGATCCTAGTTTGCATTTAGATCAACAGTACATGATAAAGGCTAACAATCAAATGACTGGCAGCAATGGCTTTACAATCAACTTCAATAAACTATCAAATGCTCACAACTGTAAAACAGTAGTTTTATTTTGGAAACATACTGTATAAAACAGATGAAAATAATCCCAAACTTTATGATGCAGAATATGCACGGATGTATTGATAAAAACATGTAGTAGAACAATCCAAATAGTCCAGGAAAAGATCCGTGAGAGTGATTGTGAACTTCTTTGGGATGGCACCACAAGGAGTCGTTCACTTGCAGAGCGCAAACTTCTGGAGGACACATAAGATTTAACCAGTGAGTTTAGGCATGTTCACAACGTTTCACAATAACTTTGATATTGTCAAAAATATTTAACTGAAAACTGAATGCAAAATAAATCACACAATATTTTCACTTTACAGTTCAGTAACAGTGGAGTTGGAAAAAAAGTGGACAACACTATTCATTAAACATTTATTAAATGTATTCAGATGAAAGTTTACATTTCACAAATTATTCATAAGCAGTGTTTTCAGAGCCCCCAGTTACACTGTTTTAATCAGAACACTAACATTACAGTGTAGAAAAACAAGTCAAATCAAATTAAGTACATTTTTATTAAACGAAGTACAATCAAAACCTATCACAAAAGGTCAAAGCATCTCTAGCAGAAGTGACAGTGCAATGTAGCAGATGAACAATTTCTTACCAATGTTTGAAGAATAAACTGGATCCTCGATGACTCTACAAGGGGAAAGAAGAAATGGTTTACTGAAAAGTTCTTAAAAAGCAGGATTTCATTTTATACCATTTCTTTAAACCATTGGTTCTCAAACTTTCTATACCAAATACCACTTCAGAAAATATTTATTAAATATTAAGTTCCACCATAATGACCAACATTAAATTTCAGCAGCGTAGTAGGCCAAACTATTCAGCTACAGCTCTACCGTTAAAAAATGAGGCAGTTTTATTCTAATAAGAATATTTATTGTTGTATATATTTATTTGTAATATTTATTTAATTTAGTGATTCACCTGCGTAACCACTAGAGAGGGTCTGACACTGAGAACCACTGCTTTAAACAATCCTCATTTTTAAATTCATTTTCATTAATTCATTAAAATTGTACCGACATTTGCACTTGCATGTTTCAGAAAACACTTTGAAACTATTATTAGAATAAAAACATATATAACACACCTAATTCATGGGATTCATATCAGGAAAATGTGGGAAAATCTCTAAAAGACAGACATTAACGCATAACTTTCCAGCAAGACAGTAGGTGAGCATCTAACTTGATCATCTGTGATAAAGCAATGCAAAATACACACACGGGTATTTATTTATCTTCTGCAGGTTACATGTCCTTTATGCTACCATTTGTAAACTCTGGTTATACTTTACTATTTTCAAAAGATAATAAAGATAGCGATTTTCTTACCTCATTTTGCCAGTATGTTTGCAGGACCTCGCAGAACACATCTGACCCTTCTTGTGTTCACAGCTTTTGTTCTCCTTTGACATGTCACAACTCAAATTCGCTCAAAATAAAAAACAATTAACAGGCAAATATTAAATAATTCGGGACCGACTGAGTGGTCAGTTATAACGAGCAGCAGCTGAGCTCCGCCTCACTCACAGAAACACGACAATCGTGAATCATTTCAGTCAGTTCGGGAGTTCATAGCGGGATCGCGAATCATATTTGACTCAGTTCGGGAGTTCGTAGCGGGATCGCGAATCATTTCACTCAGTTCGGGAGTTCGTAGCGGGATCGCGAATCATTTCACTCAGTTCGCGAGTTCGTAGCGGGATCGCGAATCATTTGAGTCAGTTCGCGAGTTCATAGCGGGATCGCGAATCATTTGAGTCAGTTCGCGAGTTCATAGCGGGATCGCGAATCATTTGACTCAGTTCGCGAGTTCATAGCGGGATCGCGAATCATTTGAGTCATTTCGCGAGTTCGTAGCGGGATCGCGAATCATTTGAGTCAATTCGCGAGTTCATAGCGGTATCGCGAATCAATTGAGTCAGTTCGCGAGTTCATAGCGGGATCGCGAATCATTTGAGTCAGTTTGTCCAGTGTTGGGCAGTAACGTGTTATTAGTAAAAAATTAATTAATTTTGACTGAAGTGCAGCCTAACCTGCAGCAGCAACGCATTGTAGGATTGGTGGATGCCATGTATATGTACAAAAAAAGTACAAAAAAAAGCTATGTTTTTAAAATATAAACATTTTGTAATAACAATATATACTACTGATCAGTAATTTGGGGTTAGTAATTTTTTCTTTTTAAATAAAATCAATACTTTTATTCAGCAAGGATGTGTTAAATTGATAAAGTGATAGTAAAGAAAATATATTATTAGAATATATATTAGAATTTTAACTTTTTTATTTGGAATAAATGCAGTTCTTTTTAACCTTTTATTCAAATATATTAGACAGCAGAACTGTTTTCAACACTCATAATAAATCAGAATATTAGAATGATTTCTAAATGATCATGTGATCGACTGATGTTACATGTGACACTGAAGGCTGGAGTAATGATGCTGAAAATTCAGCTTTGCGTCACAGGAATAAATTATTTTTTAAAGTATATTCAAATAAAAAACTATTATTTTAAGTTATAATAATATTTCACAATATTACTGTTTTTTCTTTTTTGATTCAACGTTGAAACAACGTCGGCTACCACGGTTGAATCAACGTTGAATTACCTTTCGATTTTGCAAATTGGATTCACAGTTGAAATCGTGACGCTGTTTCACCGTCTTACCTGCATCACGGGTGAATTATGGTCGTTCTGCAGACCTTGGATTAACGCTGAATGAGGTGTTGATTTTGAATAGTTAATCAACGTTGATGACACGATGTTGTTTCACCGTCATACCTGGCACCATGTATAAATACACACTTGTATGTTCAATTAGATCCTAGTTTGCATTTAGATCAACAGTACATGATAAAGGCTAACAATCAAATGACTGGCAGCAATGGCTTTACAATCAACTTCAATAAACTATCAAATGCTCACAACTGTAAAACAGTAGTTTTATTTTGGAAACATACTGTATAAAACAGATGAAAATAATCCCAAACTTTATGATGCAGAATATGCACGGATGTATTGATAAAAACATGTAGTAGAACAATCCAAATAGTCCAGGAAAAGATCCGTGAGAGTGATTGTGAACTTCTTTGGGATGGCACCACAAGGAGTCGTTCACTTGCAGAGCGCAAACTTCTGGAGGACACATAAGATTTAACCAGTGAGTTTAGGCATGTTCACAACGTTTCACAATAACTTTGATATTGTCAAAAATATTTAACTGAAAACTGAATGCAAAATAAATCACACAATATTTTCACTTTACAGTTCAGTAACAGTGGAGTTGGAAACAAAGTGGACAACACTATTCATTAAACATTTATTAAATGTATTCAGATGAAAGTTTACATTTCACAAATTATTCATAAGCAGTGTTTTCAGAGCCCCCAGTTACACTGTTTTAATCAGAACACTAACATTACAGTGTAGAAAAACAAGTCAAATCAAATTAAGTACATTTTTATTAAACGAAGTACAATCAAAACCTATCACAAAGGGTCAAAGCATCTCTAGCAGAAGTGACAGTGCAATGTAGCAGATGAACAATTTCTTACCAATGTTTCAAGAATAAACTGGATCCTCGATGACTCTACAAGGGGAAAGAAGAAATGGTTTACTGAAAAGTTCTTAAAAAGCAGGATTTCATTTTATACCATTTCTTTAAACCATTGGTTCTCAAACTTTCTATACCAAATACCACTTCAGAAAATATTTGTTATTAAATATTAAGTTCCACCATAATGACCAACATTAAATTTCAGCAGCGTAGTAGGCCAAACTATTCAGCTACAGCTCTACCGTTAAAAAATGAGGCAGTTTTATTCTAATAAGAATATTTATTGTTGTATATATTTATTTGTAATATTTATTTAATTTAGTGATTCACCTGCGTAACCACTAGAGAGGGTCTGACACTGAGAACCACTGCTTTAAACAATCCTCAGTTTTAAATTCATTTTCATTAATTCATTAAAATTGTACCGACATTTGCACTTGCATGTTTCAGAAAACACTTTGAAACTATTATTAGAATAAAAACATATATAACACACCTAATGCATGGGATTCATATCAGGAAAATGTGGGAAAATCTCTAAAAGACAGACATTAACGCATAACTTTCCAGCAAGACAGTAGGTGAGCATCTAACTTGATCATCTGTGATAAAGCAATGCAAAATACACACACGGGTATTTATTTATCTTCTGCAGGTTACATGTCCTTTATGCTACCCATTTGTAAACTCTGGTTATACTTTACTATTTTCAAAAGATAATAAAGATAGCGATTTTCTTACCTCATTTTGCCAGTATGTTTGCAGGACCTCGCAGAACACATCTGACCCTTCTTGTGTTCACAGCTTTTGTTCTCCTTTGACATGTCACAACTCAAATTCGCTCAAAATAAAAAACAATTAACAGGCAAATATTAAATAATTCGGGACCGACTGAGTGGTCAGTTGTAACGAGCAGCAGCTGAGCTCCGCCTCACTCACAGAAACACGACAATCGTGAATCATTTGAGTCAGTTCGGGAGTTCATAGCGGGATCGCGAATCATATTTGACTCAGTTCGGGAGTTCGTAGCGGGATCGCGAATCATTTCACTCAGTTCGCGAGTTCGTAGCGGGATCGCGAATCATTTGAGTCAGTTCGCGAGTTCATAGCGGGATCGCGAATCAATTGAGTCAGTTCGCGAGTTCATAGCGGGTTGGCGAATCATTTGAGTCAGTTCGCGAGTTCGTAGCGGGATCGCGAATCATTTGAGTCATTTCGCGAGTTCGTAGCGGGATCGCGAATCATTTGAGTCAATTCGCGAGTTCATAGCGGGATCGCGAATCAATTGAGTCAGTTCGCGAGTTCATAGCGGGATCGCGAATCATTTGAGTCAGTTTGTCCAGTGTTGGGCAGTAACGTGTTATTAGTAAAAAATTAATTAATTTTGACTGAAGTGCAGCCTAACCTGCAGCAGCAACGCATTGTAGGATTGGTGGATGCCATGTATATGTACAAAAAAAGTACAAAAAAAAGCTATGTTTTTAAAATATAAACATTTTGTAATAACAATATATACTACTGATCAGTAATTTGGGGTTAGTAATTTTTTCTTTTTAAATAAAATCAATACTTTTATTCAGCAAGGATGTGTTAAATTGATAAAGTGATAGTAAAGAAAATATATTATTAGAATATATATTAGAATTTTAACTTTTTTATTTGGAATAAATGCAGTTCTTTTTAACCTTTTATTCAAATATATTAGACAGCAGAACTGTTTTCAACACTCATAATAAATCAGAATATTAGAATGATTTCTAAATGATCATGTGATCGACTGATGTTACATGTGACACTGAAGGCTGGAGTAATGATGCTGAAAATTCAGCTTTGCGTCACAGGAATAAATTATTTTTTAAAGTATATTCAAATAAAAAACTATTATTTTAAGTTATAATAATATTTCACAATATTACTGTTTTTTCTTTTTTGATTCAACGTTGAAACAACGTCGGCTACCACGGTTGAATCAACGTTGAATTACCTTTCGATTTTGCAAATTGGATTCACAGTTGAAATCGTGACGCTGTTTCACCGTCTTACCTGCATCACGGGTGAATTATGGTCGTTCTGCAGACCTTGGATTAACGCTGAATGAGGTGTTGATTTTGAATAGTTAATCAACGTTGATGACACGATGTTGTTTCACCGTCATACCTGGCACCATGTATAAATACACACTTGTATGTTCAATTAGATCCTAGTTTGCATTTAGATCAACAGTACATGATAAAGGCTAACAATCAAATGACTGGCAGCAATGGCTTTACAATCAACTTCAATAAACTATCAAATGCTCACAACTGTAAAACAGTAGTTTTATTTTGGAAACATACTGTATAAAACAGATGAAAATAATCCCAAACTTTATGATGCAGAATATGCACGGATGTATTGATAAAAACATGTAGTAGAACAATCCAAATAGTCCAGGAAAAGATCCGTGAGAGTGATTGTGAACTTCTTTGGGATGGCACCACAAGGAGTCGTTCACTTGCAGAGCGCAAACTTCTGGAGGACACATAAGATTTAACCAGTGAGTTTAGGCATGTTCACAACGTTTCACAATAACTTTGATATTGTCAAAAATATTTAACTGAAAACTGAATGCAAAATAAATCACACAATATTTTCACTTTACAGTTCAGTAACAGTGGAGTTGGAAACAAAGTGGACAACACTATTCATTAAACATTTATTAAATGTATTCAGATGAAAGTTTACATTTCACAAATTATTCATAAGCAGTGTTTTCAGAGCCCCCAGTTACACTGTTTTAATCAGAACACTAACATTACAGTGTAGAAAAACAAGTCAAATCAAATTAAGTACATTTTTATTAAACTAAGTACAATCAAAACCTATCACAAAGGGTCAAAGCATCTCTAGCAGAAGTGACAGTGCAATGTAGCAGATGAACAATTTCTTACCAATGTTTCAAGAATAAACTGGATCCTCGATGACTCTACAAGGGGAAAGAAGAAATGGTTTACTGAAAAGTTCTTAAAAAGCAGGATTTCATTTTATACCATTTCTTTAAACCATTGGTTCTCAAACTTTCTATACCAAATACCACTTCAGAAAATATTTGTTATTAAATATTAAGTTCCACCATAATGACCAACATTAAATTTCAGCAGCGTAGTAGGCCAAACTATTCAGCTACAGCTCTACCGTTAAAAAATGAGGCAGTTTTATTCTAATAAGAATATTTATTGTTGTATATATTTATTTGTAATATTTATTTAATTTAGTGATTCACCTGCGTAACCACTAGAGAGGGTCTGACACTGAGAACCACTGCTTTAAACAATCCTCAGTTTTAAATTCATTTTCATTAATTCATTAAAATTGTACCGACATTTGCACTTGCATGTTTCAGAAAACACTTTGAAACTATTATTAGAATAAAAACATATATAACACACCTAATGCATGGGATTCATATCAGGAAAATGTGGGAAAATCTCTAAAAGACAGACATTAACGCATAACTTTCCAGCAAGACAGTAGGTGAGCATCTAACTTGATCATCTGTGATAAAGCAATGCAAAATACACACACGGGTATTTATTTATCTTCTGCAGGTTACATGTCCTTTATGCTACCCATTTGTAAACTCTGGTTATACTTTACTATTTTCAAAAGATAATAAAGATAGCGATTTTCTTACCTCATTTTGCCAGTATGTTTGCAGGACCTCGCAGAACACATCTGACCCTTCTTGTGTTCACAGCTTTTGTTCTCCTTTGACATGTCACAACTCAAATTCGCTCAAAATAAAAAACAATTAACAGGCAAATATTAAATAATTCGGGACCGACTGAGTGGTCAGTTGTAACGAGCAGCAGCTGAGCTCCGCCTCACTCACAGAAACACGACAATCGCGAATCATTTGAGTCAGTTCGGGAGTTCATAGCGGGATCGCGAAGCATATTTGACTCAGTTCGGGAGTTCGTAGCGGGATCGCGAATCATTTCACTCAGTTCGGGAGTTCGTAGCGGGATCGCGAATCATTTCACTCAGTTCGCGAGTTCGTAGCGGGATCGCGAATCATTTGAGTCAGTTCGCGAGTTCATAGCGGGATCGCGAATCATTTGAGTCAGTTCGCGAGTTCATAGCGGGATCGCAAATCATTTGACTCAATTCGCGAGTTCATAGCGGGATCGCGAATCATTTGAGTCATTTCGCGAGTTCGTAGCGGGATCGCGAATCATTTGAGTCAATTCGCGAGTTCATAGCGGGATCGCGAATCAATTGAGTCAGTTCGCGAGTTCATAGCGGGTTGGCGAATCATTTGAGTCAGTTCGCGAGTTCGTAGCGGGATCGCGAATCATTTGAGTCATTTCGCGAGTTCGTAGCGGGATCGCGAATCATTTGAGTCAATTCGCGAGTTCATAGCGGGATCGCGAATCAATTGAGTCAGTTCGCGAGTTCATAGCGGGATCGCGAATCATTTGAGTCAGTTTGTCCAGTGTTGGGCAGTAACGTGTTATTAGTAAAAAATTAATTAATTTTGACTGAAGTGCAGCCTAACCTGCAGCAGCAACGCATTGTAGGATTGGTGGATGCCATGTATATGTACAAAAAAAGTACAAAAAAAAGCTATGTTTTTAAAATATAAACATTTTGTAATAACAATATATACTACTGATCAGTAATTTGGGGTTAGTAATTTTTTCTTTTTAAATAAAATCAATACTTTTATTCAGCAAGGATGTGTTAAATTGATAAAGTGATAGTAAAGAAAATATATTATTAGAATATATATTAGAATTTTAACTTTTTTATTTGGAATAAATGCAGTTCTTTTTAACCTTTTATTCAAATATATTAGACAGCAGAACTGTTTTCAACACTCATAATAAATCAGAATATTAGAATGATTTCTAAATGATCATGTGATCGACTGATGTTACATGTGACACTGAAGGCTGGAGTAATGATGCTGAAAATTCAGCTTTGCGTCACAGGAATAAATTATTTTTTAAAGTATATTCAAATAAAAAACTATTATTTTAAGTTATAATAATATTTCACAATATTACTGTTTTTTCTTTTTTGATTCAACGTTGAAACAACGTCGGCTACCACGGTTGAATCAACGTTGAATTACCTTTCGATTTTGCAAATTGGATTCACAGTTGAAATCGTGACGCTGTTTCACCGTCTTACCTGCATCACGGGTGAATTATGGTCGTTCTGCAGACCTTGGATTAACGCTGAATGAGGTGTTGATTTTGAATAGTTAATCAACGTTGATGACACGATGTTGTTTCACCGTCATATCTGGCACCATGTATAAATACACACTTGTATGTTCAATTAGATCCTAGTTTGCATTTAGATCAACAGTACATGATAAAGGCTAACAATCAAATGACTGGCAGCAATGGCTTTACAATCAACTTCAATAAACTATCAAATGCTCACAACTGTAAAACAGTAGTTTTATTTTGGAAACATACTGTATAAAACAGATGAAAATAATCCCAAACTTTATGATGCAGAATATGCACGGATGTATTGATAAAAACATGTAGTAGAACAATCCAAATAGTCCAGGAAAAGATCCGTGAGAGTGATTGTGAACTTCTTTGGGATGGCACCACAAGGAGTCGTTCACTTGCAGAGCGCAAACTTCTGGAGGACACATAAGATTTAACCAGTGAGTTTAGGCATGTTCACAACGTTTCACAATAACTTTGATATTGTCAAAAATATTTAACTGAAAACTGAATGCAAAATAAATCACACAATATTTTCACTTTACAGTTCAGTAACAGTGGAGTTGGAAACAAAGTGGACAACACTATTCATTAAACATTTATTAAATGTATTCAGATGAAAGTTTACATTTCACAAATTATTCATAAGCAGTGTTTTCAGAGCCCCCAGTTACACTGTTTTAATCAGAACACTAACATTACAGTGTAGAAAAACAAGTCAAATCAAATTAAGTACATTTTTATTAAACGAAGTACAATCAAAACCTATCACAAAGGGTCAAAGCATCTCTAGCAGAAGTGACAGTGCAATGTAGCAGATGAACAATTTCTTACCAATGTTTCAAGAATAAACTGGATCCTCGATGACTCTACAAGGGGAAAGAAGAAATGGTTTACTGAAAAGTTCTTAAAAAGCAGGATTTCATTTTATACCATTTCTTTAAACCATTGGTTCTCAAACTTTCTATACCAAATACCACTTCAGAAAATATTTGTTATTAAATATTAAGTTCCACCATAATGACCAACATTAAATTTCAGCAGCGTAGTAGGCCAAACTATTCAGCTACAGCTCTACCGTTAAAAAATGAGGCAGTTTTATTCTAATAAGAATATTTATTGTTGTATATATTTATTTGTAATATTTATTTAATTTAGTGATTCACCTGCGTAACCACTAGAGAGGGTCTGACACTGAGAACCACTGCTTTAAACAATCCTCAGTTTTAAATTCATTTTCATTAATTCATTAAAATTGTACCGACATTTGCACTTGCATGTTTCAGAAAACACTTTGAAACTATTATTAGAATAAAAACATATATAACACACCTAATGCATGGGATTCATATCAGGAAAATGTGGGAAAATCTCTAAAAGACAGACATTAACGCATAACTTTCCAGCAAGACAGTAGGTGAGCATCTAACTTGATCATCTGTGATAAAGCAATGCAAAATACACACACGGGTATTTATTTATCTTCTGCAGGTTACATGTCCTTTATGCTACCCATTTGTAAACTCTGGTTATACTTTACTATTTTCAAAAGATAATAAAGATAGCGATTTTCTTACCTCATTTTGCCAGTATGTTTGCAGGACCTCGCAGAACACATCTGACCCTTCTTGTGTTCACAGCTTTTGTTCTCCTTTGACATGTCACAACTCAAATTCGCTCAAAATAAAAAACAATTAACAGGCAAATATTAAATAATTCGGGACCGACTGAGTGGTCAGTTGTAACGAGCAGCAGCTGAGCTCCGCCTCACTCACAGAAACACGACAATCGCGAATCATTTGAGTCAGTTCGGGAGTTCATAGCGGGATCGCGAAGCATATTTGACTCAGTTCGGGAGTTCGTAGCGGGATCGCGAATCATTTCACTCAGTTCGGGAGTTCGTAGCGGGATCGCGAATCATTTCACTCAGTTCGCGAGTTCGTAGCGGGATCGCGAATCATTTGAGTCAGTTCGCGAGTTCATAGCGGGATCGCGAATCATTTGAGTCAGTTCGCGAGTTCATAGCGGGATCGCAAATCATTTGACTCAGTTCGCGAGTTCATAGCGGGATCGCGAATCATTTGAGTCATTTCGCGAGTTCGTAGCGGGATCGCGAATCATTTGAGTCAATTCGCGAGTTCATAGCGGGATCGCGAATCAATTGAGTCAGTTCGCGAGTTCATAGCGGGTTGGCGAATCATTTGAGTCAGTTCGCGAGTTCGTAGCGGGATCGCGAATCATTTGAGTCATTTCGCGAGTTCGTAGCGGGATCGCGAATCATTTGAGTCAATTCGCGAGTTCATAGCGGGATCGCGAATCAATTGAGTCAGTTCGCGAGTTCATAGCGGGATCGCGAATCATTTGAGTCAGTTTGTCCAGTGTTGGGCAGTAACGTGTTATTAGTAAAAAATTAATTAATTTTGACTGAAGTGCAGCCTAACCTGCAGCAGCAACGCATTGTAGGATTGGTGGATGCCATGTATATGTACAAAAAAAGTACAAAAAAAAGCTATGTTTTTAAAATATAAACATTTTGTAATAACAATATATACTACTGATCAGTAATTTGGGGTTAGTAATTTTTTCTTTTTAAATAAAATCAATACTTTTATTCAGCAAGGATGTGTTAAATTGATAAAGTGATAGTAAAAAAAATATATTATTAGAATATATATTAGAATTTTAACTTTTTTATTTGGAATAAATGCAGTTCTTTTTAACCTTTTATTCAAATATATTAGACAGCAGAACTGTTTTCAACACTCATAATAAATCAGAATATTAGAATGATTTCTAAATGATCATGTGATCGACTGATGTTACATGTGACACTGAAGGCTGGAGTAATGATGCTGAAAATTCAGCTTTGCGTCACAGGAATAAATTATTTTTTAAAGTATATTCAAATAAAAAACTATTATTTTAAGTTATAATAATATTTCACAATATTACTGTTTTTTCTTTTTTGATTCAACGTTGAAACAACGTCGGCTACCACGGTTGAATCAACGTTGAATTACCTTTTGATTTTGCAAATTGGATTCACAGTTGAAATCGTGACGCTGTTTCACCGTCTTACCTGCATCACGGGTGAATTATGGTCGTTCTGCAGACCTTGGATTAACGCTGAATGAGGTGTTGATTTTGAATAGTTAATCAACGTTGATGACACGATGTTGTTTCACCGTCATACCTGGCACCATGTATAAATACACACTTGTATGTTCAATTAGATCCTAGTTTGCATTTAGATCAACAGTACATGATAAAGGCTAACAATCAAATGACTGGCAGCAATGGCTTTACAATCAACTTCAATAAACTATCAAATGCTCACAACTGTAAAACAGTAGTTTTATTTTGGAAACATACTGTATAAAACAGATGAAAATAATCCCAAACTTTATGATGCAGAATATGCACGGATGTATTGATAAAAACATGTAGTAGAACAATCCAAGTAGTCCAGGAAAAGATCCGTGAGAGTGATTGTGAACTTCTTTGGGATGGCACCACAAGGAGTCGTTCACTTGCAGAGCGCAAACTTCTGGAGGACACATAAGATTTAACCAGTGAGTTTAGGCATGTTCACAACGTTTCACAATAACTTTGATATTGTCAAAAATATTTAACTGAAAACTGAATGCAAAATAAATCACACAATATTTTCACTTTACAGTTCAGTAACAGTGGAGTTGGAAACAAAGTGGACAACACTATTCATTAAACATTTATTAAATGTATTCAGATGAAAGTTTACATTTCACAAATTATTCATAAGCAGTGTTTTCAGAGCCCCCAGTTACACTGTTTTAATCAGAACACTAACATTACAGTGTAGAAAAACAAGTCAAATCAAATTAAGTACATTTTTATTAAACGAAGTACAATCAAAACCTATCACAAAAGGTCAAAGCATCTCTAGCAGAAGTGACAGTGCAATGTAGCAGATGAACAATTTCTTACCAATGTTTCAAGAATAAACTGGATCCTCGATGACTCTACAAGGGGAAAGAAGAAATGGTTTACTGAAAAGTTCTTAAAAAGCAGGATTTCATTTTATACCATTTCTTTAAACCATTGGTTCTCAAACTTTCTATACCAAATACCACTTCAGAAAATATTTGTTATTAAATATTAAGTTCCACCATAATGACCAACATTAAATTTCAGCAGCGTAGTAGGCCAAACTATTCAGCTACAGCTCTACCGTTAAAAAATGAGGCAGTTTTATTCTAATAAGAATATTTATTGTTGTATATATTTATTTGTAATATTTATTTAATTTAGTGATTCACCTGCGTAACCACTAGAGAGGGTCTGACACTGAGAACCACTGCTTTAAACAATCCTCAGTTTTAAATTCATTTTCATTAATTCATTAAAATTGTACCGACATTTGCACTTGCATGTTTCAGAAAACACTTTGAAACTATTATTAGAATAAAAACATATATAACACACCTAATGCATGGGATTCATATCAGGAAAATGTGGGAAAATCTCTAAAAGACAGACATTAACGCATAACTTTCCAGCAAGACAGTAGGTGAGCATCTAACTTGATCATCTGTGATAAAGCAATGCAAAATACACACACGGGTATTTATTTATCTTCTGCAGGTTACATGTCCTTTATGCTACCCATTTGTAAACTCTGGTTATACTTTACTATTTTCAAAAGATAATAAAGATAGCGATTTTCTTACCTCATTTTGCCAGTATGTTTGCAGGACCTCGCAGAACACATCTGACCCTTCTTGTGTTCACAGCTTTTGTTCTCCTTTGACATGTCACAACTCAAATTCGCTCAAAATAAAAAACAATTAACAGGCAAATATTAAATAATTCGGGACCGACTGAGTGGTCAGTTATAACGAGCAGCAGCTGAGCTCCGCCTCACTCACAGAAACACGACAATCGTGAATCATTTCAGTCAGTTCGGGAGTTCATAGCGGGATCGCGAATCATATTTGACTCAGTTCGGGAGTTCGTAGCGGGATCGCGAATCATTTCACTCAGTTCGGGAGTTCGTAGCGGGATCGCGAATCATTTCACTCAGTTTGCGAGTTCGTAGCGGGATCGCGAATCATTTGAGTCAGTTCGCGAGTTCATAGCGGGATCGCGAATCATTTGAGTCAGTTCGCGAGTTCATAGCGGGATCGCGAATCATTTGACTCAGTTCGCGAGTTCATAGCGGGATCGCGAATCATTTGAGTCATTTCGCGAGTTCGTAGCGGGATCGCGAATCATTTGAGTCAATTCGCGAGTTCATAGCGGGATCGCGAATCAATTGAGTCAGTTCGCGAGTTCATAGCGGGTTCGCGAATCATTTGAGTCAGTTCGCGAGTTCGTAGCGGGATCGCGAATCATTTGAGTCATTTCGCGAGTTCGTAGCGGGATTGCGAATCATTTGAGTCAATTCGCGAGTTCATAGCGGGATCGCGAATCAATTGAGTCAGTTCGTGAGTTCATAGCGGGATCGCGAATCATTTGAGTCAGTTTGTCCAGTGTTGGGCAGTAACGTGTTATTAGTAAAAAATTAATTAATTTTGACTGAAGTGCAGCCTAACCTGCAGCAGCAACGCATTGTAGGATTGGTGGATGCCATGTATATGTACAAAAAAAGTACAAAAAAAAGCTATGTTTTTAAAATATAAACATTTTGTAATAACAATATATACTACTGATCAGTAATTTGGGGTTAGTAATTTTTTCTTTTTAAATAAAATCAATACTTTTATTCAGCAAGGATGTGTTAAATTGATAAAGTGATAGTAAAGAAAATATATTATTAGAATATATTGTAATGACCCGAAAGTCAGCACTGACAGCCAGGTGCATTATGGGTATTTGTTTAGCGTTCAATTATGGGTTATTTAAGCAAGATGGTTGAGTTCTAATATTAGTAATGTTATACATGTTCATGTCTAAGTTAATTGGAGTTGATTTGGGTTCATTTACTGCCATGTTATAAAAAAGGATGACTGTCACCGTCATGGAGAGAGATGTGTTGAGGAGTGACTTGTGATATGGCCTTGCCTGTGCAGTTTGTTGATTGTGTTCTGAATTAAAGAGTAACAGACACTTATTGCCTCCTGTTGGCTGGTTTGTTAATAACTCTGCTCACAGAGACACTCACGGTCGTGCGGTGTATGGGACGCGAGTGCTCGCTCTGCCCGCTGGTGAAGATAAGTTGCGACGTATAGACGCTAGCACCCTGCTAGCCGATAGATTAAAAACAAACAGTCTAGCTTAGCTCTAGTCAGCCCACGGTAATAGAACAACTACAAATTGTTACACTGGTGTCAGAAGTGGGATTTAGGCCGTTTAGAAGACGCAGCTATGGAGCGAAGTATAGGCGAAATAGAGCGTGCTCTCAGAGAGAACCGAATCACGTTGGAGCGCTTGACAAATGAGTCGACGCGGAGAAGGGCTCCGTACTGGCCTGATGGCGCCAGCGTTCCCCGGACTGTGCATCGCTCTCCTATGCATGGGCAGAATGAACCTTTGACTGTCACACCAATGCACCAAATTAGTGTCCAGTCTAGCCTCCTTCCACGATCACCCGCAAAGCTACCACGATACAGCGGGTTGACGCCCCTGGAGCCCTACCTGGCCCAGGTCGATCTGGCTGCTCTCCACGATGGATGGACCCGCGAGGAGACTGCCACTCACTTGGCCCTCGCCCTGGAGGGTCCTGCACTTCAGGTCCTCAGCGATCTGTCTCCCGAAGAGCGGCGTGATATCCAGGCCCTCACCGCTGCCCTTAACAGCCGCTTCGGGCAGAGAACTTCTGCAGAGCAGAGCAGGGAAGAGCTTACTAACCGACGTCGACGTGAAGGA
Source organism: Carassius gibelio (assembly GCF_023724105.1). Classification (NCBI taxonomy): domain Eukaryota; kingdom Metazoa; phylum Chordata; class Actinopteri; order Cypriniformes; family Cyprinidae; genus Carassius; species Carassius gibelio. The sequence goes on from NC_068392.1 coordinate 1,434,907, forward strand.
GAGAGTGTGGGTGCATTCGCCGCTGACATACGGGTCCATACTCGGAAAGGCTACCCTACCTTCCCAGCCACAGCGAGGGAAGAGCTGAGCCTCCACGCTTTCCTGCGGGGCCTGACACCTGAGCGCCTACGTCAGCATGTCCGTTTGTCATCACCCCAAGACCTGAGTGAGGCACTGAGAGAGGCTGAGCGAGCTGAGGAGGTGCTGCAGGCTGGGCCGACAACAGGTCGATCTCAACTACAGCGCCAGCTGACGAGAGCAGCAGAACAAGAGCTTGACGGAGTTCAGCCTCAGGAGGAGGAGGTCAGCCGGGTTCAACCAGTGACCCCCCGACGGAGGTCGAAACTAGACCGCTGCTACCGCTGTGGAGAGCCGGGGCACTTCGCCAGGGACTGCCCTGCCCCGAGTCCCCGGCCCCGGGCAACATCACCCCCGGGAAACGACCTTGGAGTGAGGCAGTGAGGGGACCCTCACCCCGTTCTTTGGCACCCCTCCACAATGACTGCCCTGTTGTGGGGCGCTGTGGGCTTATCAGAGGATTGTACCTTGACTGTGTTATTGACGGACAGCCCTGCAGTGCCCTGGTGGATACGGGGTCCACCATTTGCTTATTACAAAAAGGATTGTTGCCAGGGACAGCCGGTCCTCTTCCAGGGCACTGGACCCCCACCAATACCGAACTCCTCACCGTCACGGGTGAAAAGACAGTAATGCCTGGGAAGAAGTTGTTGTCTGTATCGGTGGGGATGAGCCAGACAAGCCATGAGTTCTGGCTCGCCGACATCAGAGATGAGTGCATTGTTGGTTTGGACTTGTTAGCCCACTGGGGAGCATGTGTCGACGTGCTGGGGCCCACACTGTGCTTAGGTAACGAGAGAGTGCCACTCCGGTCGGGTCGGAGCCATCATGGAGAGGCTGCCGCCCCGCTGCCACCGCTTAGACACCAGGGTTCACTGGCTCCAGCCCCCAGCCGCCATACAAGATCTGTAGAGACTCAAGGGGTGCTCCCGGGGTGTATTGCAACTCAGACCAGTGCATCCCAGTCATTATCAGTGCACGCTCCTTTCACCCATCCATCACCTGAGACTGTTGCTGCTGTTGAGGAGTTGGGGCGACGAAGTAGTGAGCATCTGAGCGTGCTGCAGCAGGAGCAGCTGCAATGCCTATTGAAAGACTTTGTGGACATTTTTGCAGCTCGAGAGGAGGACTGTACTAGAACAGCTTTGGTGCAGCATCACATTGACACTGGTCCCGCTGCTCCCATTCGCTTGCGGCCCCACAGACTGCCTCTCGCCAAGCGCCAGGCTGCTGAGGAAATGATCAGAGATATGGCAGCTAATGGCATTATAGAGCCCTCAGACAGTCCCTGGGCTGCACCTATGGTCATGGTGCGGAAGAAAACGGGGGGGTGGCGCCCTTGCGTGGACTTTCGTCGGCTAAATTCGGTCACCCGCAAGGACTCATACCCACTTCCGCGCATTGATGACGCATTGGATTATGTTGCTGGATCCTGTTGGTTCAGCTCTTTGGACTTGCGCAGTGGGTATTGGCAAGTGGAGCTGGCGGCGGAGGCCCGGCCCAAAACTGCGTTTACCATAGGGCAAGGACTGTGGCAGTTTAAGGTGATGCCCTTTGGGCTGTGTAATGCCCCAGCCACCTTTGAGAGGCTTATGGAGCGGGTCCTTAAAGACATTCCCCGTACCCGCTGTGTGGTCTATTTGGATGATCTGTTAGTCCATGCCAGAGACTTTGACCACGCTGTCCACAATTTAAGGGAGGTTCTGACAGCCATCCGTAATGCTGGGCTGCGGTTGAACCCGGCCAAGTGTAACTTGCTCACCCGCCAAACGCAGTTCCTGGGTCACGTTGTTAGTGAGAGCGGAGTGGCCACCGACCCAACAAAGGTGGCCACAGTGAGGGACTGGCCCCCACCAACCAACCTCACTGAGTTGCGGAGTTTCTTAGGCCTGGCCTCCTATTATAGAAGGTATGTCAGAGACTTTGCCACCATCGCCAGCCCCTTACATCAGCTGACAAATAAGGGTCGGCGATTTGGGTGGTCCGAGGACTGTGCGGCAGCCTTCCACCAGCTAAAAGCCGCTCTTATAGATGCTCCTGTTTTGGCCTACCCTGATCCCAACAAACCTTTCCTGGTGGACACTGATGCCAGCAACGTGGGGGTTGGCGCCATACTCTCCCAGAAGGGGGAGACTGGAGAGCGAGTGGTGGCCTATTATAGCTGCAGCCTCAGTCGTTCTGAAAGAAACTACTGTGTCACCCGGCGGGAGTTGTTAGCTGTGGTCCTGGCAGTCCGTCACTTCAGGCCCTACCTCTTGGGCACCAGGTTCACACTGAGGACCGACCACGCTAGCCTCACCTGGATGCTGAACTTCCGCCAACCAGAGGGTCAGGTGGCAAGGTGGCTGGAGATCCTCCAAGAGTATGACTTCGAGGTTCAGCACCGACCAGGGCGGCAGCATGCCAACGCTGATGCCCTCTCCAGACGTCCATGCCTTGCCGATGAATGTCGGTATTGTGCTCGTCAGGAAGAACGAGATCTGGGCCCATCGTCGGCAGCCACCGAGCCGGGTGGCAGTGATGGAGACGGAGGGCCATTCACCATCGAGCAGCTGCGACAACAGCAGGCAAATGACCAAGTTCTGGTGAAGGTGAAGGGTTGGCTGGAGGCTCGAGCACGTCCGGACTGGCCAGCGGTGTCCTCACAGGGGCCTGAGATCAAATCACTTCATGCTCAGTGGGGCAGCCTGGAGCTCCACGATGACGTGATCTACAGGCGGTGGCAGGCACCCAGGGGGGGAGTTGACCATCTCCAACTTCTAGTTCCCCACGCTCTGCGGCCAGAAGTCCTCCATTGGGTTCATGGGGCAGCTGGAGCTGGCCATTTCGGGAACTCCAAAACAGTGCGGCGGCTGCGGCAGCGGTTCTACTGGCCGGGGTGTCGGCAGGATGCAGAGCTACATGTTCACTGCTGCGATGTCTGCACGGCGCAGAAGGGACCCAGCCAACGCTCTCACGCACCGTTGCAGCAGTACCTAGTAGGGGCACCCATGGAGAGGATCGGAGTGGATATCTTGGGACCATTTCCCATCACAGAGGCCGGCAACCGCTTTGTCCTGGTAGCTATGGACTATTTTACAAAGTGGCCTGAAGCATATGCGGTGCCGGATCAGAGTGCTTCCACATCGGCACAGCGACTAGTGGATGAGATGTTTGCCCGTTTCGGGGTGCCGGACGAACTTCACAGTGACCAGGGGCGGAACTTTGAAAGTCGGTTGTTCAGTGAGGTGTGTCAGCGGCTGGGGGTAAAGAAAACAAGAACCACTCCCCTCCACCCTCAAAGCGATGGACTGGTTGAGCGGTTCAACCGCACCCTGGCCACCCAACTTGCCATCTTGACTAGTCAGCATCAGAGAGACTGGGACCAGCATCTGCCCCTGGTCCTGTGGGCATATAGGACAGCAGTGCAGGAGTCAAGTCAGTGCACGCCGGCAGCGCTGATGTTTGGAAGGGAGCTCCGCACGCCGGTGGACTTGGTGTTCGGGTCGCCTCCCGAGCCGGAGATTGCTGGTGGACCAGAACTGGACTACTTCCGGCGATTAAAGGAGCGTCTGGGCACAGTCCATCAACTGGCCAGAGAGGCTCTAGAGGACGCTGGAGCCCGCCAGAAGCGGGCGTACGATACCCGGGCCCACGGGCCTACCCTTAAGCCAGGGGACAGAGTGTGGGTGTTCTGCCCCCAGAGGAAGCGCGGGTTGTCACCCAAACTGACTCATCATTGGCAGGGACCTGGAGAGATTCTAAATCAAATTTCGGAGGTGGTTTTCCGGGTCCGAATGCCTGGACGGGGTAGGCGGGTGGTGCTTCACAAGGATCGGTTGGCACCGTACCACCCACTGGCCCCAGAACAAGAGAATGGTGGAGGCCAGGGAGGCTCCCCACCATCCACTCCCAGCGCTGCAACGGACAATAACGGACTCAGGGTTGAGCCTGGCGCTGGGGGTAAAACATCCGAGAGGCCGAAGCGTGTTCGACGTTGGCCAGGACATTTGTTAGATTTTGTTGTGGGAGAATAGGGTTGTGGGGACACTAACCCTCTTGGGGGGGGGCTATGTAATGACCCGAAAGTCAGCACTGACAGCCAGGTGCATTATGGGTATTTGTTTAGCGTTCAATTATGGGTTATTTAAGCAAGATGGTTGAGTTCTAATATTAGTAATGTTATACATGTTCATGTCTAAGTTAATTGGAGTTGATTTGGGTTCATTTACTGCCATGTTATAAAAAAGGATGACTGTCACCGTCATGGAGAGAGATGTGTTGAGGAGTGACTTGTGATATGGCCTTGCCTGTGCAGTTTGTTGATTGTGTTCTGAATTAAAGAGTAACAGACACTTATTGCCTCCTGTTGGCTGGTTTGTTAATAACTCTGCTCACAGAGACACTCACGGTCGTGCGGTGTATGGGACGCGAGTGCTCGCTCTGCCCGCTGGTGAAGATAAGTTGCGACGTATAGACGCTAGCACCCTGCTAGCCGATAGATTAAAAACAAACAGTCTAGCTTAGCTCTAGTCAGCCCACGGTAATAGAACAACTACAAGTTGTTACAATATATTAGAATTTTAACTTTTTTATTTGGAATAAATGCAGTTCTTTTTAACCTTTTATTCAAATATATTAGACAGCAGAACTGTTTTCAACACTCATAATAAATCAGAATATTAGAATGATTTCTAAATGATCATGTGATCGACTGATGTTACATGTGACACTGAAGGCTGGAGTAATGATGCTGAAAATTCAGCTTTGCGTCACAGGAATAAATTATTTTTTAAAGTATATTCAAATAAAAAACTATTATTTTAAGTTATAATAATATTTCACAATATTACTGTTTTTTCTTTTTTGATTCAACGTTGAAACAACGTCGGCTACCACGGTTGAATCAACGTTGAATTACCTTTCGATTTTGCAAATTGGATTCACAGTTGAAATCGTGACGCTGTTTCACCGTCTTACCTGCATCACGGGTGAATTATGGTCGTTCTGCAGACCTTGGATTAACGCTGAATGAGGTGTTGATTTTGAATAGTTAATCAACGTTGATGACACGATGTTGTTTCACCGTCATACCTGGCACCATGTATAAATACACACTTGTATGTTCAATTAGATCCTAGTTTGCATTTAGATCAACAGTACATGATAAAGGCTAACAATCAAATGACTGGCAGCAATGGCTTTACAATCAACTTCAATAAACTATCAAATGCTCACAACTGTAAAACAGTAGTTTTATTTTGGAAACATACTGTATAAAACAGATGAAAATAATCCCAAACTTTATGATGCAGAATATGCACGGATGTATTGATAAAAACATGTAGTAGAACAATCCAAATAGTCCAGGAAAAGATCCGTGAGAGTGATTGTGAACTTCTTTGGGATGGCACCACAAGGAGTCGTTCACTTGCAGAGCGCAAACTTCTGGAGGACACATAAGATTTAACCAGTGAGTTTAGGCATGTTCACAACGTTTCACAATAACTTTGATATTGTCAAAAATATTTAACTGAAAACTGAATGCAAAATAAATCACACAATATTTTCACTTTACAGTTCAGTAACAGTGGAGTTGGAAACAAAGTGGACAACACTATTCATTAAACATTTATTAAATGTATTCAGATGAAAGTTTACATTTCACAAATTATTCATAAGCAGTGTTTTCAGAGCCCCCAGTTACACTGTTTTAATCAGAACACTAACATTACAGTGTAGAAAAACAAGTCAAATCAAATTAAGTACATTTTTATTAAACGAAGTACAATCAAAACCTATCACAAAAGGTCAAAGCATCTCTAGCAGAAGTGACAGTGCAATGTAGCAGATGAACAATTTCTTACCAATGTTTCAAGAATAAACTGGATCCTCGATGACTCTACAAGGGGAAAGAAGAAATGGTTTACTGAAAAGTTCTTAAAAAGCAGGATTTCATTTTATACCATTTCTTTAAACCATTGGTTCTCAAACTTTCTATACCAAATACCACTTCAGAAAATATTTGTTATTAAATATTAAGTTCCACCATAATGACCAACATTAAATTTCAGCAGCGTAGTAGGCCAAACTATTCAGCTACAGCTCTACCGTTAAAAAATGAGGCAGTTTTATTCTAATAAGAATATTTATTGTTGTATATATTTATTTGTAATATTTATTTAATTTAGTGATTCACCTGCGTAACCACTAGAGAGGGTCTGACACTGAGAACCACTGCTTTAAACAATCCTCATTTTTAAATTCATTTTCATTAATTCATTAAAATTGTACTGACATTTGCACTTGCATGTTTCAGAAAACACTTTGAAACTATTATTAGAATAAAAACATATATAACACACCTAATGCATGGGATTCATATCAGGAAAATGTGGGAAAATCTCTAAAAGACAGACATTAACGCATAACTTTCCAGCAAGACAGTAGGTGAGCATCTAACTTGATCATCTGTGATAAAGCAATGCAAAATACACACACGGGTATTTATTTATCTTCTGCAGGTTACATGTCCTTTATGCTACCCATTTGTAAACTCTGGTTATACTTTACTATTTTCAAAAGATAATAAAGATAGCGATTTTCTTACCTCATTTTGCCAGTATGTTTGCAGGACCTCGCAGAACACATCTGACCCTTCTTGTGTTCACAGCTTTTGTTCTCCTTTGACATGTCACAACTCAAATTCGCTCAAAATAAAAAACAATTAACAGGCAAATATTAAATAATTCGGGACCGACTGAGTGGTCAGTTATAACGAGCAGCAGCTGAGCTCCGCCTCACTCACAGAAACACGACAATCGCGAATCATTTGAGTCAGTTCGGGAGTTCATAGCGGGATCGCGAAGCATATTTGACTCAGTTTGGGAGTTCGTAGCGGGATCGCGAATCATTTCACTCAGTTCGGGAGTTCGTAGCGGGATCGCGAATCATTTCACTCAGTTCGGGAGTTCGTAGCGGGATCGCGAATCATTTGAGTCATTTCGCGAGTTCGTAGCGGGATCGCGAATCATTTGAGTCAGTTCGCGAGTTCGTAGCGGGATCGCGAATCAATTGAGTCAGTTCGCGAGTTCATAGCGGGTTCGCGAATCATTTGAGTCAGTTCGCGAGTTCGTTGCGGGATCGCGAATCATTTGAGTCATTTCGCGAGTTCGTAGCGGGATCGCGAATCATTTGAGTCAATTCGCGAGTTCATAGCGGGATCGCGAATCAATTGAGTCAGTTCGCGAGTTCATAGCGGGATCGCGAATCATTTGAGTCAGTTTGTCCAGTGTTGGGCAGTAACGTGTTATTAGTAAAAAATTAATTAATTTTGACTGAAGTGCAGCCTAACCTGCAGCAGCAACGCATTGTAGGATTGGTGGATGCCATGTATATGTACAAAAAAAGTACAAAAAAAAGCTATGTTTTTAAAATATAAACATTTTGTAATAACAATATATACTACTGATCAGTAATTTGGGGTTAGTAATTTTTTCTTTTTAAATAAAATCAATACTTTTATTCAGCAAGGATGTGTTAAATTGATAAAGTGATAGTAAAGAAAATATATTATTAGAATATATATTAGAATTTTAACTTTTTTATTTGGAATAAATGAAGTTCTTTTTAACCTTTTATTCAAATATATTAGACAGCAGAACTGTTTTCAACACTCATAATAAATCAGAATATTAGAATGATTTCTAAATGATCATGTGATCGACTGATGTTACATGTGACACTGAAGGCTGGAGTAATGATGCTGAAAATTCAGCTTAGCGTCACAGGAATAAATTATTTTTTAAAGTATATTCAAATAAAAAACTATTATTTTAAGTTATAATAATATTTCACAATATTACTGTTTTTTCTTTTTTGATTCAACGTTGAAACAACGTCGGCTACCACGGTTGAATCAACGTTGAATTACCTTTCGATTTTGCAAATTGGATTCACAGTTGAAATCGTGACGCTGTTTCACCGTCTTACCTGCATCACGGGTGAATTATGGTCGTTCTGCAGACCTTGGATTAACGCTGAATGAGGTGTTGATTTTGAATAGTTAATCAACGTTGATGACACGATGTTGTTTCACCGTCATACCTGGCACCATGTATAAATACACACTTGTATGTTCAATTAGATCCTAGTTTGCATTTAGATCAACAGTACATGATAAAGGCTAACAATCAAATGACTGGCAGCAATGGCTTTACAATCAACTTCAATAAACTATCAAATGCTCACAACTGTAAAACAGTAGTTTTATTTTGGAAACATACTGTATAAAACAGATGAAAATAATCCCAAACTTTATGATGCAGAATATGCACGGATGTATTGATAAAAACATGTAGTAGAACAATCCAAATAGTCCAGGAAAAGATCCGTGAGAGTGATTGTGAACTTCTTTGGGATGGCACCACAAGGAGTCGTTCACTTGCAGAGCGCAAACTTCTGGAGGACGCATAAGATTTAACCAGTGAGTTTAGGCATGTTCACAACGTTTCACAATAACTTTGATATTGTCAAAAATATTTAACTGAAAACTGAATGCAAAATAAATCACACAATATTTTCACTTTACAGTTCAGTAACAGTGGAGTTGGAAAAAAAGTGGACAACACTATTCATTAAACATTTATTAAATGTATTCAGATGAAAGTTTACATTTCACAAATTATTCATAAGCAGTGTTTTCAGAGCCCCCAGTTACACTGTTTTAATCAGAACACTAACATTACAGTGTAGAAAAACAAGTCAAATCAAATTAAGTACATTTTTATTAAACGAAGTACAATCAAAACCTATCACAAAAGGTCAAAGCATCTCTAGCAGAAGTGACAGTGCAATGTAGCAGATGAACAATTTCTTACCAATGTTTCAAGAATAAACTGGATCCTCGATGACTCTACAAGGGGAAAGAAGAAATGGTTTACTGAAAAGTTCTTAAAAAGCAGGATTTCATTTTATACCATTTCTTTAAACCATTGGTTCTCAAACTTTCTATACCAAATACCACTTCAGAAAATATTTGTTATTAAATATTAAGTTCCACCATAATGACCAACATTAAATTTCAGCAGCGTAGTAGGCCAAACTATTCAGCTACAGCTCTACCGTTAAAAAATGAGGCAGTTTTATTCTAATAAGAATATTTATTGTTGTATATATTTATTTGTAATATTTATTTAATTTAGTGATTCACCTGCGTAACCACTAGAGAGGGTCTGACACTGAGAACCACTGCTTTAAACAATCCTCATTTTTAAATTCATTTTAATTAATTCATTAAAATTGTACCGACATTTGCACTTGCATGTTTCAGAAAACACTTTGAAACTATTATTAGAATAAAAACATATATAACACACCTAATTCATGGGATTCATATCAGGAAAATGTGGGAAAATCTCTAAAAGACAGACATTAACGCATAACTTTCCAGCAAGACAGTAGGTGAGCATCTAACTTGATCATCTGTGATAAAGCAATGCAAAATACACACACGGGTATTTATTTATCTTCTGCAGGTTACATGTCCTTTATGCTACCCATTTGTAAACTCTGGTTATACTTTACTATTTTCAAAAGATAATAAAGATAGCGATTTTCTTACCTCATTTTGCCAGTATGTTTGCAGGACCTCGCAGAACACATCTGACCCTTCTTGTGTTCACAGCTTTTGTTCTCCTTTGACATGTCACGACTCAAATTCGCTCAAAATAAAAAACAATTAACAGGCAAATATTAAATAATTCGGGACCGACTGAGTGGTCAGTTATAACGAGCAGCAGCTGAGCTCCGCCTCACTCACAGAAACACGACAATCGCGAATCATTTGAGTCAGTTCGGGAGTTCATAGCGGGATCGCGAATCATATTTGACTCAGTTCGGGAGTTCGTAGCGGGATCGCGAATCATTTCACTCAGTTCGGGAGTTCGTAGCGGGATCGCGAATCATTTCACTCAGTTCGCGAGTTCGTAGCGGGATCGCGAATCATTTGAGTCAGTTCGCGAGTTCATAGCGGGATCGCGAATCATTTGAGTCAGTTCGCGAGTTCATAGCGGGATCGCGAATCATTTGACTCAGTTCGCGAGTTCATAGCGGGATCGTGAATCATTTGAGTCATTTCGCGAGTTCGTAGCGGGATCGCGAATCATTTGAGTCAATTCGCGAGTTCGTAGCGGGATCGCGAATCAATTGAGTCAGTTCGCGAGTTCATAGCGGGTTCGCGAATCATTTGAGTCAGTTCGCGAGTTCGTAGCGGGATCGCGAATCATTTGAGTCATTTCGCGAGTTCGTAGCGGGATCGCGAATCATTTGAGTCAATTCGCGAGTTCATAGCGGGATCGCGAATCAATTGAGTCAGTTCGCGAGTTCATAGCGGGATCGCGAATCATTTGAGTCAGTTTGTCCAGTGTTGGGCAGTAACGTGTTATTAGTAAAAAATTAATTAATTTTGACTGAAGTGCAGCCTAACCTGCAGCAGCAACGCATTGTAGGATTGGTGGATGCCATGTATATGTACAAAAAAAGTACAAAAAAAGCTATGTTTTTAAAATATAAACATTTTGTAATAACAATATATACTACTGATCAGTAATTTGGGGTTAGTAATTTTTTCTTTTTAAATAAAATCAATACTTTTATTCAGCAAGGATGTGTTAAATTGATAAAGTGATAGTAAAGAAAATATATTATTAGAATATATATTAGAATTTTAACTTTTTTATTTGGAATAAATGCAGTTCTTTTTAACCTTTTATTCAAATATATTAGACAGCAGAACTGTTTTCAACACTCATAATAAATCAGAATATTAGAATGATTTCTAAATGATCATGTGATCGACTGATGTTACATGTGACACTGAAGGCTGGAGTAATGATGCTGAAAATTCAGCTTTGCGTCACAGGAATAAATTATTTTTTAAAGTATATTCAAATAAAAAACTATTATTTTAAGTTATAATAATATTTCACAATATTACTGTTTTTTCTTTTTTGATTCAACGTTGAAACAACGTCGGCTACCACGGTTGAATCAACGTTGAATTACCTTTCGATTTTGCAAATTGGATTCACAGTTGAAATCGTGACGCTGTTTCACCGTCTTACCTGCATCACGGGTGAATTATGGTCGTTCTGCAGACCTTGGATTAACGCTGAATGAGGTGTTGATTTTGAATAGTTAATCAACGTTGATGACACGATGTTGTTTCACCGTCATACCTGGCACCATGTATAAATACACACTTGTATGTTCAATTAGATCCTAGTTTGCATTTAGATCAACAGTACATGATAAAGGCTAACAATCAAATGACTGGCAGCAATGGCTTTACAATCAACTTCAATAAACTATCAAATGCTCACAACTGTAAAACAGTAGTTTTATTTTGGAAACATACTGTATAAAACAGATGAAAATAATCCCAAACTTTATGATGCAGAATATGCACGGATGTATTGATAAAAACATGTAGTAGAACAATCCAAATAGTCCAGGAAAAGATCCGTGAGAGTGATTGTGAACTTCTTTGGGATGGCACCACAAGGAGTCGTTCACTTGCAGAGCGCAAACTTCTGGAGGACACATAAGATTTAACCAGTGAGTTTAGGCATGTTCACAACGTTTCACAATAACTTTGATATTGTCAAAAATATTTAACTGAAAACTGAATGCAAAATAAATCACACAATATTTTCACTTTACAGTTCAGTAACAGTGGAGTTGGAAACAAAGTGGACAACACTATTCATTAAACATTTATTAAATGTATTCAGATGAAAGTTTACATTTCACAAATTATTCATAAGCAGTGTTTTCAGAGCCCCCAGTTACACTGTTTTAATCAGAACACTAACATTACAGTGTAGAAAAACAAGTCAAATCAAATTAAGTACATTTTTATTAAACGAAGTACAATCAAATCCTATCACAAAAGGTCAAAGCATCTCTAGCAGAAGTGACAGTGCAATGTAGCAGATGAACAATTTCTTACCAATGTTTCAAGAATAAACTGGATCCTCGATGACTCTACAAGGGGAAAGAAGAAATGGTTTACTGAAAAGTTCTTAAAAAGCAGGATTTCATTTTATACCATTTCTTTAAACCATTGGTTCTCAAACTTTCTATACCAAATACCACTTCAGAAAATATTTGTTATTAAATATTAAGTTCCACCATAATGACCAACATTAAATTTCAGCAGCGTAGTAGGCCAAACTATTCAGCTACAGCTCTACCGTTAAAAAATGAGGCAGTTTTATTCTAATAAGAATATTTATTGTTGTATATATTTATTTGTAATATTTATTTAATTTAGTGATTCACCTGCGTAACCACTAGAGAGGGTCTGACACTGAGAACCACTGCTTTAAACAATCCTCATTTTTAAATTCATTTTCATTAATTCATTAAAATTGTACCGACATTTGCACTTGCATGTTTCAGAAAACACTTTGAAACTATTATTAGAATAAAAACATATATAACACACCTAATGCATGGGATTCATATCAGGAAAATGTGGGAAAATCTCTAAAAGACAGACATTAATGCATAACTTTCCAGCAAGACAGTAGGTGAGCATCTAACTTGATCATCTGTGATAAAGCAATGCAAAATACACACACGGGTATTTATTTATCTTCTGCAGGTTACATGTCCTTTATGCTACCCATTTGTAAACTCTGGTTATACTTTACTATTTTCAAAAGATAATAAAGATAGCGATTTTCTTACCTCATTTTGCTAGTATGTTTGCAGGACCTCGCAGAACACATCTGACCCTTCTTGTGTTCACAGCTTTTGTTCTCCTTTGACATGTCACGACTCAAATTCGCTCAAAATAAAAAACAATTAACAGGCAAATATTAAATAATTCGGGACCGACTCAGTGGTCAGTTATAACGAGCAGCAGCTGAGCTCCGCCTCACTCACAGAAACACGACAATCGCGAATCATTTGAGTCAGTTCGGGAGTTCATAGCGGGATCGCGAATCATATTTGACTCAGTTCGGGAGTTCGTAGCGGGATCGCGAATCATTTCACTCAGTTCGGGAGTTCGTAGCGGGATCGCGAATCATTTCACTCAGTTCGCGAGTTCGTAGCGGGATCGCGAATCATTTGAGTCAGTTCGCGAGTTCATAGCGGGATCGCGAATCATTTGACTCAGTTCGCGAGTTCATAGCGGGATCGTGAATCATTTGAGTCATTTCGCGAGTTCGTAGCGGGATCGCGAATCATTTGAGTCAATTCGCGAGTTCGTAGCGGGATCGCGAATCAATTGAGTCAGTTCGCGAGTTCATAGCGGGTTCGCGAATCATTTGAGTCAGTTCGCGAGTTCGTAGCGGGATCGCGAATCATTTGAGTCATTTCGCGAGTTCGTAGCGGGATCGCGAATCATTTGAGTCAATTCGCGAGTTCATAGCGGGATCGCGAATCAATTGAGTCAGTTCGCGAGTTCATAGCGGGATCGCGAATCATTTGAGTCAGTTTGTCCAGTGTTGGGCAGTAACGTGTTATTAGTAAAAAATTAATTAATTTTGACTGAAGTGCAGCCTAACCTGCAGCAGCAACGCATTGTAGGATTGGTGGATGCCATGTATATGTACAAAAAAAGTACAAAAAAAGCTATGTTTTTAAAATATAAACATTTTGTAATAACAATATATACTACTGATCAGTAATTTGGGGTTAGTAATTTTTTCTTTTTAAATAAAATCAATACTTTTATTCAGCAAGGATGTGTTAAATTGATAAAGTGATAGTAAAGAAAATATATTATTAGAATATATATTAGAATTTTAACTTTTTTATTTGGAATAAATGCAGTTCTTTTTAACCTTTTATTCAAATATATTAGACAGCAGAACTGTTTTCAACACTCATAATAAATCAGAATATTAGAATGATTTCTAAATGATCATGTGATCGACTGATGTTACATGTGACACTGAAGGCTGGAGTAATGATGCTGAAAATTCAGCTTTGCGTCACAGGAATAAATTATTTTTTTAAGTATATTCAAATAAAAAAGTATTATTTTAAGTTATAATAATATTTCACAATATTACTGTTTTTTCTTTTTTGATTCAACGTTGAAACAACGTCGGCTACCACGGTTGAATCAACGTTGAATTACCTTTCGATTTTGCAAATTGGATTCACAGTTGAAATCGTGACGCTGTTTCACCGTCTTGCCTGCATCACGGGTGAATTATGGTCGTTCTGCAGACCTTGGATTAACGCTGAATGAGGTGTTGATTTTGAATAGTTAATCAACGTTGATGACACGATGTTGTTTCACCGTCATACCTGGCACCATGTATAAATACACACTTGTATGTTCAATTAGATCCTAGTTTGCATTTAGATCAACAGTACATGATAAAGGCTAACAATCAAATGACTGGCAGCAATGGCTTTACAATCAACTTCAATAAACTATCAAATGCTCACAACTGTAAAACAGTAGTTTTATTTTGGAAACATACTGTATAAAACAGATGAAAATAATCCCAAACTTTATGATGCAGAATATGCACGGATGTATTGATAAAAACATGTAGTAGAACAATCCAAATAGTCCAGGAAAAGATCCGTGAGAGTGATTGTGAACTTCTTTGGGATGGCACCACAAGGAGTCGTTCACTTGCAGAGCGCAAACTTCTGGAGGACACATAAGATTTAACCAGTGAGTTTAGGCATGTTCACAACGTTTCACAATAACTTTGATATTGTCAAAAATATTTAACTGAAAACTGAATGCAAAATAAATCACACACTATTTTCACTTTACAGTTCAGTAACAGTGGAGTTGGAAAAAAGGTGGACAACACTATTCATTAAACATTTATTAAATGTATTCAGATGAAAGTTTACATTTCACAAATTATTCATAAGCAGTGTTTTCAGAGCCCCCAGTTACACTGTTTTAATCAGAACACTAACATTACAGTGTAGAAAAACAAGTCAAATCAAATTAAGTACATTTTTATTAAACGAAGTACAATCAAAACCTATCACAAAAGGTCAAAGCATCTCTAGCAGAAGTGACAGTGCAATGTAGCAGATGAACAATTTCTTACCAATGTTTCAAGAATAAACTGGATCCTCGATGACTCTACAAGGGGAAAGAAGAAATGGTTTACTGAAAAGTTCTTAAAAAGCAGGATTTCATTTTATACCATTTCTTTAAACCATTGGTTCTCAAACTTTCTATACCAAATACCACTTCAGAAAATATTTGTTATTAAATATTAAGTTCCACCATAATGACCAACATTAAATTTCAGCAGCGTAGTAGGCCAAACTATTCAGCTACAGCTCTACCGTTAAAAAATGAGGCAGTTTTATTCTAATAAGAATATTTATTGTTGTATATATTTATTTGTAATATTTATTTAATTTAGTGATTCACCTGCGTAACCACTAGAGAGGGTCTGACACTGAGAACCACTGCTTTAAACAATCCTCATTTTTAAATTCATTTTCATTAATTCATTAAAATTGTACCGACATTTGCACTTGCATGTTTCAGAAAACACTTTGAAACTATTATTAGAATAAAAACATATATAACACACCTAATGCATGGGATTCATATCAGGAAAATGTGGGAAAATCTCTAAAAGACAGACATTAACGCATAACTTTCCAGCAAGACAGTAGGTGAGCATCTAACTTGATCATCTGTGATAAAGCAATGCAAAATACACACACGGGTATTTATTTATCTTCTGCAGGTTACATGTCCTTTATGCTACCCATTTGTAAACTCTGGTTATACTTTACTATTTTCAAAAGATAATAAAGATAGCGATTTTCTTACCTCATTTTGCCAGTATGTTTGCAGGACCTCGCAGAACACATCTGACCCTTCTTGTGTTCACAGCTTTTGTTCTCCTTTGACATGTCACAACTCAAATTCGCTCAAAATAAAAAACAATTAACAGGCAAATATTAAATAATTCGGGACCGACTGAGTGGTCAGTTATAACGAGCAGCAGCTGAGCTCCGCCTCACTCACAGAAACACGACAATCGTGAATCATTTGAGTCAGTTCGGGAGTTCATAGCGGGATCGCGAATCATATTTGACTCAGTTCGGGAGTTCGTAGCGGGATCGCGAATCATTTCACTCAGTTCGGGAGTTCGTAGCGGGATCGCGAATCATTTCACTCAGTTCGCGAGTTCGTAGCGGGATCGCGAATCATTTGAGTCAGTTCGCGAGTTCATAGCGGGATCGCGAATCATTTGACTCAGTTCGCGAGTTCATAGCGGGATCGTGAATCATTTGAGTCATTTCGCGAGTTCGTAGCGGGATCGCGAATCATTTGAGTCAATTCGCGAGTTCGTAGCGGGATCGCGAATCAATTGAGTCAGTTCGCGAGTTCATAGCGGGTTCGCGAATCATTTGAGTCAGTTCGCGAGTTCGTAGCGGGATCGCGAATCATTTGAGTCATTTCGCGAGTTCGTAGCGGGATCGCGAATCATTTGAGTCAATTCGCGAGTTCATAGCGGGATCGCGAATCAATTGAGTCAGTTCGCGAGTTCATAGCGGGATCGCGAATCATTTGAGTCAGTTTGTCCAGTGTTGGGCAGTAACGTGTTATTAGTAAAAAATTAATTAATTTTGACTGAAGTGCAGCCTAACCTGCAGCAGCAACGCATTGTAGGATTGGTGGATGCCATGTATATGTACAAAAAAAGTACAAAAAAAGCTATGTTTTTAAAATATAAACATTTTGTAATAACAATATATACTACTGATCAGTAATTTGGGGTTAGTAATTTTTTCTTTTTAAATAAAATCAATACTTTTATTCAGCAAGGATGTGTTAAATTGATAAAGTGATAGTAAAGAAAATATATTATTAGAATATATATTAGAATTTTAACTTTTTTATTTGGAATAAATGCAGTTCTTTTTAACCTTTTATTCAAATATATTAGACAGCAGAACTGTTTTCAACACTCATAATAAATCAGAATATTAGAATGATTTCTAAATGATCATGTGATCGACTGATGTTACATGTGACACTGAAGGCTGGAGTAATGATGCTGAAAATTCAGCTTTGCGTCACAGGAATAAATTATTTTTTTAAGTATATTCAAATAAAAAAGTATTATTTTAAGTTATAATAATATTTCACAATATTACTGTTTTTTCTTTTTTGATTCAACGTTGAAACAACGTCGGCTACCACGGTTGAATCAACGTTGAATTACCTTTCGATTTTGCAAATTGGATTCACAGTTGAAATCGTGACGCTGTTTCACCGTCTTGCCTGCATCACGGGTGAATTATGGTCGTTCTGCAGACCTTGGATTAACGCTGAATGAGGTGTTGATTTTGAATAGTTAATCAACGTTGATGACACGATGTTGTTTCACCGTCATACCTGGCACCATGTATAAATACACACTTGTATGTTCAATTAGATCCTAGTTTGCATTTAGATCAACAGTACATGATAAAGGCTAACAATCAAATGACTGGCAGCAATGGCTTTACAATCAACTTCAATAAACTATCAAATGCTCACAACTGTAAAACAGTAGTTTTATTTTGGAAACATACTGTATAAAACAGATGAAAATAATCCCAAACTTTATGATGCAGAATATGCACGGATGTATTGATAAAAACATGTAGTAGAACAATCCAAATAGTCCAGGAAAAGATCCGTGAGAG
The DNA here is from genome assembly GCF_023724105.1 of Carassius gibelio. NCBI lineage: Eukaryota > Metazoa > Chordata > Actinopteri > Cypriniformes > Cyprinidae > Carassius > Carassius gibelio. The sequence continues at coordinate 1,452,676 of NC_068392.1, forward strand.
TGATTGTGAACTTCTTTGGGATGGCACCACAAGGAGTCGTTCACTTGCAGAGCGCAAACTTCTGGAGGACACATAAGATTTAACCAGTGAGTTTAGGCATGTTCACAACGTTTCACAATAACTTTGATATTGTCAAAAATATTTAACTGAAAACTGAATGCAAAATAAATCACACACTATTTTCACTTTACAGTTCAGTAACAGTGGAGTTGGAAAAAAGGTGGACAACACTATTCATTAAACATTTATTAAATGTATTCAGATGAAAGTTTACATTTCACAAATTATTCATAAGCAGTGTTTTCAGAGCCCCCAGTTACACTGTTTTAATCAGAACACTAACATTACAGTGTAGAAAAACAAGTCAAATCAAATTAAGTACATTTTTATTAAACGAAGTACAATCAAAACCTATCACAAAAGGTCAAAGCATCTCTAGCAGAAGTGACAGTGCAATGTAGCAGATGAACAATTTCTTACCAATGTTTCAAGAATAAACTGGATCCTCGATGACTCTACAAGGGGAAAGAAGAAATGGTTTACTGAAAAGTTCTTAAAAAGCAGGATTTCATTTTATACCATTTCTTTAAACCATTGGTTCTCAAACTTTCTATACCAAATACCACTTCAGAAAATATTTGTTATTAAATATTAAGTTCCACCATAATGACCAACATTAAATTTCAGCAGCGTAGTAGGCCAAACTATTCAGCTACAGCTCTACCGTTAAAAAATGAGGCAGTTTTATTCTAATAAGAATATTTATTGTTGTATATATTTATTTGTAATATTTATTTAATTTAGTGATTCACCTGCGTAACCACTAGAGAGGGTCTGACACTGAGAACCACTGCTTTAAACAATCCTCATTTTTAAATTCATTTTCATTAATTCATTAAAATTGTACCGACATTTGCACTTGCATGTTTCAGAAAACACTTTGAAACTATTATTAGAATAAAAACATATATAACACACCTAATGCATGGGATTCATATCAGGAAAATGTGGGAAAATCTCTAAAAGACAGACATTAACGCATAACTTTCCAGCAAGACAGTAGGTGAGCATCTAACTTGATCATCTGTGATAAAGCAATGCAAAATACACACACGGGTATTTATTTATCTTCTGCAGGTTACATGTCCTTTATGCTACCCATTTGTAAACTCTGGTTATACTTTACTATTTTCAAAAGATAATAAAGATAGCGATTTTCTTACCTCATTTTGCCAGTATGTTTGCAGGACCTCGCAGAACACATCTGACCCTTCTTGTGTTCACAGCTTTTGTTCTCCTTTGACATGTCACAACTCAAATTCGCTCAAAATAAAAAACAATTAACAGGCAAATATTAAATAATTCGGGACCGACTGAGTGGTCAGTTATAACGAGCAGCAGCTGAGCTCCGCCTCACTCACAGAAACACGACAATCGTGAATCATTTGAGTCAGTTCGGGAGTTCATAGCGGGATCGCGAATCATATTTGACTCAGTTCGGGAGTTCGTAGCGGGATCGCGAATCATTTCACTCAGTTCGCGAGTTCATAGCGGGATCGCGAATCATTTGAGTCAGTTCGCGAGTTCATAGCGGGATCGCGAATCATTTGAGTCATTTCGCGAGTTCGTAGCGGGATCGCGAATAATTTGAGTCAATTCGCGAGTTCATAGCGGGATCGCGAATCAATTGAGTCAGTTCGCGAGTTCGTAGCGGGTTCGCGAATCATTTGAGTCAGTTCGCGAGTTCGTAGCGGGATCGCGAATCATTTGAGTCATTTCGCGAGTTCGTAGCGGGATCGGGAATCATTTGAGTCAATTCGCGAGTTCATAGCGGTATCGCGAATCAATTGAGTCAGTTCGCGAGTTCATAGCGGGATCGCGAATCATTTGAGTCAGTTTGTCCAGTGTTGGGCAGTAACGTGTTATTAGTAAAAAATTAATTAATTTTGACTGAAGTGCAGCCTAACCTGCAGCAGCAACGCATTGTAGGATTGGTGGATGCCATGTATATGTTCAAAAAAAGTACAAAAAAAAGCTTTGTTTTTAAAATATAAACATTTTGTAATAACAATATATACTACTGATCAGTAATTTGGGGTTAGTAATTTTTTCTTTTTAAATAAAATCAATACTTTTATTCAGCAAGGATGTGTTAAATTGATAAAGTGATAGTAAAGAAAATATATTATTAGAATATATATTAGAATTTTAACTTTTTTATTTGGAATAAATGCAGTTCTTTTTAACCTTTTATTCAAATATATTAGACAGCAGAACTGTTTTCAACACTCATAATAAATCAGAATATTAGAATGATTTCTAAATGATCATGTGATCGACTGATGTTACATGTGACACTGAAGGCTGGAGTAATGATGCTGAAAATTCAGCTTTGCGTCACAGGAATAAATTATTTTTTAAAGTATATTCAAATAAAAAAGTATTATTTTAAGTTATAATAATATTTCACAATATTACTGTTTTTTCTTTTTTGATTCAACGTTGAAACAACGTCGGCTACCACGGTTGAATCAACGTTGAATTACCTTTCGATTTTGCAAATTGGATTCACAGTTGAAATCGTGACGCTGTTTCACCGTCTTACCTGCATCACGGGTGAATTATGGTCGTTCTGCAGACCTTGGATTAACGCTGAATGAGGTGTTGATTTTGAATAGTTAATCAACGTTGATGACACGATGTTGTTTCACCGTCATACCTGGCACCATGTATAAATACACACTTGTATGTTCAATTAGATCCTAGTTTGCATTTAGATCAACAGTACATGATAAAGGCTAACAATCAAATGACTGGCAGCAATGGCTTTACAATCAACTTCAATAAACTATCAAATGCTCACAACTGTAAAACAGTAGTTTTATTTTGGAAACATACTGTATAAAACAGATGAAAATAATCCCAAACTTTATGATGCAGAATATGCACGGATGTATTGATAAAAACTTGTAGTAGAACAATCCAAATAGTCCAGGAAAAGATCCGTGAGAGTGATTGTGAACTTCTTTGGGATGGCACCACAAGGAGTCGTTCACTTGCAGAGCGCAAACTTCTGGAGGACACATAAGATTTAACCAGTGAGTTTAGGCATGTTCACAACGTTTCACAATAACTTTGATATTGTCAAAAATATTTAACTGAAAACTGAATGCAAAATAAATCACACAATATTTTCACTTTACAGTTCAGTAACAGTGGAGTTGGAAACAAAGTGGACAACACTATTCATTAAACATTTATTAAATGTATTCAGATGAAAGTTTACATTTCACAAATTATTCATAAGCAGTGTTTTCAGAGCCCCCAGTTACACTGTTTTAATCAGAACACTAACATTACAGTGTAGAAAAACAAGTCAAATCAAATTAAGTACATTTTTATTAAACGAAGTACAATCAAAACCTATCACAAAAGGTCAAAGCATCTCTAGCAGAAGTGACAGTGCAATGTAGCAGATGAACAATTTCTTACCAATGTTTCAAGAATAAACTGGATCCTCGATGACTCTACAAGGGGAAAGAAGAAATGGTTTACTGAAAAGTTCTTAAAAAGCAGGATTTCATTTTATACCATTTCTTTAAACCATTGGTTCTCAAACTTTCTATACCAAATACCACTTCAGAAAATATTTGTTATTAAATATTAAGTTCCACCATAATGACCAACATTAAATTTCAGCAGCGTAGTAGGCCAAACTATTCAGCTACAGCTCTACCGTTAAAAAATGAGGCAGTTGTATTCTAATAAGAATATTTATTGTTGTATATATTTATTTGTAATATTTATTTAATTTAGTGATTCACCTGCGTAACCACTAGAGAGGGTCTGACACTGAGAACCACTGCTTTAGGCAATCCTCATTTTTAAATTCATTTTCATTAATTCATTAAAATTGTACCGACATTTGCACTTGCATGTTTCAGAAAACACTTTGAAACTATTATTAGAATAAAAACATATATAACACACCTAATTCATGGGATTCATATCAGGAAAATGTGGGAAAATCTCTAAAAGACAGACATTAACGCATAACTTTCCAGCAAGACAGTAGGTGAGCATCTAACTTGATCATCTGTGATAAAGCAATGCAAAATACACACACGGGTATTTATTTATCTTCTGCAGGTTACATGTCCTTTATGCTACCCATTTGTAAACTCTGGTTATACTTTACTATTTTCAAAAGATAATAAAGATAGCGATTTTCTTACCTCATTTTGCCAGTATGTTTGCAGGACCTCGCAGAACACATCTGACCCTTCTTGTGTTCACAGCTTTTGTTCTCCTTTGACATGTCACAACTCAAATTCGCTCAAAATAAAAAACAATTAACAGGCAAATATTAAATAATTCGGGACCGACTGAGTGGTCAGTTATAACGAGCAGCAGCTGAGCTCCGCCTCACTCACAGAAACACGACAATCGTGAATCATTTGAGTCAGTTCGGGAGTTCATAGCGGGATCGCGAATCATATTTGACTCAGTTCGGGAGTTCGTAGCGGGATCGCGAATCATTTCACTCAGTTCGGGAGTTCGTAGCGGGATCGCGAATCATTTCACTCAGTTCGCGAGTTCGTAGCGGGATCGCGAATCATTTGAGTCAGTTCGCGAGTTCATAGCGGGATCGCGAATCATTTGACTCAGTTCGCGAGTTCATAGCGGGATCGTGAATCATTTGAGTCATTTCGCGAGTTCGTAGCGGGATCGCGAATCATTTGAGTCAATTCGCGAGTTCGTAGCGGGATCGCGAATCAATTGAGTCAGTTCGCGAGTTCATAGCGGGTTCGCGAATCATTTGAGTCAGTTCGCGAGTTCGTAGCGGGATCGCGAATCATTTGAGTCATTTCGCGAGTTCGTAGCGGGATCGCGAATCATTTGAGTCAATTCGCGAGTTCATAGCGGGATCGCGAATCAATTGAGTCAGTTCGCGAGTTCATAGCGGGATCGCGAATCATTTGAGTCAGTTTGTCCAGTGTTGGGCAGTAACGTGTTATTAGTAAAAAATTAATTAATTTTGACTGAAGTGCAGCCTAACCTGCAGCAGCAACGCATTGTAGGATTGGTGGATGCCATGTATATGTACAAAAAAAGTACAAAAAAAGCTATGTTTTTAAAATATAAACATTTTGTAATAACAATATATACTACTGATCAGTAATTTGGGGTTAGTAATTTTTTCTTTTTAAATAAAATCAATACTTTTATTCAGCAAGGATGTGTTAAATTGATAAAGTGATAGTAAAGAAAATATATTATTAGAATATATATTAGAATTTTAACTTTTTTATTTGGAATAAATGCAGTTCTTTTTAACCTTTTATTCAAATATATTAGACAGCAGAACTGTTTTCAACACTCATAATAAATCAGAATATTAGAATGATTTCTAAATGATCATGTGATCGACTGATGTTACATGTGACACTGAAGGCTGGAGTAATGATGCTGAAAATTCAGCTTTGCGTCACAGGAATAAATTATTTTTTTAAGTATATTCAAATAAAAAAGTATTATTTTAAGTTATAATAATATTTCACAATATTACTGTTTTTTCTTTTTTGATTCAACGTTGAAACAACGTCGGCTACCACGGTTGAATCAACGTTGAATTACCTTTCGATTTTGCAAATTGGATTCACAGTTGAAATCGTGACGCTGTTTCACCGTCTTGCCTGCATCACGGGTGAATTATGGTCGTTCTGCAGACCTTGGATTAACGCTGAATGAGGTGTTGATTTTGAATAGTTAATCAACGTTGATGACACGATGTTGTTTCACCGTCATACCTGGCACCATGTATAAATACACACTTGTATGTTCAATTAGATCCTAGTTTGCATTTAGATCAACAGTACATGATAAAGGCTAACAATCAAATGACTGGCAGCAATGGCTTTACAATCAACTTCAATAAACTATCAAATGCTCACAACTGTAAAACAGTAGTTTTATTTTGGAAACATACTGTATAAAACAGATGAAAATAATCCCAAACTTTATGATGCAGAATATGCACGGATGTATTGATAAAAACATGTAGTAGAACAATCCAAATAGTCCAGGAAAAGATCCGTGAGAGTGATTGTGAACTTCTTTGGGATGGCACCACAAGGAGTCGTTCACTTGCAGAGCGCAAACTTCTGGAGGACACATAAGATTTAACCAGTGAGTTTAGGCATGTTCACAACGTTTCACAATAACTTTGATATTGTCAAAAATATTTAACTGAAAACTGAATGCAAAATAAATCACACACTATTTTCACTTTACAGTTCAGTAACAGTGGAGTTGGAAAAAAGGTGGACAACACTATTCATTAAACATTTATTAAATGTATTCAGATGAAAGTTTACATTTCACAAATTATTCATAAGCAGTGTTTTCAGAGCCCCCAGTTACACTGTTTTAATCAGAACACTAACATTACAGTGTAGAAAAACAAGTCAAATCAAATTAAGTACATTTTTATTAAACGAAGTACAATCAAAACCTATCACAAAAGGTCAAAGCATCTCTAGCAGAAGTGACAGTGCAATGTAGCAGATGAACAATTTCTTACCAATGTTTCAAGAATAAACTGGATCCTCGATGACTCTACAAGGGGAAAGAAGAAATGGTTTACTGAAAAGTTCTTAAAAAGCAGGATTTCATTTTATACCATTTCTTTAAACCATTGGTTCTCAAACTTTCTATACCAAATACCACTTCAGAAAATATTTGTTATTAAATATTAAGTTCCACCATAATGACCAACATTAAATTTCAGCAGCGTAGTAGGCCAAACTATTCAGCTACAGCTCTACCGTTAAAAAATGAGGCAGTTTTATTCTAATAAGAATATTTATTGTTGTATATATTTATTTGTAATATTTATTTAATTTAGTGATTCACCTGCGTAACCACTAGAGAGGGTCTGACACTGAGAACCACTGCTTTAAACAATCCTCATTTTTAAATTCATTTTCATTAATTCATTAAAATTGTACCGACATTTGCACTTGCATGTTTCAGAAAACACTTTGAAACTATTATTAGAATAAAAACATATATAACACACCTAATGCATGGGATTCATATCAGGAAAATGTGGGAAAATCTCTAAAAGACAGACATTAACGCATAACTTTCCAGCAAGACAGTAGGTGAGCATCTAACTTGATCATCTGTGATAAAGCAATGCAAAATACACACACGGGTATTTATTTATCTTCTGCAGGTTACATGTCCTTTATGCTACCCATTTGTAAACTCTGGTTATACTTTACTATTTTCAAAAGATAATAAAGATAGCGATTTTCTTACCTCATTTTGCCAGTATGTTTGCAGGACCTCGCAGAACACATCTGACCCTTCTTGTGTTCACAGCTTTTGTTCTCCTTTGACATGTCACAACTCAAATTCGCTCAAAATAAAAAACAATTAACAGGCAAATATTAAATAATTCGGGACCGACTGAGTGGTCAGTTATAACGAGCAGCAGCTGAGCTCCGCCTCACTCACAGAAACACGACAATCGTGAATCATTTGAGTCAGTTCGGGAGTTCATAGCGGGATCGCGAATCATATTTGACTCAGTTCGGGAGTTCGTAGCGGGATCGCGAATCATTTCACTCAGTTCGGGAGTTCGTAGCGGGATCGCGAATCATTTCACTCAGTTCGCGAGTTCGTAGCGGGATCGCGAATCATTTGAGTCAGTTCGCGAGTTCATAGCGGGATCGCGAATCATTTGAGTCAGTTCGCGAGTTCATAGCGGGATCGCGAATCATTTGAGTCATTTCGCGAGTTCGTAGCGGGATCGCGAATAATTTGAGTCAATTCGCGAGTTCATAGCGGGATCGCGAATCAATTGAGTCAGTTCGCGAGTTCGTAGCGGGTTCGCGAATCATTTGAGTCAGTTCGCGAGTTCGTAGCGGGATCGCGAATCATTTGAGTCATTTCGCGAGTTCGTAGCGGGATCGGGAATCATTTGAGTCAATTCGCGAGTTCATAGCGGTATCGCGAATCAATTGAGTCAGTTCGCGAGTTCATAGCGGGATCGCGAATCATTTGAGTCAGTTTGTCCAGTGTTGGGCAGTAACGTGTTATTAGTAAAAAATTAATTAATTTTGACTGAAGTGCAGCCTAACCTGCAGCAGCAACGCATTGTAGGATTGGTGGATGCCATGTATATGTTCAAAAAAAGTACAAAAAAAAGCTTTGTTTTTAAAATATAAACATTTTGTAATAACAATATATACTACTGATCAGTAATTTGGGGTTAGTAATTTTTTCTTTTTAAATAAAATCAATACTTTTATTCAGCAAGGATGTGTTAAATTGATAAAGTGATAGTAAAGAAAATATATTATTAGAATATATATTAGAATTTTAACTTTTTTATTTGGAATAAATGCAGTTCTTTTTAACCTTTTATTCAAATATATTAGACAGCAGAACTGTTTTCAACACTCATAATAAATCAGAATATTAGAATGATTTCTAAATGATCATGTGATCGACTGATGTTACATGTGACACTGAAGGCTGGAGTAATGATGCTGAAAATTCAGCTTTGCGTCACAGGAATAAATTATTTTTTAAAGTATATTCAAATAAAAAACTATTATTTTAAGTTATAATAATATTTCACAATATTACTGTTTTTTCTTTTTTGATTCAACGTTGAAACAACGTCGGCTACCACGGTTGAATCAACGTTGAATTACCTTTCGATTTTGCAAATTGGATTCACAGTTGAAATCGTGACGCTGTTTCACCGTCTTACCTGCATCACGGGTGAATTATGGTCGTTCTGCAGACCTTGGATTAACGCTGAATGAGGTGTTGATTTTGAATAGTTAATCAACGTTGATGACACGATGTTGTTTCACCGTCATACCTGGCACCATGTATAAATACACACTTGTATGTTCAATTAGATCCTAGTTTGCATTTAGATCAACAGTACATGATAAAGGCTAACAATCAAATGACTGGCAGCAATGGCTTTACAATCAACTTCAATAAACTATCAAATGCTCACAACTGTAAAACAGTAGTTTTATTTTGGAAACATACTGTATAAAACAGATGAAAATAATCCCAAACTTTATGATGCAGAATATGCACGGATGTATTGATAAAAACATGTAGTAGAACAATCCAAATAGTCCAGGAAAAGATCCGTGAGAGTGATTGTGAACTTCTTTGGGATGGCACCACAAGGAGTCGTTCACTTGCAGAGCGCAAACTTCTGGAGGACACATAAGATTTAACCAGTGAGTTTAGGCATGTTCACAACGTTTCACAATAACTTTGATATTGTCAAAAATATTTAACTGAAAACTGAATGCAAAATAAATCACACAATATTTTCACTTTACAGTTCAGTAACAGTGGAGTTGGAAACAAAGTGGACAACACTATTCATTAAACATTTATTAAATGTATTCAGATGAAAGTTTACATTTCACAAATTATTCATAAGCAGTGTTTTCAGAGCCCCCAGTTACACTGTTTTAATCAGAACACTAACATTACAGTGTAGAAAAACAAGTCAAATCAAATTAAGTACATTTTTATTAAACGAAGTACAATCAAAACCTATCACAAAAGGTCAAAGCATCTCTAGCAGAAGTGACAGTGCAATGTAGCAGATGAACAATTTCTTACCAATGTTTCAAGAATAAACTGGATCCTCGATGACTCTACAAGGGGAAAGAAGAAATGGTTTACTGAAAAGTTCTTAAAAAGCAGGATTTCATTTTATACCATTTCTTTAAACCATTGGTTCTCAAACTTTCTATACCAAATACCACTTCAGAAAATATTTGTTATTAAATATTAAGTTCCACCATAATGACCAACATTAAATTTCAGCAGCGTAGTAGGCCAAACTATTCAGCTACAGCTCTACCGTTAAAAAATGAGGCAGTTGTATTCTAATAAGAATATTTATTGTTGTATATATTTATTTGTAATATTTATTTAATTTAGTGATTCACCTGCGTAACCACTAGAGAGGGTCTGACACTGAGAACCACTGCTTTAGGCAATCCTCATTTTTAAATTCATTTTCATTAATTCATTAAAATTGTACCGACATTTGCACTTGCATGTTTCAGAAAACACTTTGAAACTATTATTAGAATAAAAACATATATAACACACCTAATTCATGGGATTCATATCAGGAAAATGTGGGAAAATCTCTAAAAGACAGACATTAACGCATAACTTTCCAGCAAGACAGTAGGTGAGCATCTAACTTGATCATCTGTGATAAAGCAATGCAAAATACACACACGGGTATTTATTTATCTTCTGCAGGTTACATGTCCTTTATGCTACCCATTTGTAAACTCTGGTTATACTTTACTATTTTCAAAAGATAATAAAGATAGCGATTTTCTTACCTCATTTTGCCAGTATGTTTGCAGGACCTCGCAGAACACATCTGACCCTTCTTGTGTTCACAGCTTTTGTTCTCCTTTGACATGTCACAACTCAAATTCGCTCAAAATAAAAAACAATTAACAGGCAAATATTAAATAATTCGGGACCGACTGAGTGGTCAGTTATAACGAGCAGCAGCTGAGCTCCGCCTCACTCACAGAAACACGACAATCGTGAATCATTTGAGTCAGTTCGGGAGTTCATAGCGGGATCGCGAATCATATTTGACTCAGTTCGGGAGTTCGTAGCGGGATCGCGAATCATTTCACTCAGTTCGGGAGTTCGTAGCGGGATCGCGAATCATTTCACTCAGTTCGGGAGTTCGTAGCGGGATCGCGAATCATTTCACTCAGTTCGCGAGTTCATAGCGGGATCGCGAATCATTTGAGTCAGTTCGCGAGTTCATAGCGGGATCGCGAATCATTTGACTCAGTTCGCGAGTTCATAGCGGGATCGCGAATCATTTGAGTCATTTCGCGAGTTCGTAGCGGGATCGCGAATCATTTGAGTCAATTCGCGAGTTCATAGCGGGATCGCGAATCAATTGAGTCAGTTCGCGAGTTCGTAGCGGGTTCGCGAATCATTTGAGTCAGTTCGCGAGTTCGTAGCGGGATCGCGAATCATTTGAGTCATTTCGCGAGTTCGTAGCGGGATCGCGAATCATTTGAGTCAATTCGCGAGTTCATAGCGGGATCGCGAATCAATTGAGTCAGTTCGCGAGTTCATAGCGGGATCGCGAATCATTTGAGTCAGTTTGTCCAGTGTTGGGCAGTAACGTGTTATTAGTAAAAAATTAATAAATTTTGACTGAAGTGCAGCCTAACCTGCAGCAGCAACGCATTGTAGGATTGGTGGATGCCATGTATATGTACAAAAAAAGTACAAAAAAAAGCTATGTTTTTAAAATATAAACATTTTGTAATAACAATATATACTACTGATCAGTAATTTGGGGTTAGTAATTTTTTCTTTTTAAATAAAATCAATACTTTTATTCAGCAAGGATGTGTTAAATTGATAAAGTGATAGTAAAGAAAATATATTATTAGAATATATATTAGAATTTTAACTTTTTTATTTGGAATAAATGCAGTTCTTTTTAACCTTTTATTCAAATATATTAGACAGCAGAACTGTTTTCAACACTCATAATAAATCAGAATATTAGAATGATTTCTAAATGATCATGTGATCGACTGATGTTACATGTGACACTGAAGGCTGGAGTAATGATGCTGAAAATTCAGCTTTGCGTCACAGGAATAAATTATTTTTTAAAGTATATTCAAATAAAAAACTATTATTTTAAGTTATAATAATATTTCACAATATTACTGTTTTTTCTTTTTTGATTCAACGTTGAAACAACGTCGGCTACCACGGTTGAATCAACGTTGAATTACCTTTCGATTTTGCAAATTGGATTCACAGTTGAAATCGTGACGCTGTTTCACCGTCTTACCTGCATCACGGGTGAATTATGGTCGTTCTGCAGACCTTGGATTAACGCTGAATGAGGTGTTGATTTTGAATAGTTAATCAACGTTGATGACACGATGTTGTTTCACCGTCATACCTGGCACCATGTATAAATACACACTTGTATGTTCAATTAGATCCTAGTTTGCATTTAGATCAACAGTACATGATAAAGGCTAACAATCAAATGACTGGCAGCAATGGCTTTACAATCAACTTCAATAAACTATCAAATGCTCACAACTGTAAAACAGTAGTTTTATTTTGGAAACATACTGTATAAAACAGATGAAAATAATCCCAAACTTTATGATGCAGAATATGCACGGATGTATTGATAAAAACATGTAGTAGAACAATCCAAATAGTCCAGGAAAAGATCCGTGAGAGTGATTGTGAACTTCTTTGGGATGGCACCACAAGGAGTCGTTCACTTGCAGAGCGCAAACTTCTGGAGGACACATAAGATTTAACCAGTGAGTTTAGGCATGTTCACAACGTTTCACAATAACTTTGATATTGTCAAAAATATTTAACTGAAAACTGAATGCAAAATAAATCACACAATATTTTCACTTTACAGTTCAGTAACAGTGGAGTTGGAAACAAAGTGGACAACACTATTCATTAAACATTTATTAAATGTATTCAGATGAAAGTTTACATTTCACAAATTATTCATAAGCAGTGTTTTCAGAGCCCCCAGTTACACTGTTTTAATCAGAACACTAACATTACAGTGTAGAAAAACAAGTCAAATCAAATTAAGTACATTTTTATTAAACGAAGTACAATCAAAACCTATCACAAAAGGTCAAAGCATCTCTAGCAGAAGTGACAGTGCAATGTAGCAGATGAACAATTTCTTACCAATGTTTCAAGAATAAACTGGATCCTCGATGACTCTACAAGGGGAAAGAAGAAATGGTTTACTGAAAAGTTCTTAAAAAGCAGGATTTCATTTTATACCATTTCTTTAAACCATTGGTTCTCAAACTTTCTATACCAAATACCACTTCAGAAAATATTTGTTATTAAATATTAAGTTCCACCATAATGACCAACATTAAATTTCAGCAGCGTAGTAGGCCAAACTATTCAGCTACAGCTCTACCGTTAAAAAATGAGGCAGTTTTATTCTAATAAGAATGTTTATTGTTGTATATATTTATTTGTAATATTTATTTAATTTAGTGATTCACCTGCGTAACCACTAGAGAGGGTCTGACACTGAGAACCACTGCTTTAAACAATCCTCATTTTTAAATTCATTTTCATTAATTCATTAAAATTGTACCGACATTTGCACTTGCATGTTTCAGAAAACACTTTGAAACTATTATTAGAATAAAAACATATATAACACACCTAATGCATGGGATTCATATCAGGAAAATGTGGGAAAATCTCTAAAAGACAGACATTAACGCATAACTTTCCAGCAAGACAGTAGGTGAGCATCTAACTTGATCATCTGTGATAAAGCAATGCAAAATACACACACGGGTATTTATTTATCTTCTGCAGGTTACATGTCCTTTATGCTACCCATTTGTAAACTCTGGTTATACTTTACTATTTTCAAAAGATAATAAAGATAGCGATTTTCTTACCTCATTTTGCCAGTATGTTTGCAGGACCTCGCAGAACACATCTGACCCTTCTTGTGTTCACAGCTTTTGTTCTCCTTTGACATGTCACAACTCAAATTCGCTCAAAATAAAAAACAATTAACAGGCAAATATTAAATAATTCGGGACCGACTGAGTGGTCAGTTATAACGAGCAGCAGCTGAGCTCCGCCTCACTCACAGAAACACGACAATCGCGAATCATTTGAGTCAGTTCGGGAGTTCATAGCGGGATCGCGAATCATATTTGACTCAGTTCGGGAGTTCGTAGCGGGATCGCGAATCATATTTGACTCAGTTCGGGAGTTCGTAGCGGGATCGCGAATCATTTCACTCAGTTCGGGAGTTCGTAGCGGGATCGCGAATCATTTCACTCAGTCCGCGAGTTCGTAGCGGGATCGCGAATCATTTGAGTCAGTTCGCGAGTTCATAGCGGGATCGCGAATCATTTGAGTCATTTCGCGAGTTCGTAGCGGGATCGCGAATCATTTGAGTCAATTCGCGAGTTCATAGCGGGATCGCGAATCAATTGAGTCAGTTCGCGAGTTCGTAGCGGGTTCGCGAATCATTTGAGTCAGTTCGCGAGTTCGTAGCGGGATCGCGAATCATTTGAGTCATTTCGCGAGTTCGTAGCGGGATCGCGAATCATTTGAGTCAATTCGCGAGTTCATAGCGGGATCGCGAATCAATTGAGTCAGTTCGCGAGTTCATAGCGGGTTCGCTAATCATTTGAGTCAGTTTGTCCAGTGTTGGGCAGTAACGTGTTATTAGTAAAAAAATTATTAATTTTGACTGAAGTGCAGCCTAACCTGCAGCAGCAACGCATTGTAGGATTGGTGGATGCCATGTATATGTCCAAAAAAAGTACAAAAAAAAGCTATGTTTTTAAAATATAAACATTTTGTAATAACAATATAAACTACTGATCAGTAATTTGGGGTTAGTAATTTTTTCTTTTTAAATAAAATCAATACTTTTATTCAGCAAGGATGTGTTAAATTGATAAAGTGATAGTAAAGAAAATATATTATTAGAATATATATTAGAATTTTAACTTTTTTATTTGGAATAAATGCAGTTCTTTTTAACCTTTTATTCAAATATATTAGACAGCAGAACTGTTTTCAACACTCATAATAAATCAGAATATTAGAATGATTTCTAAATGATCATGTGATCGACTGATGTTACATGTGACACTGAAGGCTGGAGTAATGATGCTGAAAATTCAGCTTTGCGTCACAGGAATAAATTATTTTTTAAAGTATATTCAAATAAAAAACTATTATTTTAAGTTATAATAATATTTCACAATATTACTGTTTTTTCTTTTTTGATTCAACGTTGAAACAACGTCGGCTACCACGGTTGAATCAACGTTGAATTACCTTTCGATTTTGCAAATTGGATTCACAGTTGAAATCGTGACGCTGTTTCACCGTCTTACCTGCATCACGGGTGAATTATGGTCGTTCTGCAGACCTTGGATTAACGCTGAATGAGGTGTTGATTTTGAATAGTTAATCAACGTTGATGACACGATGTTGTTTCACCGTCATACCTGGCACCATGTATAAATACACACTTGTATGTTCAATTAGATCCTAGTTTGCATTTAGATCAACAGTACATGATAAAGGCTAACAATCAAATGACTGGCAGCAATGGCTTTACAATCAACTTCAATAAACTATCAAATGCTCACAACTGTAAAACAGTAGTTTTATTTTGGAAACATACTGTATAAAACAGATGAAAATAATCCCAAACTTTATGATGCAGAATATGCACGGATGTATTGATAAAAACATGTAGTAGAACAATCCAAATAGTCCAGGAAAAGATCCGTGAGAGTGATTGTGAACTTCTTTGGGACAGCACCACAAGGAGTCGTTCACTTGCAGAGGGCAAACTTCTGGAGGACACATAAGATTTAACCAGTGAGTTTAGGCATGTTCACAACGTTTCACAATAACTTTGATATTGTCAAAAATATTTAACTGAAAACTGAATGCAAAATAAATCACACAATATTTTCACTTTACAGTTCAGTAACAGTGGAGTTGGAAACAAAGTGGACAACACTATTCATTAAACATTTATTAAATGTATTCAGATGAAAGTTTACATTTCACAAATTATTCATAAGCAGTGTTTTCAGAGCCCCCAGTTACACTGTTTTAATCAGAACACTAACATTACAGTGTAGAAAAACAAGTCAAATCAAATTAAGTACATTTTTATTAAACGAAGTACAATCAAATCCTATCACAAAAGGTCAAAGCATCTCTAGCAGAAGTGACAGTGCAATGTAGCAGATGAACAATTTCTTACCAATGTTTCAAGAATAAACTGGATCCTCGATGACTCTACAAGGGGAAAGAAGAAATGGTTTACTGAAAAGTTCTTAAAAAGCAGGATTTCATTTTATACCATTTCTTTAAACCATTGGTTCTCAAACTTTCTATACCAAATACCACTTCAGAAAATATTTGTTATTAAATATTAAGTTCCACCATAATGACCAACATTAAATTTCAGCAGCGTAGTAGGCCAAACTATTCAGCTACAGCTCTACCGTTAAAAAATGAGGCAGTTTTATTCTAATAAGAATATTTATTGTTGTATATATTTATTTGTAATATTTATTTTAGTGATTCACCTGCGTAACCACTTGAGAGGGTCTGACACTGAGAACCACTGCTTTAAACAATCCTCATTTTTAATTCATTTTCATTAATTCATTAAAATTGTACCGACATTTGCACTTGCATGTTTCAGAAAACACTTTGAAACTATTATTAGAATAAAAACATATATAACACACCTAATGCATGGGATTCATATCAGGAAAATGTGGGAAAATCTCTAAAAGACAGACATTAACGCATAACTTTCCAGCAAGACAGTAGAGCCGCGTTTCCACCGCAGGAACTTTACCCAGGAACTAGGGACTTGGTCCGGTACTTGGTGTGTTTCCACCGCAGGAACCAGGAACTAAATAAAAGTTCCGGGTAAAAAAATGCCCCCCAGAAAGTCCCTGCTGGCGAGGTGGTACTTTTTTAAAGTTCCGGAACTTTCGGGGGCGGGACTTTGGCGCTAAACATGCTGATTGGTTGAGTTCACGCAGCATTGGTTGAGTTCAACCACCATTTATTCGGATCAACATTTTCAAAATATTACTGTTACTGTGTCATGAAATGTAATTTTAAAAGTATTTCAGGCGAGAATGTAGTTGTTTGAAACTCAAATCTGTTGTTTATTTATAAAGACAGCGCCTATTTAAAAATGTGTTTCGCCGATCTCGTAGACGGTGAGCTCCACTCGATCAGCGGGAGCTCAGTCCTCATGTATCCGCAGAGAGCAGCCTCTCCTGGGATAGACCTTCTGATATGCGCCGCTGGCTCTGATGTGTCTTTAGTGGTTAAAACATAACATATAATTCAGCTGCGGGGTAAATCTAACAGGTTTTCTTTGGTCTGTATTCAATTTATTTATCTATATGTAAAAATGAAAATAAAAAGGCAAGTCTATATAATATTTATTTCATTGTAATGGCTGTACGTTACACTTATCCCTGAACTAAGTACATTTCTGCAGCTGTTATTATGTTTAAATGAAAATGAAAGGAGGCAGTGGTATTTTATATCCTATTTCGTTTTATTGTAAATATACTGAGGGGAAAATTGCAGTAGCCAAAGCGATCTGAGTTCACGCAGCATTGGTTGAGTTCAACCACCATTTATTCGGATAATTTTCAAATATTACTGTTATTGTGTCATGAAATGTAATTTTAAAAGTATTTCAGGCGAGAATGTAGTTGTTTGAAACTCAAATCTGTTGTTTATTTATAAAGACAGCGCCTATTTAAAAATGTGTTTCGCCGATCTCGTAGACGGAGAGCTCCACTCGATCAGCGGGAGATCAGTCCTCATGTATCCGCAGAGAGCAGCCTCTCCTGGGATAGACCTTCTGATATGCGCCGCTGGCTCTGATGTGTCTTTAGTGGTTAAACATAAAATATAATTCAGCTGCGGGGTAAATCTAACAGGTTTTCTTTGGTCTGTATTCAATTTATCTATATGTTAAAATGAAAATAAAAAAGGCAAGTCTATATAATATTTCTTTCATTGTAATGGCTGCATATACACATTTCCCTGACCTAAGTACATTTCTGCAGTTGTTATTATGCTTAAATGAAAACGAAAGGAGGCAGTGGTATTTGATATCATATTTCGTTTTATTGTAAATATACAGTAGGGAAAATTGCAGTAGCCAAGACGAGCTGACTGAAGTTATCAAGTATCATATATATATATATATATATATATATATATATATATATATATATATATATATATATATATATATATATATAGTATATAGTTACGCTGCTGTTTATAGATTTACCGGACTTGCGCCATTGCGGACATCACACTCCCGAGACGAATGCACAAAGTCTGAACTAACTACCGAGGATGCACGTCCAAAATCAGCGTACTTTTTTTTTTTTTTTTTTTTAATCAGAGGTACTTTGTATTGAGAAACGCGTGCAGACCTACGTCACCAGTCATTTGCCTAATCTACCCGGTACTTTACACCGCGGTGGAAACGCAGAGAGCAACAGGTCTGGGGGGAAAAAAGTTCCTGGGAAAAAAAGTTCCTGGTAAAAATGTTCCGGGTAATTTCGGTGGAAACGCGGCATTGGTGAGCATCTAACTTGATCATCTGTGATAAAGCAATGCAAAATACACACACGGGTATTTATTTATCTTCTGCAGGTTACATGTCCTTTATGCTACCCATTTGTAAACTCTGGTTATACTTTACTATTTTCAAAAGATAATAAAGATAGCGATTTTCTTACCTCATTTTGCCAGTATGTTTGCAGGACCTCGCAGAACACATCTGACCCTTCTTGTGTTCACAGCTTTTGTTCTCCTTTGACATGTCACAACTCAAATTCGCTCAAAATAAAAAACAATTAACAGGCAAATATTAAATAATTCGGGACCGACTGAGTGGTCAGTTATAACGAGCAGCAGCTGAGCTCCGCCTCACTCACAGAAACACGACAATCGCGAATCATTTGAGTCAGTTCGGGAGTTCATAGCGGGATCGCAAATCATATTTGACTCAGTTCGGGAGTTCGTAGCGGGATCGCGAATCATTTCACTCAGTTCGGGAGTTCGTAGCGGGATCGCGAATCATTTCAGTCAGTTCGCGAGTTCGTAGCGGGATCGCGAATCATTTGAGTCAGTTCGCGAGTTCATAGCGGGATCGCGAATCATTTGAGTCAGTTCGCGAGTTCATAGCGGGATCGCGAATCATTTGACTCAGTTCGCGAGTTCATAGCGGGATCGCGAATCATTTGAGTCATTTCGCGAGTTCGTAGCGGGATCGCGAATCATTTGAGTCAATTCGCGAGTTCATAGCGGGATCGCGAATCAATTGAGTCAGTTCGCGAGTTCATAGCGGGTTCGCGAATCATTTGAGTCATTTCGCGAGTTCGTAGCGGGATCGCGAATCATTTGAGTCAATTCGCGAGTTCGTAGCGGGATCGCGAATCATTTGAGTCAATTCGCGAGTTCACAGCGGGATCGCGAATCAATTGAGTCAGTTCGCGAGTTCATAGCGGGATCGCGAATCATTTGAGTCAGTTTGTCCAGTGTTGGGCAGTAACGTGTTATTAGTAAAAAATTAATTAATTTTGACTGAAGTGCAGCCTAACCTGCAGCAGCAACGCATTGTAGGATTGGTGGATGCCATGTATATGTACAAAAAAAGTACAAAAAAAAGCTATGTTTTTAAAATATAAACATTTTGTAATAACAATATATACTACTGATCAGTAATTTGGGGTTAGTAATTTTTTCTTTTTAAATAAAATCAATACTTTTATTCAGCAAGGATGTGTTAAATTGATAAAGTGATAGTAAAGAAAATATATTATTAGAATATATATTAGAATTTTAACTTTTTTATTTGGAATAAATGCAGTTCTTTTTAACCTTTTATTCAAATATATTAGACAGCAGAACTGTTTTCAACACTCATAATAAATCAGAATATTAGAATGATTTCTAAATGATCATGTGATCGACTGATGTTACATGTGACACTGAAGGCTGGAGTAATGATGCTGAAAATTCAGCTTTGCGTCACAGGAATAAATTATTTTTTAAAGTATATTCAAATAAAAAACTATTATTTTAAGTTATAATAATATTTCACAATATTACTGTTTTTTCTTTTTTGATTCAACGTTGAAACAACGTCGGCTACCACGGTTGAATCAACGTTGAATTACCTTTCGATTTTGCAAATTGGATTCACAGTTGAAATCGTGACGCTGTTTCACCGTCTTACCTGCATCACGGGTGAATTATGGTCGTTCTGCAGACCTTGGATTAACGCTGAATGAGGTGTTGATTTTGAATAGTTAATCAACGTTGATGACACGATGTTGTTTCACCGTCATACCTGGCACCATGTATAAATACACACTTGTATGTTCAATTAGATCCTAGTTTGCATTTAGATCAACAGTACATGATAAAGGCTAACAATCAAATGACTGGCAGCAATGGCTTTACAATCACCTTCAATAAACTATCAAATGCTCACAACTGTAAAACAGTAGTTTTATTTTGGAAACATACTGTATAAAACAGATGAAAATAATCCCAAACTTTATGATGCAGAATATGCACGGATGTATTGATAAAAACATGTAGTAGAACAATCCAAATAGTCCAGGAAAAGATCCGTGAGAGTGATTGTGAACTTCTTTGGGATGGCACCACAAGGAGTCGTTCACTTGCAGAGCGCAAACTTCTGGAGGACACATAAGATTTAACCAGTGAGTTTAGGCATGTTCACAACGTTTCACAATAACTTTGATATTGTCAAAAATATTTAACTGAAAACTGAATGCAAAATAAATCACACAATATTTTCACTTTACAGTTCAGTAACAGTGGAGTTGGAAACAAAGTGGACAACACTATTCATTAAACATTTATTAAATGTATTCAGATGAAAGTTTACATTTCACAAATTATTCATAAGCAGTGTTTTCAGAGCCCCCAGTTACACTGTTTTAATCAGAACACTAACATTACAGTGTAGAAAAACAAGTCAAATCAAATTAAGTACATTTTTATTAAACGAAGTACAATCAAAACCTATCACAAAAGGTCAAAGCATCTCTAGCAGAAGTGACAGTGCAATGTAGCAGATGAACAATTTCTTACCAATGTTTCAAGAATAAACTGGATCCTCGATGACTCTACAAGGGGAAAGAAGAAATGGTTTACTGAAAAGTTCTTAAAAAGCAGGATTTCATTTTATACCATTTCTTTAAACCATTGGTTCTCAAACTTTCTATACCAAATACCACTTCAGAAAATATTTGTTATTAAATATTAAGTTCCACCATAATGACCAACATTAAATTTCAGCAGCGTAGTAGGCCAAACTATTCAGCTACAGCTCTACCGTTAAAAAATGAGGCAGTTTTATTCTAATAAGAATATTTATTGTTGTATATATTTATTTGTAATATTTATTTAATTTAGTGATTCACCTGCGTAACCACTTGAGAGGGTCTGACACTGAGAACCACTGCTTTAAACAATCCTCATTTTTAAATTCATTTTCATTAATTCATTAAAATTGTACCGACATTTGCACTTGCATGTTTCAGAAAACACTTTGAAACTATTATTAGAATAAAAACATATATAACACACCTAATGCATGGGATTCATATCAGGAAAATGTGGGAAAATCTCTAAAAGACAGACATTAACGCATAACTTTCCAGCAAGACAGTAGGTGAGCATCTAACTTGATCATCTGTGATAAAGCAATGCAAAATACACACACGGGTATTTATTTATCTTCTGCAGGTTACATGTCCTTTATGCTACCCATTTGTAAACTCTGGTTATACTTTACTATTTTCAAAAGATAATAAAGATAGCGATTTTCTTACCTCATTTTGCCAGTATGTTTGCAGGACCTCGCAGAACACATCTGACCCTTCTTGTGTTCACAGCTTTTGTTCTCCTTTGACATGTCACAACTCAAATTCGCTCAAAATAAAAAACAATTAACAGGCAAATATTAAATAATTCGGGACCGACTGAGTGGTCAGTTATAACGAGCAGCAGCTGAGCTCCGCCTCACTCACAGAAACACGACAATCGCGAATCATTTGAGTCAGTTCGGGAGTTCATAGCGGGATCGCGAATCATATTTGACTCAGTTCGGGAGTTCGTAGCGGGATCGCGAATCATTTCACTCAGTTCGGGAGTTCGTAGCGGGATCGCGAATCATTTGACTCAGTTCGCGAGTTCGTAGCGGGATCGCGAATCATTTGAGTCAGTTTGCGAGTTCATAGCGGGATCGCGAATCATTTGAGTCAGTTCGCGAGTTCATAGCGGGATCGCGAATCATTTGACTCAGTTCGCGAGTTCATAGCGGGATCGCGAATCAGTTGAGTCATTTCGCGAGTTCGTAGCGGGATCGCGAATCATTTGAGTCAATTCGCGAGTTCATAGCGGGATCGCGAATCAATTGAGTCAGTTCGCGAGTTCGTAGCGGGTTCGCGAATCATTTGAGTCATTTCGCGAGTTCGTAGCGGGATCGCGAATCATTTGAGTAATTTCGCGAGTTCGTAGCGGGATCGCGAATCATTTGAGTCAATTCGCGAGTTCATAGCGGGATCGCGAATCAATTGAGTCAGTTCGCGAGTTCATAACGGGATCGCGAATCATTTGAGTCAGTTTGTCCAGTGTTGGGCAGTAACGTGTTATTAGTAAAAAATTAATTAATTTTGACTGAAGTGCAGCCTAACCTGCAGCAGCAACGCATTGTAGGATTGGTGGATGCCATGTATATGTACAAAAAAAGTACAAAAAAAAGCTATGTTTTTAAAATATAAACATTTTGTAATAACAATATATACTACTGATCAGTAATTTGGGGATAGTAATTTTTTCTTTTTAAATAAAATCAATACTTTTATTCAGCAAGGATGTGTTAAATTGATAAAGTGATAGTAAAGAAAATATATTATTAGAATATATATTAGAATTTTAACTTTTTTATTTGGAATAAATGCAGTTCTTTTTAACCTTTTATTCAAATATATTAGACAGCAGAACTGTTTTCAACACTCATAATAAATCAGAATATTAGAATGATTTCTAAATGATCATGTGATCGACTGATGTTACATGTGACACTGAAGGCTGGAGTAATGATGCTGAAAATTCAGCTTTGCGTCACAGGAATAAATTATTTTTTAAAGTATATTCAAATAAAAAACTATTATTTTAAGTTATAATAATATTTCACAATATTACTGTTTTTTCTTTTTTGATTCAACGTTGAAACAACGTCGGCTACCACGGTTGAATCAACGTTGAATTACCTTTCGATTTTGCAAATTGGATTCACAGTTGAAATCGTGACGCTGTTTCACCGTCTTACCTGCATCACGGGTGAATTATGGTCGTTCTGCAGACCTTGGATTAACGCTGAATGAGGTGTTGATTTTGAATAGTTAATCAACGTTGATGACACGATGTTGTTTCACCGTCATACCTGGCACCATGTATAAATACACACTTGTATGTTCAATTAGATCCTAGTTTGCATTTAGATCAACAGTACATGATAAAGGCTAACAATCAAATGACTGGCAGCAATGGCTTTACAATCAACTTCAATAAACTATCAAATGCTCACAACTGTAAAACAGTAGTTTTATTTTGGAAACATACTGTATAAAACAGATGAAAATAATCCCAAACTTTATGATGCAGAATATGCACGGATGTATTGATAAAAACATGTAGTAGAACAATCCAAATAGTCCAGGAAAAGATCCGTGAGAGTGATTGTGAACTTCTTTGGGATGGCACCACAAGGAGTCGTTCACTTGCAGAGCGCAAACTTCTGGAGGACACATAAGATTTAACCAGTGAGTTTAGGCATGTTCACAAAGTTTCACAATAACTTTGATATTGTCAAAAATATTTAACTGAAAACTGAATGCAAAATAAATCACACAATATTTTCACTTTACAGTTCAGTAACAGTGGAGTTGGAAACAAAGTGGACAACACTATTCATTAAACATTTATTAAATGTATTCAGATGAAAGTTTACATTTCACAAATTATTCATAAGCAGTGTTTTCAGAGCCCCCAGTTACACTGTTTTAATCAGAACACTAACATTACAGTGTAGAAAAACAAGTCAAATCAAATTAAGTACATTTTTATTAAACGAAGTACAATCAAAACCTATCACAAAAGGTCAAAGCATCTCTAGCAGAAGTGACAGTGCAATGTAGCAGATGAACAATTTCTTACCAATGTTTCAAGAATAAACTGGATCCTCGATGACTCTACAAGGGGAAAGAAGAAATGGTTTACTGAAAAGTTCTTAAAAAGCAGGATTTCATTTTATACCATTTCTTTAAACCATTGGTTCTCAAACTTTCTATACCAAATACCACTTCAGAAAATATTTGTCATTAAATATTAAGTTCCACCATAATGACCAACATTAAATTTCAGCAGCGTAGTAGGCCAAACTATTCAGCTACAGCTCTACCGTTAAAAAATGAGGCAGTTTTATTCTAATAAGAATATTTATTGTTGTATATATTTATTTGTAATATTTATTTTAGTGATTCACCTGCGTAACCACTAGAGAGGGTCTGACACTGAGAACCACTGCTTTAAACAATCCTCATTTTTAAATTCATTTTCATTAATTCATTAAAATTGTACCGACATTTGCACTTGCATGTTTCAGAAAACACTTTGAAACTATTATTAGAATAAAAACATATATAACACACCTAATGCATGGGATTCATATCAGGAAAATGTGGGAAAATCTCTAAAAGACAGACATTAACGCATAACTTTCCAGCAAGACAGTAGGTGAGCATCTAACTTGATCATCTGTGATAAAGCAATGCAAAATACACACACGGGTATTTATTTATCTTCTGCAGGTTACATGTCCTTTATGCTACCCATTTGTAAACTCTGGTTATACTTTACTATTTTCAAAAGATAATAAAGATAGCGATTTTCTTACCTCATTTTGCCAGTATGTTTGCAGGACCTCGCAGAACACATCTGACCCTTCTTGTGTTCACAGCTTTTGTTCTCCTTTGACATGTCACAACTCAAATTCGCTCAAAATAAAAAACAATTAACAGGCAAATATTAAATAATTCGGGACCGACTGAGTGGTCAGTTATAACGAGCAGCAGCTGAGCTCCGCCTCACTCACAGAAACACGACAATCGCGAATCATTTGAGTCAGTTCGGGAGTTCATAGCGGGATCGCGAATCATATTTGACTCAGTTCGGGAGTTCGTAGCGGGATCGCGAATCATTTCACTCAGTTCGGGAGTTCGTAGCGGGATCGCGAATCATTTCAGTCAGTTCGCGAGTTCGTAGCGGGATCGCGAATCATTTGAGTCAGTTCGCGAGTTCATAGCGGGATCGCGAATCATTTGACTCAGTTCGCGAGTTCATAGCGGGATCGCGAATCATTTGAGTCATTTCGCGATTTCGTAGCGGGATCGCGAATCATTTGAGTCAATTCGCGAGTTCATAGCGGGATCGCGAATCAATTGAGTCAGTTCGCGAGTTCATAGCGGGATCGCGAATCATTTGAGTCAGTTTGTCCAGTGTTGGGCAGTAACGTGTTATTAGTAAAAAATTAATTAATTTTGACTGAAGTGCAGCCTAACCTGCAGCAGCAACGCATTGTAGGATTGGTGGATGCCATGTATATGTACAAAAAAAGTACAAAAAAAAGCTATGTTTTTAAAATATAAACATTTTGTAATAACAATATATACTACTGATCAGTAATTTGGGGTTAGTAATTTTTTATTTTTAAATAAAATCAATACTTTTATTCAGCAAGGATGTGTTAAATTGATAAAGTGATAGTAAAGAAAATATATTATTAGAATATATATTAGAATTTTAACTTTTTTATTTGGAATAAATGCAGTTCTTTTTAACCTTTTATTCAAATATATTAGACAGCAGAACTGTTTTCAACACTCATAATAAATCAGAATATTAGAATGATTTCTAAATGATCATGTGATCGACTGATGTTACATGTGACACTGAAGGCTGGAGTAATGATGCTGAAAATTCAGCTTTGCGTCACAGGAATAAATTATTTTTTAAAGTATATTCAAATAAAAAACTATTATTTTAAGTTATAATAATATTTCACAATATTACTGTTTTTTCTTTTTTGATTCAACGTTGAAACAACGTCGGCTACCACGGTTGAATCAACGTTGAATTACCTTTCGATTTTGCAAATTGGATTCACAGTTGAAATCGTGACGCTGTTTCACCGTCTTACCTGCATCACGGGTGAATTATGGTCGTTCTGCAGACCTTGGATTAACGCTGAATGAGGTGTTGATTTTGAATAGTTAATCAACGTTGATGACACGATGTTGTTTCACCGTCATACCTGGCACCATGTATAAATACACACTTGTATGTTCAATTAGATCCTAGTTTGCATTTAGATCAACAGTACATGATAAAGGCTAACAATCAAATGACTGGCAGCAATGGCTTTACAATCAACTTCAATAAACTATCAAATGCTCACAACTGTAAAACAGTAGTTTTATTTCGGAAACATACTGTATAAAACAGATGAAAATAATCCCAAACTTTATGATGCAGAATATGCACGGATGTATTGATAAAAACATGTAGTAGAACAATCCAAATAGTCCAGGAAAAGATCCGTGAGAGTGATTGTGAACTTCTTTGGGATGGCACCACAAGGAGTCGTTCACTTGCAGAGCGCAAACTTCTGGAGGACACATAAGATTTAACCAGTGAGTTTAGGCATGTTCACAACGTTTCACAATAACTTTGATATTGTCAAAAATATTTAACTGAAAACTGAATGCAAAATAAATCACACAATATTTTCACTTTACAGTTCAGTAACAGTGGAGTTGGAAACAAAGTGGACAACACTATTCATTAAACATTTATTAAATGTATTCAGATGAAAGTTTACATTTCACAAATTATTCATAAGCAGTGTTTTCAGAGCCCCCAGTTACACTGTTTTAATCAGAACACTAACATTACAGTGTAGAAAAACAAGTCAAATCAAATTAAGTACATTTTTATTAAACGAAGTACAATCAAAACCTATCACAAAAGGTCAAAGCATCTCTAGCAGAAGTGACAGTGCAATGTAGCAGATGAACAATTTCTTACCAATGTTTCAAGAATAAACTGGATCCTCGATGACTCTACAAGGGGAAAGAAGAAATGGTTTACTGAAAAGTTCTTAAAAAGCAGGATTTCATTTTATACCATTTCTTTAAACCATTGGTTCTCAAACTTTCTATACCAAATACCACTTCAGAACATATTTGTTATTAAATATTAAGTTCCACCATAATGACCAACATTAAATTTCAGCAGCGTAGTAGGCCAAACTCTTCAGCTACAGCTCTACCGTTAAAAAATGAGGCAGTTTTATTCTAATAAGAATATTTATTGTTGTATATATTTATTTGTAATATTTATTTAATTTAGTGATTCACCTGCGTAACCACTTGAGAGGGTCTGACACTGAGAACCACTGCTTTAAACAATCCTCATTTTTAAATTCATTTTCATTAATTCATTAAAATTGTACCGACATTTGCACTTGCATGTTTCAGAAAACACTTTGAAACTATTATTAGAATAAAAACATATATAACACACCTAATGCATGGGATTCATATCAGGAAAATGTGGGAAAATCTCTAAAAGACAGACATTAACGCATAACTTTCCAGCAAGACAGTAGGTGAGCATCTAACTTGATCATCTGTGATAAAGCAATGCAAAATACACACACGGGTATTTATTTATCTTCTGCAGGTTACATGTCCTTTATGCTACCCATTTGTAAACTCTGGTTATACTTTACTATTTTCAAAAGATAATAAAGATAGCGATTTTCTTACCTCATTTTGCCAGTATGTTTGCAGGACCTCGCAGAACACATCTGACCCTTCTTGTGTTCACAGCTTTTGTTCTCCTTTGACATGTCACAACTCAAATTCGCTCAAAATAAAAAACAATTAACAGGCAAATATTAAATAATTCGGGACCGACTGAGTGGTCAGTTATAACGAGCAGCAGCTGAGCTCCGCCTCACTCACAGAAACACGACAATCGCGAATCATTTGAGTCAGTTCGGGAGTTCATAGCGGGATCGCGAATCATATTTGACTCAGTTCGGGAGTTCGTAGCGGGATCGCGAATCATTTCACTCAGTTCGGGAGTTCGTAGCGGGATCGCGAATCATTTGACTCAGTTCGCGAGTTCGTAGCGGGATCGCGAATCATTTGAGTCAGTTCGCGAGTTCATAGCGGGATCGCGAATCATTTGAGTCAGTTCGCGAGTTCATAGCGGGATCGCGAATCATTTGACTCAGTTCGCGAGTTCATAGCGGGATCGCGAATCATTTGAGTCATTTCGCGAGTTCGTAGCGGGATCGCGAATCATTTGAGTCAGTTCGCGAGTTCATAGCGGGTTCGCGAATCATTTGAGTCAGTTCGCGAGTTCGTAGCGGGATCGCGAATCATTTGAGTCATTTCGCGAGTTCGTAGCGGGATCGCGAATCATTTGAGTCAATTCGCGAGTTCATAGCGGGATCGCGAATCAATTGAGTCAGTTCGCGAGTTCATAGCGGGATCGCGAATCATTTGAGTCAGTTTGTCCAGTGTTGGGCAGTAACGTGTTATTAGTAAAAAATTAATTAATTTTGACTGAAGTGCAGCCTAACCTGCAGCAGCAACGCATTGTAGGATTGGTGGATGCCATGTATATGTACAAAAAAAGTACAAAAAAAAGCTATGTTTTTAAAATATAAACATTTTGTAATAACAATATATACTACTGATCAGTAATTTGGGGTTAGTAATTTTTTATTTTTAAATAAAATCAATACTTTTATTCAGCAAGGATGTGTTAAATTGATAAAGTGATAGTAAAGAAAATAGATTATTAGAATATATATTAGAATTTTAACTTTTTTATTTGGAATAAATGCAGTTCTTTTTAACCTTTTATTCAAATATATTAGACAGCAGAACTGTTTCCAACACTCATAATAATATCAGAATATTAGAATGATTTCTAAATGATCATGTGATCGACTGATGTTACATGTGACACTGAAGGCTGGAGTAATGATGCTGAAAATTCAGCTTTGCGTCACAGGAATAAATTATTTTTTTAAAGTATATTCAAATAAAAAACTATTATTTTAAGTTATAATAATATTTCACAATATTACTGTTTTTTCTGTATTTTTGATCAAATAAATGCAGGATTGATGAACAGAAGAAACTTCTTTCAAAAACATGAAAAATGGTAATGTTTCCAAACTTTTGGTCTGTACTGTCTGTATGTATGTATGTATGTATGTACCCAGCCGGCATTTCAACCTTGATTCAATGTTGAAACAACATCAGGTACCATGCTTGAATCAACGTTGAATTACCTCTCGATTTTGCAAATTGGATCAAAATTGAAATCGCGACGCTGTTTCACCGTCTTACCTGCATCACGGGTGAATTACGGTCGTTCTGCAGACCTTGGATTAACGCTGAATGAGGTGTTGATTTTGAAACGTTAATCAACGTTGATGACACGATGTTGTTTCACCGTCGTACCTGGCACCATGTATAAATACACACTTGTATGTTCAATTAGATCCTAGTTTGCATTTAGATCAACAGTACATGATAAAGGCTAACAATCAAATTTCTGGCAGCAATGGCTTTACAATCAACTTCAATAAACTATCACATGCTCAAAACTGTAAAACAGCAGTTTTATTTTGGAAACATACTGTATAAAACAGATGAAAATAATCCCAAACTTTATGATGCAGAATATGCATGGATGTATTGTTAAAAACATGTAGTAGAACAATCCAAATACAAAAATATTTAAAGGTTTTTGTACAATAATTTGGCATATAAATGGATAATTTCTGTGGCACTTGCAAGAGAAACCCTTGTACCTTTATGACTGAAACCAGTTGATCTTTTATTTTGGAGGAAAACTCCAGTTTCAGTAATGTGTCTCATGACGAGAGATGTGTACATTTGTGCAGTGAAAATGTGTTGCACAGTTTGAGAAGGGAACCTTCAACCAGGACCGCTATAAGGGAAGGGAAGAATTAGGACAATTCCAAGGGCCCAGCGTGAGAGAGGGCATGGGGAATGCAGAATGAGATTTCTACCAAAGGAGACTCTAAAATGTTAGAACCAACAGCCTCGTGCGTATAGTGTGGTCGTGCTTCGGGTGATCCTTGAAAGAGTCCCAGCGCTAGGTCCATTCTGACGCCGTCCCCTCCACTCTCTCCCACTTGTGTACTTTCTGTACCGTCCTGTAGAAACATTTACATTTAATCATTTAAAGAGCCAGTAAGATGAAAATTCTAAGCTTCCTATCACTGTTTATAAGTCCTGTACATTAGGTTTAAATCCATCCAAGGTTAAAAAACATCGTAATTTTGTCAAAATATCATTTTAAAATTACCTCAATTCTCAGAGATCCCCAAACGGTTCGCACAAAGCTGTTCAAAAGATTCAGTTTCCTTAAACCCCACCTTTCGGTAGCATACTGTGTTCTGATTGGTCAACTAACATAGTCAGGTTTGATTGGTTGTTCCGCACACACCTCCACGGTAAACTATGCGTTAGCATCTGTTTGGGGTGAATCATGTCTTATTCCTCTCATCGCGAAGCAAACAGTAAAATAAAAAACTTGAACAGTATCGCTGCTTTTTCTTCTTTGTGGGTGTATTCAAGCCGTACGCTTCAGTTTGAATCTGAATAGAGCGTTCAGCGCGGGGGCATGGTCACGAAGGGAGACATGAAAAACAGATATAGCGTTGTTTTCATATGGATTACCTTAAAACTAAACAAGTGCTGCCAAAAACAGATATTCTCTGATAAAGTAGACATGTCAAGCTTTCTATAGATATCTCTCTCACGTCTCTTCGTTGAGTATTCACGGAGTTACACTTCATTTTAATGACGTGTTTGTACATGACGATCAGCACAGACAAAGGCTGCAGACAGCACACATACTGATAAGACGCTCGGGAGAAAACAGACACATAACTTCATAATCATACTTCGCGTTGTGATTCGGAGATGCTCGTTGTTCTAAATAAAGTTGGTAATGAACCCTCTTTTATGCCAAACGCTTTGAAAATCCCGCTGTACTCACCGAGATTAGAAAAGCAGTCATCAGTGAAATGTTGTGAACCGAACAAAAGGGATTTGTTGTAATGCTCGTGTGGTGAAAATGAATTTTAGCCATTGGTTCTTCTGATCTTCATTCTTTGGCAGTGAAAATAAAACAAACTTGCCTTTACAATTAAAAACCCACTGTCTCCTCGACATGATGCTCTCACACCAACCAGAGCGTCTGTGTATGTGTGTGTGTGGGGGGGGGGGCAGGTCAAGACGGTAGGCGGAGATTATTATGCAAAGTGTTCTAGTGACGTACATAGAGATGGGCAAAAGATTTGAAATCTATAACGACTCGTTTCAACGATTCAGAGTCGACTCCTTACTTTAGAAGCCAATAACTTTATAAATCGTGTACTTTTTGGTTTAATTACTTTGCACATTGTTTACACTGATGGACAGCTACATCACACACTGTAATACAGGTCATTTTTGATTTCCCATCTGTGTGGCTCTTTAACAGACGCTTTTATCCAAAGCTACTTACAAATGAGAACAACAGAAGCAGTCAGGTCAACAAGAGAACAACAACAGTATACAAGTGCCATATGATACATTAGGACTTGCGTTTACTGACCTAATAAACTCCTTTGGAGTCAAGCAAAATGTCACTGGGCCCACTCATCGTTTTAATCATACACTAGATTTAATTATATCGCATGGAATCGATCTTACTGCTATAGATATTGTACCTCAAAGTGATGATATTACAGACCATTTCCTCGTATCGTGCATGCTGCGTATAACTGATATTAACTATATGTCTCAGCGTTACAGTCTGGGCAGAACTATTGTTCCAGCCACCAAAGAAAGATTTGCAAATAACCTGCCTGATCTATCTCAACTGCTATTTGTACCCAAAAATACACATGAATTAGACGAAATTACTGACAACATGGGCACTATTTTCTCTAATACATTAGAAGCTGTTGCCCCGATCAAATTGAAAAAGGTTAGAGAAAAACGTACTGTACCATGGTATAACAGTAATACTTACACTCTCAAGAAAGTAACTCGTAGTCTTTAACACAAATGGAGATAAACTAACTTAGAATTGGTTTTAGAATTGCATGGAAAAACAGTATGTCCAGCTATAGACAGGCTCTAAAAACTGCTAGGGCAGAGCATATACACAAACTCATTGAAAATAACCAAAACAATCCAAGGTTTTTATTTAGCACAGTGGCTAAGTTAACAAATAACCAGACGCCACCTGATTCAAATATTCCACCAACGTTAAATAGTAATGACTTTATGAATTTCTTCACTGATAAAATAGATAACATTAGAAATACAATAGCGAATGTAGATTCTACAGCGTCTAACACTTCAGTTTCATCCATCGCACCCAAAGATAAACTGCAGTTCTTTACAAATATAGGACAGGAAGAGCTAAATAAACTTATCACTGTATCTAAACCAACAACATGTTTATTAGATCCTGTACCCACTAAATTACTGAAAGAGCTGTTACCTGTAGCCGAAGAACCACTTCTCAATATCATTAACTCGTTGTTATCTTTAGGTCACGTCCCAAAACCATTCAAGCTGGCGGTTATCAAGACTCTTAAGAAACCAAAACTAGATCTTAGTGTACTGGCAAATTATAGGCCTATTTCAAATCTTCCATTTATGTCTAAAATTTTAGAAAAAGTTGTGTCTGCTCAATTGAGCACCTTCCTGCATAAAAATGATCTGTATGAAGAATTTCAGTCAGGTTTTAGGCCCCACACTCATAGATCGATTACAAAACTATACAGGTATTCAACGGAAGGCTCTAAGATGGTTTAGATCCTACCTGCCCAATCGCTAACATTTTGTTTACTTAAATGGGGAGTCATCTCATTTATCATCAGTAAAATATGGAGTGCCACAAGGATCCATCCTAGGTCCCCTTCTATTTTCAATATACATGTTGCCCCTTGGTAATATTATTAGAAAATACAGAATTAGTTTCCACTGTTATGCTGATGATACTCAGCTATATATCTCAACGAGACCAGATGAAACTTCCCAATTATCTAAGCTAACAGAGTGTGTTAAAAACAGTGTTGTAGTCGAGACCAGCTCATTCGAGTCCGAGTCCAGAGAGGGTCGAGTCCGAGACAAGACCGAGTTCAGAAAGGGTCGAGTCCGAGTCAAGACCGAGACCAGAGAGATTGGGTCTTTGACAAGACCTAAAGAAATCTTCAAGAGTATGTAAAATGTTTGGTGGAAACAATAAAGGGTAAAAGGGCCACATAGTATGTGGTGTAAAGGTAATTTTATTAGTATTATGAATTGTAACTTGTCAATATTAAGTGCTTATTTTCACATAACATCGTTGTACCACTATACACATCCATATAACCTTTCTAGTACAAGTAACATTACTGTACCACTATACCTGTAAATGTTCAACTGTAACAGCTTTTACATAACTTTTAACCTTGAAGCTTAACTAATGACTGCTAATATCCTTACAATGTCTTGGATTATGTGCACTTTAGATGTTGTGAAGATTACAGATGGGCATAATTACTTTTCAAAAAAATAAGTGAGGAGACCATCCTGCTACCCAACCGAGCACGATGTGGTCACATGATCAATCCACCCCGACTAAAAACACTCTCTACTGGTGCAGAGGAAGCGGGGACTGACAACACTTTCTATCACTTTCTGTAACAGCAACGGATAATCTAATGCTAATTTCCCTGGATGGTGCATTTTAATGCAGGGTAAAATACACACTTGTCCAAGTTTTTTGGGGGGTTAAGGAGGGCATACACACAAGAGCCGACTGACTGTCAAGGAAAATTTCATGCAAAAGTGTGTATGTGCCAGGGGAAGAAAGCTGGATGAAATGCCATGTAAGTTCAATGCATTCTGTCAGACATGTTTTTGGGGGGAGATGATTAGTGTTGAGACAGTCATTCTGTGTCTGTATTCATTATATAAGTTTATTAAATGATATGTTTTTTTTCTGTGACCATTTTGTCCTACTTTGTGAAAATGACACAGTTGAGAGAAATAATGTAGCAATGTGGCTTCCTGGAAAGCGGGATCACTACAGGCGGATGGCAGGAGGGTAACTTAAGGCCGGTGACACACTGGCTGCGTGGCGTCTCTGCTGCGTGCCAGAAGCGTGGTGGCTGCTTCGCGTTTTCTGTGTCTTTACACACCAGAAGCGTGCCTGCACGCGGCGCTTGGCGCACTGCTGCTGCTGTAGGAGACATAGAGGGAGGCCGCCGAAAAACCAGGCTTTTGTCTTCATGACAACAATATCAACTTTTTTTTTTACACACCTACTGATAGGACACCGTCAACAGTATTGACGGCACAAATAGAGTATGTTTGACAGGTGCAATATTTGAAAATCGTTCATTATTCATTTATTTTTTAAATTACATTTATATCTGAATTTACGCCAACCTATAGACTTTCAAATATCAAAATGTCATGAATTAATATGTATTTGTGTACAAAATGACATATAAACATATTTTACTTTTTTGCCTGGAAACGCTCCCAACATGCACGCGTGTCGCGTGAAAAATAGGCGTCGGTTCTATTTCTAGCATGCACAGGTTTTACGCGCGTCTCACGCAGGCAGTCTGCAAGATCTAACCTGTTAACATGGGAGCCGAATTAAAAACAGACACGCCACGCAGCTGAGACGCTTGTGCCACGCATCCAGTGTGTCGCTGGCCTAACGTCTCACGTCAAAAGAAAATCACCAGTCATTGGATGTCTCAAACATACATCAATTTAAATAAACATTAACATACAGTAATAATCATGAAATATTTTGATTGGGACTCGAGTGGACTCGGGCATAAGTCCGATTCCTAATATGTTCGAGTCCGAGTCAATACAGAGTCAAAATGCACACGAGTCCATGACAAGACCGAGACCATTAAAATACGGTCTCAAGACCGATTCCGAGTCTCGAGTACTCAACACTGGTTAAAAATGTCAAAAAATTGGATGACAAATAATTTTCTCCAATTAAATTCGGATAAGACAGAGATATTAATTATTGGACCAAAAAACACTACACAGAATCTTGTAGATTACAATCTGCAACTAGACGGATGTACTGTTACTTCCTCTACAGTCAGAAATCTGGGTGTTATATTAGACAGCAATTTGTCTTTTGAAAATCATATTTCCAATGTTACAAAAACTGCATTCTTCCATCTTAGAAACATCGCCAAGCTACGAAACATGTTATCTGTTTCTGATGCAGAAAAGCTAGTTCATGCATTCATGACCTCTAGACTGGACTATTGTAATGCACTTCTAGGTGGTTGTCCTGCTTCGTCAATAAACAAGCTACAGGTAGTCCAAAATGCAGCAGCTAGAGTCCTTACGAGGTCAAGAAAATATGATCATATTACCCCAATTTTACGGTCTCTGCACTGGCTACCTATTAAGATCCGTATCAGTTATAAATTATCATTACTTACCTATAAGGCCCTAAATGGTTTAGCTCCAGCGTACCTAACTAGCCTTCTACCACGCTACAACCCATCACGCACCCTAAGGTCACAAAACGCTGGACTTTTGGTCGTTCCTAGGATAGCAAAGTCCACTAAAGGAGGTAGAGCTTTCTCACATTTGGCTCCCAAATTCTGGAATAGCCTTCCTGATAATGTTCGGGGTTCAGACACACTCTCTCTGTTTAAATCTAGATTAAAAACACATCTCTTTCGCCAAGCATTCGAATAATGTATCTCTTAAACTGTGAGTGTAGTTGCATCTGATCAAAGGTGCATTTTTATTCATTAGCTTGGGTTAAACTAATTTTACTTTGTTGGATCAGCAGCTATGCTAATGATGTCTGTATTTTGTTTCTATGTTTCGCCACGGGATCTTCATCCCGTGGTAACTAGGATTTACTCAAGCTCCAGTCTGGATCCAGAACACCTGAGAAGAGATGATACTGATCCTCAGAGGACCTCAGATGATGCTAACCCTGAATCAACAAACAGGACTAACAATTATTGCTACATGTGTGACTGCATCATATAATAACTTAATTAATAATATTGATAGTTCATCGTCTAGCTGACTACGTCTTGTATTATTTTTTTTATTTTTTCTAAAATCCTGTCAAATGTGCACAAACTACTAGCTACTACTAAATATTGTAGAAACATAATTTTCTGTAAAGTTGCTTTGTAACGATTTGTTTTGTAAAAAGCGCTATACAAATAAACTTGAATTGAATATTAGTAAAAAAAAAAGACAAATCTAACTAACAAATTAAAAGACTAACAATTGATGATAAATCATTAAAATCACAGAAAATTACATTAGTAACAATAGCATAATAGAATTAAACAAAAATGTTTTTTAAAAACAAGACTAGCAATTTGATAATAAATAATAATAGCATAATACAACATTAAAATGTTTTAAAAACAAGACTAAAGAACAATTTATAATAAAAATTTGAAATAACCGTGACAATGCAACAATAAAAATCTGTTTTTAAATGCGACTAATTAATTTATAATTAGAAACTAAAATCAGTGAACATTTGGATTCGTCAGGATATTCATTAATATATCTCAGACTGTGTTTATTTTCAGTTGAAAGTGAACTAATCCGTTAAAAAGTAATTCACATTGTGATGTACCTGATTGCCAAAACAGAAAGCAATAATGTCAAGCAATTTTACACTTACCTCAGGAAAGACATGTAACAGGGTAAGTGTTACTTGGCTTTTATATTGTATTTTCCTTGTCTATTGCCTTAAGATTTGGTAAGCTGTAATACCACTAGCAGCCGCTTGAGGGCACTAGTGAGTAATTGTTACAGGATATCAGCCTGGTAGTCAGAGAGCAAGTGAGTTCGTTTGGTAGAGGGAAACCTCATGGTGGAACTGCTGATACCTGCTTACTCGTTGGAAGTCATAATTTGAGAACTTTTAGGGTTTGTTCAAACAAAGG
This sequence comes from Carassius gibelio, assembly GCF_023724105.1. NCBI lineage: Eukaryota > Metazoa > Chordata > Actinopteri > Cypriniformes > Cyprinidae > Carassius > Carassius gibelio. Next base: position 1,489,547 of record NC_068392.1, read on the forward strand.
ATTTTCTTTGAAGAATCTCAGTTGACTACCATTGGTCCTTCATGCTCTTGGCGTTTGTTTTACTGTGTTTGTGTGCAAGCATAGTTTGGATGTTGTGGATTACCATCCATAGCATAGCGAAGCTACGACGCATGGCCTTCAACTGCAAACATTGACTCTACACGACACTTCTCTCACTGGATTAGGGATTATAACATTGCGTCGCACTCAAATAACCTTGTGGATTCATCATCATCATCATCATCGTCATCTCACCGAAAGACTGGACTTGCACGCTAAGTTTTCTTTATTTGATAACGCATATGAACAGAGACAAAGACTGCTCTATAGGGCTTGGGCGCCGCGTTGCATTCTGGGATGTGGCGGTCCTGCTGGCAGCCTCGCGAATGTAAACATACATCAATTTGAATGAGAAGAAGCAGAGTTAGGAGAAAGAGAGAAGATGGTAAAATCGTGAAAAGGTTGTGGGATTTATAGGGATACGCTAAATATGGATGCCAGGGACCGGTATGTGGACAAAATCGGCACTATTAACGGTTTGGATCCATATGAAATTCCCAACAAATAGTGGAGTATCGAAGGAGATTTGCTGCCGCATTTTTGCACAATAGATATCTTCGGCTACCTTGTTTGTTTTGTGAGCGCCTACACTTCAGAATAGTTCCGAAGCTACAAGTCATTGGAGTCTCATGTACAGTTCACGAATGGATGGGTATTTTCCTGTAAAATATCCCGTTAGCTCTTCAATCGGACCTGTCAAGTCTCTGTGTTGTTGTCATGTTGCTACTCCTTGTCCTTCCAGCGAAACAGCTGTTTTCAAAGCATCGTTTTGTTTACTTGAAAGCAACCTTAGCGTGATGTTGGGCTTTTTAAGATAGCGTGGTTGTTGTGAGAGCACGATTTCACGCCAGTCTGTAACTAAAGTCACGTTAGACCTAGCTTCACAAATCGCTTAACGTTAGTTAATGCAGCAGTTTTGTAGTTTGAATTTTTTTATGTCAGCAGAGGGATAGCAACAAAAAGATGAATGTTGAAATTTCCGGTATTTTGGATGAGTAACTCAAGAAATTTCCCTTATTTTCAATGTTGACTTAAGCTATATAAATGAATATTCAGATGTTATGGTCTCCGCCGCGCCTCCAAGCAGGAAAGCGGTGTAAAGTTAATCCATTCTCATTTTATTTTCCACATGGCGATTATGTGTTGCGCTATTTACACCCTACAATACAGCAACGGTTTACCATGGTTGAAATAGATTTTTAATTAATCAAATTAAGACACACGGATGAGAGGGAGTACGTCTAAACACTGCGCAGTAGTCCGAGTAGCAGTAAAGGAGGCTGTCAACGTGGTGGCCACGCCAAGTAATGACGTCACGATGCCCAAGCCCTATTGTTTATTTTGGTGGTAATTAAATATATACACTGGTGGGAATAAAGAAAAAGGAAAAGAAAGAATATTTGTCTAATGAAGTGGTGTTAATTTTCAGTACTATTCAAATTTCTGTTGAAGCCCCTCAGTGTAACATCTTTAAAAGAAAAGGTGTTACAGACATTTAATGAATATATAAACTTATATGGTATGACTGATATGAAACATTTTATCAAGATAATTTTTGTCCATTTTAATCATCTCTATGAAACACAAATGAGTGTAAATTCCATGAATGAAATGAGCACAGCACACCTGCAAATCAAATAACCCCACTGCTGTTTCAGTGTCTTTCAGAAATCAGCTATTGTTTTACTCGTTTAAAGAAATGTTACAATTATAAAAAAAATGAAAGGAAAACTGTGAAGGGAACATAATTACATTTTAAAACCGACTTCTAATTTTTTCACAAACATTTGGTTATTTCTGAACTTTTCCACCATTTTAAAGATTTTTCTAAATACAAATTCAGACACAAATAATTCTGAGATTACTACAGATATTGGCTCCTTTGCACACCTCTATTATTACTCTTACCTTCATGATTCTGCCAGTCGACCCTAGTCGTCTGATCTGATTGATTTTTTTAAAGATGGAGTCTCATGAACCGAATAACATCCCTCTTGCCTGGTGTTAAAGGGTTTATTACTCACCCTCATGTCGTTCTACACCCGTAAGACCTTCGTTCATCCTCGGAACACAGATTAAGACATTTTAGATTAAATCCGATGGCTCAGAGGCCTCTATAGACAGCAACGTCACTGAACTTGAATCTTTTGTTTCGAATCAGTGATTCGGAGCACCAAGGTCATGTGATTTCAGCAGTTTGGCATTTTGACACGCGATTCAAATCACTGATTTAAAACAAAAGATTTGAAGCAGTGTTTTGAAATCGCCCATCACTAAATATTGTAAAAGTCGTTATTGTATTTTTTTAGGCGCACAAAAAGATTAATTCGTCGCTTTACATTATTACGTTTGAACCACTGAACTCACATGAACTGTTTTAAATGTTTTAATACCTTTATGGATCTTGAGAAGTTCAGTGACGTTGCTGTCTATAGAGCCCTCACTGAGCCATCGGATTTAATCAAAAATAACTTATGTTTTCCGAAGATGATGATATAGAACGGGGTGGCGAGCAGAGTTCAGATCCAATCCTAATTAAAACTCGCCTGTCTGTAGCTTTCTAGTAACCCTTCAGACCTTGATTATCTTGTTCAGGTGTGTTTGATTAGGGCTGAAGAAAAACTCTCAGGACGGATGTTCACTAGCGTTACCCCTGTTAACATCAACGCCGCGGGCACTTCTTCTAAACTAACGTTAACGCTATTACTCACATTTTGGTTTGCATAAAAAAAAGAAGATTTTTCACTTACAAGATATTTATGATGAACTTTACAGACAGCGTCGGGAGGCGAAGGCGCCCTCAAAGTTGTTCAGAGAACTGAAAGAGTTCTTCACTAAATGGCAGTTTGTGGTTGTTTTTCGTGGTCATTTTGTATTACTGTATTTAAATTTACAATAACATGTCGCAGAGTACATTGAAAGAGTACTGTACACATACACTAGTAAAATGTTGAGTATAAACCTTAAATATCGAAGTAAAGGTCAGCTATTCTAAACTAACATTAAATCTATTAGCTAGAATATCTGTATGGGATTTTGGGTGGCGCTATGGCGTATGGTGAAGAGTAGACGTGTCCTCCACTAGCTCCGAGGCAAATTGACTTTTATATTAATTTTGTTGTACCTTTTTCAATATAACTTTTTGCGATTGCTTTTACTGTAGTAAGAAGACAGTTTAAACTAATTATTTCAACCTAGGCATTACAAGATGATAAACACTCAACAGAAACAGGACACACAAAGAGGAGGCCGCAAAACAGCGCCTCCGCCTGATTCTGAAACACCGGAACAGGAGAGCAGCGCGATCTACTAGGACTGGAAGAAAAACCGTTACTTGATCGTTTTCAGCGCTCTCTGCGGAACAAACCAGCGACCGGATCCCAACCTTGAGCGTTTATCATTCGGGTTGCATTTTTGTTTGTTCGTAAAACTATTCTACGACGAGCAGGCGAGTCTTCCCCACTCCTTTACAAGGACAAACGGATCTCTGTTTTCCCAGACTTCACATCCTCTGTCACCAAGAAGCGTTCTGCCTTTTCTGCAGTAAAATGGAGTCTGCGCTCCTTTCTGGAGGTCAAGTTTGGTCTTCTATACCCCGCCACACTTAAAATCACTATGCCGGATGGCACTTTGTGGTGTTTTGAAGACCCCTCTTTGGCCAGTGACTTTGTTAAAAAGATCTGTAAGTAGAGTGGTCAGTGTGAGTCCAGGATCAGTCTAATGATTGCAGGTAGATAATATTAGGTCATTTGTTCTGTAATACTGGCCCTGGGTTATCTACAGTTGTTTATGGCTATGCGTAGGTATATGGATATACACATATATATATATTACCCGCCCCCTCCCTTTTTTTGGTGTATCAGTTGTTAATGCTTAAACAGATAAAATCTATGTTATTTTGGTTTCATTGAATGTATAGAGCAATTTGTCTGGGTTAATTTGGATTATGTGACCTTCACAACTCTATAGGTACATTTTGTTCAGCTTTATTTTATTTATTAAGTCAATTTTCTCTCCGGTAGCACTATTCATTTTAGCTTAGATCTATTGCGGAGCGTTCTATGCCTTTAGTTAAGGATTGATTATCTTTTATTGGATAATAGATTTCTTCCATGTCTCAATTCTACCTCTTGCTCATATGAACCAATGGTTATCTCAGACCATTCTCCTGTTGCACTCAACATTAGGTTTAAAGGCTTGGTTCGATCACGCTACCCTTGGCGTCTTAATACGTGCTTACTGTCAGACAAAAAATTTGTTGATATGATATCCAGCCAAATTGATTTGTTGAGTACTAACAGGACCTCTGATGTGTCTGCGTCTGTCTTATGGGAGATGTTGAAAGCTTACATTAGAGGTCAAATCATCTCTTACATGAATTATGATAGAAGGCGGAGGAGGGAGAGAGTGGTCACTCTAACCAATCGCATTGCCCAATTGGACGCAGTGTTTGCCATTTCTCCGAGTCCTGAGTTGTATAAGGAACGCTTCAGCTCAGTCAGAATTTAATACATTGGCTGCGGACCGCGCTGTTGAGCTGTTACTTAAGACTAGTAGCACATACTTTGAACAGGGGGAAAAAGCTGCTAGAATGTTAGCTCATCAATTACGGCAGACTATGTCCTCTCGTCAGATTCCTGAAATTGCAACATCCTCAGCAGTTCAGTCAGTGTAATGTCTGAGTACATGAATTACTCCGGGATATTGGTTTGTTTGAACTCATAGGAAGTGTCAGCCACATTAAAAAAGTTAACAGCTTAAGTCATTTGTGGATTAATGCGTATTGGAGATGCGAAACGTTTAAAACTATTCAGTTCGATTTGGTGAACTGTTTAAAAAAGATCTGGTTACATTCGCGAACCGGATATCCAGACTGCTTTGTTTTGAACTCTCTCACAACAGAAATGGAAGAGAAGACAATGCGGAATAAAGTCGTAGTTTTTGCTATTTTTGGACCAAAATGTATTTTCAATGCTTCAACAAATTCTAACTGACCCTCTGATGTCACATGGACTACTTTGATGATGTGTTTCTTACCTTTCTGGACATGGACAGTAGACCGTACACACAGCTTCAATGGAGGGACTGAGAGCTCTCGGACTAAATCTAAAATATTTTAAACTGTGTTCAGAAGATAAACGGAGGTCTTACTGGTTTGGAATGATATGAGGGTGAGTTATTAATGACATCATTTAGATTTTTGGGTGAACTATCCCTTTAAATACGGGACAAACTGCGGCCTGTATAGCTTTCATAATGCTTCTTTGATGCCTTAAATACAGGATGATTCCATGTAATATGGAACAGTTGGCAACCTTAATTAACAGCAATAATTAAGTGCATACTTTTAGGTTAAATTAATTTGCTTTTTTAATTCAACCATTAACAAATTGCCAACAAAACGTTTACAAGGCTATTAAAAACACTCCTCTACACATAATGTGATTAAAATCCCAAACTCTCATAAAGAAGAGTTCAAATCTATAGCTAGCTTACCTCTTATAGTTAGCCTCTGTTAGCTCACGGTTGTGATGCTAATGGACTTATTCCCAATGACACTGAACCATTTCTGTAAAGTAAATATTCAACAGTAGCGTGTCAATTACATGTAAGAAAGTGTCAGTAAAAGTTGTATGTATTATTTGTGTAATTTTAGGGACTAAACTTACCTGAAAGAAGTAAAAACAACCGTTAGAGAGGAGGAAGTTTGCTACTTGTCAGTTGAGCTGCTGCCCCGTTTCCATGGTAACTCCCTCCACTCCAGTTTAAATGCGCCTCGAATGTTCAACGCGCGCGGATCAAACACATTACACAGCGTTTACATATAAACTTGTCCAGACACTTGATAACATATTGTTTAAGTTGATAGTAGGCCTAAACTGAATTAGAACATAGGATCTATTTAATATAATATAATATAATAATAGCTTTAAAAATGGTAAACAGTGTAGAAACTAAACGCATTGCTGCACTACAAAAACACATTGATTCAAAGTTATTTGAGGCATGAATATAATTTCACAAATAGTCTATGTAAACACACACAGGCAGTCTATGTATTTTCAAAATATATTTCAATATATTTAACAGTGCTTCACATATGTGTGAATATATGACCTTTTCGTATGGGAAGTGCCATGACAAGTCTCAGTTAGTCTAGTACAGAACACATAGACAGATTTTTTTTTTTTTTTTTTTAAATATGAAAGGCAAGAAAAGAAGGAAAAGTGATAGTATTAGCTGGTTAAGTGCTGGTGAAAAAGATGAGTCTTTAGATGTTTCTTGAAAATGAGTAAAGAGATTGGGAGGTCATTCCACCAGCTGGACACAGTCCAGGAAAAGATCCGTGAGAGTGATTGTGAACTTCTTTGGGATGGCACCACAAGGAGTCGTTCACTTGCAGAGCGCAAACTTCTGGAGGACACATAAGATTTAACCAGTGAGTTTAGGCATGTTCACAACGTTTCACAATAACTTTGATATTGTCAAATATATTTACCTGAAAACTGAATGCAAAATAAATCACACAATATTTTCACTTTACAGTTCAGTAACAGTGGAGTTGGAAACAAAGTGGACAACACTATTCATTAAACATTTATTAAATGTATTCAGATGAAAGTTTACATTTCACAAATTATTCATAAGCAGTGTTTTCAGAGCCCCCAGTTACACTGTTTTAATCAGAACACTAACATTACAGTGTAGAAAAACAAGTCAAATCAAATTAAGTACATTTTTATTAAACGAAGTACAATCAAAACCTATCACAAAAGGTCAAAGCATCTCTAGCAGAAGTGACAGTGCAATGTAGCAGATGAACAATTTCTTACCAATGTTTCAAGAATAAACTGGATCCTCGATGACTCTACAAGGGGAAAGAAGAAATGGTTTACTGAAAAGTTCTTAAAAAGCAGGATTTCATTTTATACCATTTCTTTAAACCATTGGTTCTCAAACTTTCTATACCAAGTACCACTTCAGAAAATATTTGTTATTAAATATTAAGTTCCACCATAATGACCAACATTAAATTTCAGCAGCGTAGTAGGCCAAACTACATTTGCACTTACATGTTTCAGAAAACGCTTTTTTATTAGAATAAAAACATATATAACACACCTAATGCATGGGATTCATATCAGGAAAATGTGGAAAAATCTCTAAAAGACAGACATTAACACATAACTTACCAGCAAGACAGTAGGTGAGTATCTAATCATCTGTGATAAAGCGGGTTCGCGAATCATTTGAGTCAGTTCGGGAGTTCATAGCGCATTCGCGAACAGGGCCGTGCAGAGACCTTTGGAGGGGCAGGTGCTCAAAGTATAAAAGGGGCACATGGAACAAGGCTTTAAATGGAGCTGTTCAAAATATCAATACAGCAATAAATTGTGATAAATTCCTTGCTGATTCACGTATAGATATGGATGATTATGTATTGATACAGCAGCAAATGCTGTGATGCAGTTTTGAAAAAGAAACAATATAGAAGACTATTTTAATTTTAAAATAATAATAGCTCTGGGATTAGAAACTGAAGTCTTAAATTGTCCCAACCTGATGGCTTTTTCTTCTCTGTTCCACAGAATAATTAAGAACAGCGGTTATAGTAAAAACTATAGAAAACACTTGTGCCTCTTTCTCACCAGCCTCTGTCTCCTGCCTTACTGTTCCCCGCTCTCTTTCTGTCACTCGTGCCTCTACATTTCCCTCTTTTTCTTCCTCTATCTCCATCTCCTCATCTGATCTATTATTTTCCTCTCTCTGTCCAACTAGGAACAAGGCTCAATTTACTATTTCAGCATTAATCTATTATTTTAACCATCACTACGACTCTTGCACCTAATCAATAAGTCCACCTTAAATATTGATACAAAACATAAAAAAACTGATACACTGGAATATAGTAATTAATATTATTACTGTTGTAGTTTTTATTGTCTAAAATTGAACACCTTTGCAATGTAAACAAATGACAGGCTACATTTGTTATTCATATCCTTCACACTGTACTTTGATGTCAGGTATATTATGCATTTTTCATTGACATTGATATTTTTACATTTATTTCCAGAGAGATATTGAGTTTACAGGCTAAAGTGGTCTTGTTGGCGTAAACACTGTTGCTATTTTAGAAAAAAAAAATATTTGCGTCACATTTAAAATATAATTATATAATTAATTTCTGAATTGTTTTTATTTTTATAATGATAATTCAGAGAATGAGAAAATCTGAATAAGCCTTACCAGTGTTGTGATAATTATTTTTAAGGCACTCAACGTAATAAATAAATAAGTACTGTTATATAATAAAAGTTTAGTCAAATAACATAAAGACCAGACCCATCAAACAGCTCGCTAGTGTTACTTCCACACACAGAAATATAAACAACATATCTGCATGTTCTCACATCACATCGTCCTTGTAAAATAATAATAAGGAAATAAACATCAAAATCACTTCGCTGAGAATGAATTATTATTAATAAATTGTACTAATATTATGATTGTGAATTGGGCAGGCATTCACAAAAGGGAATGTTTACAAAAAAAATCGGTTATCACTTAAGGTGCAAAGGAGCAGGTTCTCAAGTGAACCGGTTCTTTTGGACTATTCGATCAAATAAACCGGTTGAAAAAAAACAAAACCGGTTCTTTTGTGCTCGATGTGATGTCATTCGCGATGACTACCCTTCATTCAAGCCTTCGGTTAACATTAGCACAGAATTAGTTCAGAATCAATCACCAAAAGAATCAGTTCAGTTCAGACGCTCTGTGTGTCGGTCTGCTTCACACTGAATCACACATGCACAGTATCATCAGCTCCTCGGTTCACGAATCAGACGCGTCTGACAGAAACGGTTCTCGGTTCAGTGTACGAATAAATGTCGAAAAAATTATTTATTGTTGTGCGTAGTTTGAAGAGAAACATTTTTTAATCTTTATCCCGGATATAAATATTTTTATAATCAGCAAGAGGGTGGGGGGGTTCACTCAAAAAAAAGAATTTTCAGTTTTGTTCACTTTACCTGAACAATTCATGTTGAATTAATGCCATTTTGGCTATTTTTCATTTCAACATGATTGTGTCATGTTAAACTGACTTAAAACTGTCACTCGCTGGTTTAACATAAAGTTTTCATTTTGAAAGAACATGTTTCAATCAAGTACTTCAAAATAAGTTTTACACTTCCCATCATGCTTTGCACAGGACTGGATATGGGGAGAGAAAATGTTGAAATAAAGTGTTATTTTATGCAGTTTTTAGTAAAAAGTGATAATAAGGAGACTTTTTCATGTCTAATGCTCTATTATGTGGGCATTTTAAAATACTTTATATTGGTGTATTTGGTGCGAGTTACCATTGTGGTGAAGTGTGGAGCTTGTGGTTGGGTTGAGGACCTGGTTGAAAGAAAGTCTAAAATACTTAATTTGAAAAAAGCAACTTTAATGAGAGTGCTAGTGCATGATGTACACATAATAACATCCTTAAACTGCAAACAACTAACATCATGTGTAAAGAAAAGTTATATCTTACTTGCTAATGTTTTTATAACTCTAAACTTGCATGGACAGTGGTTCTACTTGATGTAAACATATTATCTCTACTCAGATATTTCATGAAGGATGAACTAAAGCAAACTGAGTAAACTCAACTAAAAGTAGACATGTCCTTATAACTTGATTTATTCTTGTCCAAATAACATGGTACAAACATGTGGAACCACTGTCCATGAAAGAATCATGTTCAGCCAAAGAGTCATTTTTTTGAGTGTTCAAATGGGGGGTCAAGGTGTTTTTTGGCACCTTTTGTGACCCCCCAAGTAAAATCCACCAGAAAGGATTGGTTTAGGTCAAAATGAGCATTCTGTGGTGACTGAATCACCAATGAAGAGATATTTTCTGTCTTTGGTGGTTTGGACTGAGAGTAATGGACTGGGTTTCCATCTGATGGCAGTATTTACACTCACTGATTCACTCATAACTGAGCACAGCAGATCAACTTAACTGGATTACAGTGTTCAGTTCACTGAAAGCTTTGTGAATGTGGCTCCACACCTGTGTCCTTAATACAGATTAATGACACTAATAACAGAGACGTTGAGAAGCTTCTGAAATGTGCAGTGTTGCTCATTTCACACTGCTTTTATTTTCTTTGGTTTGTTCTTGTAATGAATATACTGGACATCTCAGTGAGAGATATTAATATTTATTAAGGGAACTTAATGCAGTTTATGAATGAAAACATCCATCTAATTGAATAATAGCGGTATCAAATGAACCTGATCTGGGTTAGATTAAACTCTCATCATCATTCTGCTGAAGTTCTGAATAAACATTTGCAGACATTTGCTAATGGGTTTTCACTGGCTTCTTGAAATAAATCACAGCTGTTCAGTTTCCTGTCCTGTGTATCTCAGGGCTTCTTAATCCCGCCCACATCCTGCTGAGTAGCCAATCACAGCTCAGCATGAGAAACGAGATCAGGAAGTGCTCTCTGTTTTCTGGGAAGCTAATTTTAACCGGATTAAACCTGCTCACAGGAGCTGAAATCGTTTTTAAACTAACTTCTACTGCTGATAAAGACAAAGGAAATCTGTATCAGTGAACTATATTGATCATCTTTAGGGGAAATATTTATCTGACTTATTATATATGCAAATGATTATCTTTAGGATAAATATTTATTAGTGAATTTTTGTAGTTGTTGTTGATTTAATGGTTTTATTGTAAAAAAAATTTTTTGTATTTAATATTTTTAAGTCTATTTTGACTGAAAAACACCGTGCACGGCAGAAAATAATGCAAATATAATTATTATTATTATTTGTTTTGAAGTATTGAAACTGTGTGTAGATAAAGACAGACGAAGACCATCGCCTTTAAGATTAATATTTATTAATTATTTGTTTTCTTGATTTGATTTTTTTTCCTGAAAGTCTGATTTCATAATCAACTTATAGACTTTACAAAACAATGCACATGACAGTCAAATTGTATTAATGTAATTAATAATAACAATATTATTTTTAATAATTATATTAATTAAATTATTATGCTAGATAATGATTTGTTTATTTTATATTGGAATTATGTAGATCATGTTTTAATTATTTAGATTTTGTGGTTTTTAAAACTTTTTCGTCTTTGAAAAACACTGTGGAGCATCACAGAAAATATTGCATGAATTACATTACACTTATTTTAATTATGTTATATAGTATTATATGTTTATAAAACAATTGTTTTCCAAAATATTTGAAGTAGGCCTATTGAATCGGAATCAGAAAAGATAAATTAATTTAACTAATGTTTTTAAAAATATTATCTGATTGTAATAATTGGTAAAATTAAGAATACAAGAATTTGATTAATCCCTCAAAAAGAAGAGTTTATGTTATATAACGATTATTATTGAGCTCCTGTGTAATAGCAGATGGTGATGTGTGTGTCTGTATTGTGAGGATATACTGTGAAGGCAGACACCACAGCAGCTGTGAAGTGATCTGGTGATGTAACACAGCATGTGCTGAGACTCATGTGTCTTCATGTGCTTCACTAACACTCTCTGTGACCACTTCTAACACTTTATTATCAACAGATATGAGCTAGCAGAGGATAAACACACTCAGCATGAACTCATGCATGATGCAAAACTATATTAGATTATAAAACAATCATTTAAAAGATTCAGTGCTCACCTGGTCACACAGGTGAGTCATGTGCATGTTATAACATTTTTGCATTTACTCGAACATTTGCATTTACCGAACTTTTAGATGCTTTTGATTGTTTAATTTTCATAAATTAAATCAACAACATAATCTATTAACTAAATGAGTGATTCTATTCATTCAATTATTATTATTTTACATGGAAAGCGCGCACACACATATCAAAGCATTGCATTTTTGCAATTGTAAAACAGTCGGAGATGCTGGAGTAAATTAACTAAATACAAAAAACTTCCCAAAGTTGTTTTTTTATCATAAAACACAAAGATCCTCATTGTTTGCGTCTTTAACTTCAAGCGATGCTCTTGGTATTTGTTTTTTATTATTATTTTTTTTTTATTATTAAGCGCAGCTCTTGTGCTTTGTTTGTAATCCCGGCGGGTGACGTCACGCGCCTCGGCCTCGCCCCGCCCCCGGAGCGCGAGAGCGAGAAGGTAGACAGACGCTCGACAGGTGCGTCTCACAGCTCCCGAGCGCTCCAGGTAAGACACTTCTTCACATTCATTCACATAATCACTGATGCTTCTGGCTACTTCTGAACTCAGTGTCTCGACTGTTGTGAATATTTTGACAGTTACACGTTAAAGTTTAATGTAAATGATAATCATTAATAAATATGATAAAATAACGAGCAGACCGATTGTTGTTCAGTTTTGAATAGGCTCTATATGAAAATACATCAGTTAAAGTGTATTACTGTCCTTTATTATTGAAATCCGCGGTAACCATTTAACTGTTTAACGTCACATAATGAAACAATATCTGTTAATGTTATTAAGTAAAGTTATTGTGATATTGGTAGCACTTTGCATTAAGGTCTCATTTGTGAACATGAATTAATGCATTAGCTACACTGTAAAAAAAAAAAAAAAAAAAAAGTAGTTTACAAGTACTGATTTCGTTTTTTGTTGCTTTAATTTCATGTTTAATTCAATTCAAATGTTTCCTTAATTAGTTGCAATCATTAATTGTTGCTTGACATTTCTTTGTAATTAATTGTGAATTGTGAAATGTACCAGCATCTTCTAAGTGAAAAATTTTATTTTTTAAATCTATTTTATGCAATATTTATTTTTAAATTATTGAAATATTGATATTTGTTACTGTTAGTTACACTGAAAAAAGGTAACCTAAAAAAAGTAAATTAAAAATATTTAGCATCACTGAACAAACTTAAATAACTTTTAGGTTTTACCAACAATTTTTAAGGGTTAAATAAATACTTTTATAGGTAACAACAGCAGGATACAACTTTTTACAGTTTGGTGAAAATAATTTTATGATTTTAATATTGTATTATTTAATGTTGAATTAAGAGTAATACATGCTGTAAAAACATTCTTTAATGTTAGTTCATGTTAACTTATATAGTTAACTAATGTGAACAAATGAAACCTTTTTATAAAGTGTTACCGTGAAATACCACTAAAGCATTTTTAGTTTAGTTCGTTTGAACAGAAACTTTTTCTACAGTGATTTGATTTAATGAGTAGCTGTTGATCATGAGTCAGTTTTTCTTCAGATCTCAGTGTGAGAGTTAATGCAATAACCTACATAGAGAGGTCAAAGGTCAGAGATTAACGCGCGCTTCTCATTTATATAAGAGTCGAGTCAGACTTCTGCAGGATTAGGAGTGTGAAGACACACATGTGCTGAATTAAGATGTGTCTTCTGCAGGAATCAGATTGTGACGATGGGTCGGAAGGAGATCGACTGCAGCTGGAAGAAAATCACCAGCAACATCAAGGACATATTCGACTTCAAGGAAGTTCTGGGCTCGTAAGTACCGAACACGCTGATGTTTTCTGAGCAGATGTAGTGTGCTGAGTCAGAAGTCAGAAACTTGAGCGCTATTACAGGATCAGCAGCTTTAGCTCTCAGAGGACAGCACTGAGAGACACACAGATTAACGGATTGAGGCCCAGGGACATCTTCATCAATGAAGCCCTTCATCCTCTGGCTCCTATTGAGAAATACCTGCAGGAGCCGGTTTGCAGTGAGACAGAGTATTACAGGCCACTGTTGGGCGTTGTGAGGTGTTATGAAGCTTCATGAAGCATTATGAGATGAGACCAAGTCTTCTGAAATCTAATGAAGCGTTACAAAGCTTTCTGAACTGTTATTAGGCTGTGAGAGGGACTGTTATCTCTGTGAAGGGTTATGAAGCATTATAAGGTGTTATGAAGCTTAATACATTGTAATTGCAAGGGAACTGAAAGGTGTTATAAAGCATTGTAAAGTGAGCCGGTAGGAGGCATTGTGAAGTGTTACAGTATGAAGTGTTATGAAGCATTATGAGAATTAATGCAGTTTTATGGAGCATTATGAGTTGTTAGGAAGCATTATAAGCTCTTTGAAATGTTATGAAGCTTTACGAGGCACTTTTATCTCTTATGACACATTATGAAGGGTTATAAAACATTATGAGGCACTATGAAACTTTATGAAATTTAATGAAGCTTTATGGAGCACTAAATTTTTTTTTACAATGCATTGTAAGGCAATACCGAACAATTAAATGAGGCTCTGTAATAGGGCTATGCAGCTTTATGAAGCATTATGAGATGTTATAAAGCTTTATGGGACAAGTTATAGTATTAGAAAGTGTTATAAAGCATTATAAAGTTTTATACATATGTAAGCTCTTGTGACACTTTATGAAGGGTAGTAAGGCATAATGGAGCACTATAAGAGATTACGAAGCTTTGTAAGATTGTACTGAATTAACTGTGATGCATTGTGAATTAAATTGATCTTTATTGGGGGATATGAAGCATTTCAAAGCAGTGTATGAAGCTTCATGGAACTCTATAAGTTGTAAAAAAAATTGTAAGGCATAATGAATCATTATGAAGCAGTGCTATGAAGTTTTATGAACCAAACTGTTCCGAAATGTTATAAAGCTTTAAGAAGCACTGTAAGATCTCATTCTTTATGAAATATGGGGGACTAAAAGGTGTTTTAAGAAGCATTTATTGCATTGCTGAACCATTAAATGAGATCGTGAAGTGTTATGAAGCTTTATGAGTCATTACGAAGCATTATAAAGTGGTCCAATGTAGCTATGCTATGAAGCCTAAAGAGACAATATAATGCCACTTTATGAAGGGTTATGATGCTTTATAGAGCACTATAAGGGGTTAAGAAGCTTCACAAGGCATACTGAACCACTATGAGCCAATACGAAGGATTAAGAAACGATATAAAGCATAATTAGTTGTTATGAAGCATTACAAAGTGTTATGAATCTTTATGGAGCGTTATGAAATGGTGTGAAACAATATGAGGCATCATAAACTCATATGAAGTTGTATGAATTATTGTAAAACATTTTGGAATATTATGAGGTGCTAAAATAATCTGGAGTATTATGAAGGCAGTATGAGGCGTTACAAATCTTTGTGAGGAACAGAGATGAATTAATGGGTGAATCTTTACGAGGCATTATAAAGCTTTACACAGCTTTATGAGATATTGTTTGACTTTATGAGTCATGAAGGGTTTTGAATGATCTGTAAGTTGATATTCAGAGATGTTTGTCAGTAGTTTGTTGAGCGTGTCAGCGTCAGTGCGTCTCTCTCTCTGTTAATCTTCATCTGCCCGTGAATGAGACACAGACATCAGAGAACATCCTGACACTGCTCAATTAAAGGATTACTGAGCGGTGAATGTAAGTGGGTTTACTGAGCTACTCCACAGGGACATATTTGCATTCAGAAGAGAACTAAATCTTACGAGTCTTTGCTAGTTCTGTTAAGGTTATAGACCGATTTCTGTAAAATTGTCAGAACTTATAGAATGAGTGCTTTAATTGGATCCTGGACACATTTATGTTGATTACAGCACGTTTGGAGAATCACCCACTCATTAGTTGGCAATGGCCAAACTGAGACTAGTGTAATAATCTCTGCTGTAGGAGTCTGTGTTCACACATAGATGGGTTGAGAATGTGCCAAGCATGGTGAGAACATGTTGCTAAGCTGTTCTGGGTGGTTGCTAGGGTGTTCTGGATTAAAGGCATTGTGGGTAATCAGTCATGAGGGGCAGCACTGGGCCTCTTATATAACACACACTAATCCTCCTCCTAGGAGAGTTATTCATGGGACAGGTGGACTCAAGATGGACAGGGTGGGTTCAAGTCTTCACTGTAACAGGCTGGACACACACAGCACGGCCTTGTGCCGATGGATTAGCACTGATCTCCATGCACTGAACTTAAAGCTCACTGGGAAGCCAACATTTAGAGCTTCACATACTACAGAAAAGATTCTGTTGTTGTTTATGGGGTTAAAATGTTCATATCCCTTTAATTGTTTCTGCAGGGGCTCGTTTTCTGAAGTCTACCTGGTGAGAGAGAGAAAGACCGGGAATTTCTACGCCCTAAAGTGCGTGAAGAAAAAACAGCTGCACCACTCGAACCTCGAGAACGAGATCAAAGTGCTGAAGAGGTACAAGAAAAAAACACAGACCAGTAGCACTGACACTACAGACCACTAAGAAAAACAGTACAGACCTGTAAAATAAACACTCAAATCACAAACATAGTCATCACAGGTCATTGTCACGGAAAGCACAGACGATAAACATAAAGACCACAGCCCAATATCACCAACACTACAGACCATAAACATCACAGACTATTGAAATAAACACTCAGATCAAAAATATGATCACAAACACTACAGACCATAAATAACACAGACCATTAACATAAACACCACCGACCAATAACACCCACACTACACACCACGAACACCACAGACCACAAACACGACAGACCATAAACACCAAAGACTGTGAAACACACTACAGACTGGCTACAGACCGTAAACATAAACATCGTTCACAACAAAACAGACATGATCACAGACTACTACCACAAAAGACTACTGACATAAAAACATTGATGCGAACACCACAGACCACGAACACCACAGACCACAAACACCACAGACCACGAACACCACAGACCACGAACACGACAGACCACGAACACGACAGACCACGAACACCACAGACCACGAACACCACAGACCACGAACACCACAGACCACGAACACCACAGACCACGAACACCACAGACCACGAACACAAACTTTTCTTAAACACCACAGACAACAGCCCATAAAACTACTGACAAAACACTACAAACCAGCATTAAACACCAAGTCTCTCTCTCTCTGTCTTTCAGGATAAAGCATGATAATGTGGTGGGACTGGAAGATTTCTACGAAACGAGGACGCACTATTATCTGGTCATGGAGCTGTACGTGTTTGATAAAGATTGAAATATACACACAAACACAAACCCACACAGCTTTTTAGTGTCGTTTTAACGTGTTTTTGTGTGAAGGGTGTCGGGCGGAGAGCTCTTCGACCGTATTCTGGATCGAGGTGTTTACACAGAAAAAGACGCCAGCCGTGTGATCAAACAGGTCCTGGAGGCCGTTTCCTACCTGCATCAGAACAGCATCGTCCACAGAGACCTGAAGGTAAGAGAGGACGATCTTCTAGCAATTCAGTTTTATAATGAAATATCATTAACCGGCGTGGTTTTGTCCATCCGTAGCCTGAGAACCTGCTGTACTACAGTCCAGATGAGAACGCCAAGATCATGATCACTGACTTCGGCCTGTCCAAGATGGCTGATCACGGCGTGATGTCCACAGCCTGTGGAACACCAGGATATGTTGGTATGAATAGTTTTACACAACCAAAACATCATTGCATTTCCATTTAGTTGCGTCTAATGTTCACGATTCTGGTGTTTCTCCTCAGCTCCAGAGGTTCTGGCTCAGAAACCGTACAGTAAAGCTGTGGACTGCTGGTCTATCGGTGTCATAACCTACATCTTGTGAGTCTGGGTTCATCTAGACTCTTCTGGGAGACATTCAGTTTGTTTTTTCCTTCGATCACTTATGTTTTTGTTTAGGTTGAGCGGCTACCCACCGTTTTATGAGGAGAACGAAACACGCCTGTTCTCAAAAATCATGAAGGCTGAATACGCCTTCCACTCTCCGTACTGGGACGACATTTCTGAGTCAGGTGTGTCACAGACACTTTGCAGACGCAGAAGCCTCATAAACATGAAAAGACATTACTGCCACCTGGAGGCCATCAGCTGCATTACAACATCAACTCCTGTAGAGATTCTTCAGGCATATATTTCTATGCCTGAATAATTGAATAATTGTGATGTAACTCTCTCTACTTTTGATTTTTGCAGCGAAGGACTTCGTCAGGCACATGCTGGAGAAAAACCCTAATAAACGCTTCACCACTGAACAAGCGCTCAGTCATGCATGGTGAGAAACACGACACCACATCTCAGAGATTCTCAGTACTGTTTTACATGAATAAACATGAACAAAAAAATGTTTTTATGAACAGATGTAGTGAAGCATGGAAAAAAACAGACTACATTTAATGTTTAAATAATGGTTAAACAAATAAACAACCTATATAATAATATAAATATAATTCTGATATAATGATCAATCATAAGCATGCATATTTTGATGAATGAAAATTTATGATTTATGAAAAAGGCTTACTGTATCGTCAATAAACATTCATATGCATGAATAAGAAAACTAATGCATAAAACAGGCAGGTTCATAATCGAGTATACATATTTATGAATATTTTTTTTTAAACATTTTTTGACTAATCCTTAAATCAAAGTTTATTTATTAAGCATGCGGATTCATAAGTATACAGTTTTATAAATAAACATTTATTTCTAAAATAAGCATGCTGTTTTATGAATAAACATAAGTCACGATGAATCAACATACTTGTGCATGTATAAACAGACTAATATATACAGTAAACATGCATTAAGATTCACAAATAATTTTATAATAACTTGTGCATAAACACTGATTCATGCAAAAACATTGTATAAGTTGTTAAACTAATGCATAAAAACATGCAGCTTGATAAATAAGTAATCAGATTTCTGAATCAACATGCTGTATGATGAATGAATGTGGCTGGTCTGTGTGTGCAGGATCATTGGAGACACGGCGCACAATAACAACATCATTCAGTCCGTCGGTGAACAGATTCAGAAAACCTTTGCCAAATCCAAGTGGAAGGTGAGAGAGGGCAGATCATCTATTCTCTCGTTCTGTGCATGAATTCTGAATTATTGACCGTGCATGTGTTTCAGCGAGTCATTAATGCGACGGTGGTGGTCAGTCACATGCGGCGTCTGCAGCTGGCCCACGCTGACCCTCCGGCCCCCGCTCCACTGATCCAGGTGCTGGACGTCTCGTCCCCCGGCCCGCCCTCGGATGAGCTGGACACCAATGGGAACCCCTCGTGCAGTCACATGACCCTGTCACCTCAAGCTGATGTCAGCAGGGGCCGGGGCCCGCTCAAGGCCTGTAACAGTGAGCCGATGCACGCACTGGTCATCTGTGAGACGGGGCAACACGTGTACTGCTCCGAGTCCGAACTACCCAGCGCCGCCAACAGGTGCAACCCCCCCCCCGAATTATATCAGTCTATCAATTGATCTGTTTTTAATTACGTATATCTGTAATTGAGATTCGTCCAACATTTTGATGATGCCTTTGTATATAAGTATAAAATTAATGCAAAAAAAAAAATGCTTATAAATATTGATATTTTAAACTATATTGCAATTTATTGTGTTTGAAGACTAGAAAATATTTATGTAATTGGTTGATTAATTAAATTATAAAATGATTGTTTTCTCTCTCTGTTTCAGATCAGACAGAGTGACGTGTTGCACAGATGAGCGGGGCCAGTCACTGCAGACTGGGGTTTGCTCTGTGATGTGATGGGCTGATTGACAGCTGTCAGTCAAATGAAGTGAGTAGGGCTCAGGCTGCCGCTTTGAGCGTCCTGTGACAGTGAAGGTGTGTGACATCCCTCTTCTGTGTTTCTCTCAGATCCTGCGCTCGTAGGATGATCAAGTGTGTGTTCTTCATGGACGTTTCGGGACGTCGGATCCACACGAGTGCCAATCGCACACATGTCTGCGTCTCAGATCTTCATCTCTCACTAGTGAAAGTGTTACTTCTGTCATTTCAAGCAGATTGAGAGTGTCATTTATCTCAGGAATTCAGGACAAGGCAGGTTTATTGTATTATTTTCCGTATATACAGTACATGTACGATAGTTGCATTTGGGCCGATGCCAATGCATCATGGGAAGGGCAGATCACGTGTGCCACTGTTTTACTGCGAGCGACGGCGGGTTTGAGTGTTTTTAATTTCAATCTTATTTTCTTATTTCAAACTCATGCTCACTGTTGTATTCATAATATTTATGTCTTATAAATGCATATAAGATGATTTAATGTGTTATTTAGGGGCTTATTAAGTCGGTATCAGCACAGAGCCCTGCTGTACCCCATAAACACGCTGCTGTATCTTTGTATTAAAATACATAAAATAAAGCTATTTACACACCAGTGTAATGTCCTGGAGAATTAATCTGTGTTTAAGTGCCATTGTCAGGATGTTTGTGCTTAGCATTATGGGATGGGTGTGTAGTAGACAATACCTTTCAGAGCCTGCATGATGTCGCTGGTGTCCGTCATCAGAGACTCCGCCTCCTTCTGCAGTGCCTGTACTAGGGCTGTCAAGTCATTCAGAATTTTATCTAATAACACAATGTGTCGATTAATTATTCTAATGAATCTCAAATTAATTGCATATCAATCAAAGTCATTATTGTGTTGTGTAAGTGTTAGATTATTGTGTTTTTTTAATATAAAACTAAAACTGCCAGTAGGTAGCACTGTCTTTGAATCATTCAGTCAACCAATTCATTCATGAATGAATCACTGAATCATTAACTCACTTGATTTATAAATAAATATAATTAAATATTATAAATGTAAATATTATTTGTTTTTCTAATTTACTAAATTACAAATCAATAAATTACACCATATTTTAACAATTTACAATCTGTTGCCATGTTAATTTATGCAAATAATTAATAAATATATAAAAAGACACTGAGTTAATATAATAGGTTATATATATTCATTTATGTGTATTAATAAATTAATTAATTACAAATAAATAATTTAATTTTATGAGTATTTATTAGTTTATTATTCATTAGTATTCGCGATTAATCCGATCCAAAATAAATGTTTTTGTTTGCATACTATGTTTGTGTACTGTGTATATTTATATATAAATACACACACATACAGTATATACTTGTGTGAGTTTATATGAGTGTGGGTGTGTGTGTGAGAGAGAGAGTGTGTGTGAGGGTTTCTCTCACTGTGTGTGTGTGTGTGTGAGAGAGAGAGAGAGAAAGTGTGTGTGTGTGTGAGAGAGAGAGTGAGTGTTTGTGTGTGTGTGAGAGAGAGAGACAGAGAGAGAGAGAGCGAGAGTGTGTGTGTGTGTGTGTGTATGTCAGAGAGAGAGAGATTGTTTCTCTCTCTCTTTCTGTGTGTGTGTGTGTGTGTGTGTGTGAGAGAGCAGATGTTCCTCCTGTGGAATCTGCTGAATGTGTTTGTGTTGTGTCTGCAGCTTCTGTGCTCTTCTGATCCAGTGCTGCACGTTCACACACGTCTGGAACATCACAGCAGGATTTACACAACACATTTAATGGAGCTTATTTTCACCTCCTTGCTTGATTCTGGAAGCAACCACATTCACAGTGACTCACTGAAGTTGGTGACTAATACAAATGTATGTTTGATCCGATATAATGTGAGTGTGTTCAGATGTCCAGTTAGACGCCGTCTCTTTAAGAACCGTGGGAAAGTCCAGCCTCACAATCCCTAACAGCTTGTTTTGCTGGTCGATGTTCTAAATAATCTGATTATTTTTGACTTTCACTCTGGAATTTCTAGCCTCTCACACTCATGACTGAACTCATATTATGCATTTAGCAGATGCTTTTATCTAAAGCAGCTTACAGTTCATTCAGGCTAACATTTTTTACCTAACGTACTTCCCTTTGAATCGAACCCACAACCTTCTGCTGCTAACGCAATGCTCTACCACTTGAGCCACAGGAACATCATGCTTATAATACTAATGTAAGACTCTGATTGGCTTGTGGATGATAGCTGGGGTGATGGGTGGTTGACCAGGCATTTCCTAGCTATTGTGGGTGGTTGCTAGCCTGTTGCTAGGGTACCGTGAACTGTCGCCGGGGAGTTGCTAAGATGTTTTTTGTTGTTTCCAGGGAGTTACGTGGGTGTTTTAGGTGGTTGTGACTTGCTAATGTGTTTAATGTGGTCACTAAGGTGTTCTGGGTAATCGACAGAGTGTTGCTAGGGTGTTATGGGTGGTTGCTAGGGTGATCTGGGTCATTGCCAGGGAAGTTATAGTGAGTAATGGGTGGTTGCCAGGGCATTGCTAAGAGTATTATTGTTGGTTGCCAGGGAGTTGTTAGGTTATTTTACGTGGTTACTAAAGTGTTCTGGGTGGTTGCCAGGGCGTTGCTAAGAGTATCATTGTTTTGCAATGATTCGTATTGTAAAAAGCGTTATACAAATAAACTTGAATTGTTGGTTGCCAGGGCGTTTCTAAGTCATTTTACATGGTTACTAAAGTGTTCTGGGTGCTTGCCAGGGCTTGCTAAGAGTATCATTGTTGGTTGCCAGGGCGTTGCTAGGTTATTTTATGAGGCTACTAAGGTGTTCTGGGTGGTTGCCAGGGCGTTGCTAGGAGTATTATTTTTGGTTGCCAGGGAGTTGTTAGGTTATTTTACGTGGTTATTAAAGTGTTCTGGGTCGTTGCCAGGGCGTTGCTAGAATCTTATGGGAGGTTGTGGGTGAAGTTAATGTTTGTTACTAAGTGTTACTGATTGTTGCTAGGGAATTATAATGGGATCTTGCCTTTCTTTCTTTAACATTGCATTTCATAATAAAATAGAACAAAATAGAGCTGAATATGTGACCCAGTGTTTTCAATAAAGCAAATAAAGCATCCTGATCCAGACACAGTGACCGTGTTGGACGTGCGTGCGTGCGCGCGTGTGTGTGTGTGTGTGCGTGCGTGTGTGCATGTGTGAGGTCAGCTGGAGTCTCTCCCAGCAGCTGATCATGTTTCTCACGTCTCTGTGCTGGATTGAGCTGGGATCTGCTGTATAAAGGCTGAATAACAGAGTCACAGAGCCGAGCTCAGAACTGGACTTCAGCAGGTGAGCAAACACTCACATTGATCAGATGTTTCATGTGTCTGATGATCAGCTGAACCGTGTTCTCTGAACAGATCGGATCATCATGGAGATGGTGAGGGAACTGTTTCCTTTCCTCAGAGAGATGTTGAAGCAGAAGCAGAGTCGCGGTCTCCTGAAGGTCTATCTGGTGGGCTCGCTCCTGGCCGTCCTGGGGTCAGTTTTAGGGCTCCTGGAGCTGGTGTTTCAGCCCTTCAGCACTGATGACCCGGAGCTCAGCTCTCTGATGACCCGACGGGACGAACACAGACTCTCTGAAACCACGTTCAGAAGCGCTGCTGACCGGATACACGCCTTCTAAAGACACTCCAGACCTGTCCTGCAGGAGGGATGATGTTTATATCGCACCAGAGACCAGGTCCGAGGTGGTCTGGTGAGGTTTCAGCATGTTTATCATCACTGTGAGCTCTGTTACAAAAGTGTCTGTATATCACATACAGACTGTGAACTTATAAACGCGCTTTAAGGTTTTGTATTTAGAGATGCACCATGACTTAAAGTAGCATATATCAAGATATTTTACTTAATATTTATTTTCAAACCAATAAAGGACTGAGAACACTTCAACATAGCATGATGCACATTTATGACATTTTTAATTCGCAATAAGATGATTTGTGATTTTAATAACCTACTAAAATGTTATGAAAGTTAATTATTGGCAGAGTGTTTAATGTGTTGTGTGAATAAAACTACTGAAATAAATCAGTGTAAAACTGCATTTAACAGAATGGATTTAAGGTAAAAATATATATTTCAATGCGTTTTCGTTCTAATTAGTTCGCTCGGAAGAGCATTGAAATATAGATTTTCTCCCACTTCATATTATTTTAATAATGTGTTTTGCGTCCACTCTCACAAGTTTTTGAGCGAAGTACTGTGGACACAATAAGTGAGAAGATCCACTCTGAGAAGAACTACTGCGAAGCTCAAGTGTTTTGTATTATGTTAGAATAACGTGTACCATGTTTTAGGAGATGTGTTGTTTTACAGATCTTTCTTAGGAATATTGTGCTTTTTCTAAAATTAATTCTATATGTTGTGTTGCTTAAACAGCTACCATGTTTTTGACATGCACTACTTTGCTATAATATCGCTATTTTTGAACATTTACCATGCTAATACCATGCGTTCAAAAATCATTTTGTGTTATTTTAGACACAGTGTGGACTGTCTTCGTGAACCCACTACGAACTCCCGAACTGATTCAAATGATTTGCGATTCTGCTTCGAACCCCCGAACTGTCTCAAATGATTTGCGATCCCCAAACTGACTCAAATGATTCGCGATCCCTAAACGGACTCAAATGATTCGCGATCCCCAAACGGACTCAAATGATTCGCGAACCCGCTCCGAAATCCCGAACTGACTCAAATGATTCGCAACCCCCAAACTGACTCAAATGATTCGCGAACCAGCTACGAACTCCCGAACTGACTCAAATGATTCTCGAACCCGCTTTGAACTCCCAAACTGCTCAAATGATTCGCAAACCCGCTCCGAACCGCCAAACTGATTCAAATGATTTGCGAACCCGCTCCGAACTCCCGAACTGATTCAAATGATTCGCGATCACTTAACTGACTCAAATGATTTGCGATCCCGCTCCAAACTCCCGAACTGACTAAAATGATTCACAATCCCGCTCCGAAAACAGGAGAACTCTTTGACCACAACTGCTGTGCTTCAAAAGCTCTTGCAGCAGCTCAACACTGGTTTTCTCTGAGATGTTTGGATCACATCAGATTGTGATTAATCTTGCAGATCATGACTTATATCTACTCTTCCTCTCCCTGCAGTTTGGTAATATAAAGATTCCTCCTTTGAACTCCCACCCCTTCTGTGGGTTTTATTGTTCTGGGTCTGAATTTGGGCTCCTGGGGTCTCAAAAAAGAAACATTTTCAATCTCCTAGGTGAACGTTATGACAACACCAGTGTTGTGCTAATTACTTTACAGTTACTAATTACTTAATTCAAAAAGTAACTCAATTACTTTGTTGATTACTTACACCAAAAAGTAATGCATTACTGTTAAAAGTAACTTTTTAGTTACTTTTTTAAAGAACTTTCTTTAATGTTCCCATTAATGCACTTTTATGCGTTATGGTCTATACAAACACAAAGTAAAACAGAAAGTCAGACCAGCACAAACTGAATATTGTATATCACAAGGATTTCTGAAATAAATAACAAAACACCTAAATAATATATTCAGAATCAAAAACTAAAGTGGCTTCTGCATCATAAAAGCTGTTGTGTTGAGCCCTTAAAAATGTTCCTTTCACAGCTTAAGTATGAAAACTATCAACAATGGACAACATAACACAAAACATTTTGAAATAAATAAATGAATTATATATATTAATTTCGAGAAACATACGTGTGTGTGTGTGTGTGTGTGTGTGTATATATATATATATATATATATAAATGCTGTTTAAAAATGAAATCTATTTTATCATGCTAAGGAGCTGACTGAAAGCCGGTGACTCCACAGTAGAGACAGGCTGCATGCTTTCAACAATGTTTCACCTGTATGAGAAAAACATACAGAGAATCACTTAAGACACTTTGATGTTGAACCATTCCACATAATAATATTCATTAATACTGTATGTTAACACGTAGGAGCTTGCTGCATGAATGCGTGAGTAGGCTACAGTTTACAAATCCATGGGAATGGATTGCGAAAGTGTGCGCGCAGATTATGAATTCGTGGGTACAGATTCAAAAACCGAGGGTACGGTTTACAAAATCTGAGCACACGGATTGGAAATTCATGGGCTAGGATAGGACATTTGAACCAGAAAGACACAGCTTACATTTGACTAAAAGGTTTTTGTCTTTATGCTCAACTAAAGTGAAATAATGAGCATATTTCCACTTTGAGAAACTCGTGTTGCTCTCGCCTTAACTCGCCATGACTGCCGCACATACTTGAATAAACGGACACACGCCCACAGTGCGTCTTCGTGTTTACAGTGATTAGCATCCACCAATCCTACAATGCGTCGCTGCTGCAAACAGGTTAGGCTGCACTTCAGTCAAAATTAATACATTTAAAAAAGAAGTAACGGACAATGCACCATATGGTAACGGTAACAGAGTTGATTTATTTAAAAAGTAATCCGTTACAGTGTTAGTTACTGTCAAATGGAACTGCGTTACAGTAAGACGTTACTTATAACGCGTTACTGCCCAACACTGGTTAACATACATGGAAAAATAAACCACTGTTTCAAAATGCGTGTGTTTTCTGCATGAGTGTGTGTAATGTGCATTATAGAACAAAATGTCAAGCATCGTCAAGTTTTTTTTACATTATTTGACTCATTAATTGAATAAAATAGAAAATCCCGAGGGAAGCGGCGGGAATTAATTTTTATTAGTCAGGTTTTGTCTTCACAAATAAACCACTCTCCACTCAGTTATCTATTATGGTATTATTCATATTATACATATAATTTTACGCTATTATAAATCTATTATATCAGATATCGGTATGTTATTTTACCGTTGTACTTGCTTTTCATATTATTCACTTTACTTTAAGTTCTACATATACTTTTTAATATAACATATCACATTTACTATATTCTACTGTGTTCATATGTTCATTTTCACTGATCCATAGCCTCATCAGTTACATTTTATTATTTGTTGTGGAGTTCATCTGTTGGCTATAGTGCTAGCAAAATGAAAAGCAGACTACAAGTGTGTCACTTTTTGATTTGTATTTACTTGTTTTATTACATTTTCTCAACGATAGTAAATTATTAGTGTTTAAAGATGTATTATTTAGATTTTATCCCAGTTTTTCAAAGGGAATGAGCTGTGTTCTGACCTGAGACACAAGAAAGAAAGAAAAAAAAGAAAGAAAAATGTTGGGATTGAACACAGAGAAAGCAAGAAAACAACTACATATCATGTAATGTACATTTAAATTAGATTACCTGAATATGTCACAGTTATACTAAATTAACAGATTTGTAAACCGAAAAAATCAACGAAATCAACAAGTGTGACAAATGTGAGCTTTCAATTAATAACTTTCCAAACCTAACTAAATAACTGGAGACAAAGTTTTTTTTTAACTGCACGTGGATCACAAACCTCTGAAATCGGTTGATAAATGTGAACGTTATCGTGTTTTTATTCAGTAAAAACCGCAGGTCCCCCGTTTACTTTCATTTGTTTTAAGGCAGTCTTGCCCTCACTAACATGGCGGACGCTTTGACGTATCGCAGCAATGGATCAAAGCGGCCAATGAGGCGTCTAGGTTTTTGTATGTCTGTGACCGTCATCAGCTCGAGTAACGGTGAGCAGACAGGAAGTGACGTCACTCGCAGACTCGTTGATTATCAATCTCATTTCTTTATTTTTGTGAGACGTGACTCTTTGCAGCAATTATTGCATTATTTTTAATAAAATGTGTGAATTAACAAAATGTACTATTTACTATTATTGCTGCGTACTAATGTTAGCATAAAAATATTTTAAATTACGTTCTTTATATGCAATATTTTACATATAAACTGTACATGTGTGTATGTATAGTTACATATATACATTTTGATTGAATGTATTAAAATTGAATAGAAATCAATTTAGAATTAGTTAATTTTAAAATATTGCATATATTTGTTATTGAATAATAATGTTAAAACAATAACAAAGAAAAGGTTATGTAATTTAAATTTATATTTCCAATATTTAATAATTATATTAAATTAAATAGTATTGATTGAATTTAGTAAAATTATTTGAAAATATGTGGTTTGTGTGTATATATATATTTTATATGTAAAAAATATTTGTAGTTTTTACTTTTTTTGTTTACTTTTTATTTAATTATTATTAAAAAATCTCTTTCACTCTCTCTTTCCACACACACACACACACACACACACACGGATATTTATGTATGTGTATATATACATTTATTAATATTGATTAAACATAGTTTAAGATTATTTAAAAAACCCTCAACATTAACACTGAATTTTGTATTCATATTCATGTACTATTGTATTTACATTGTTCTCATTGTACTCACTGTTAATGTCCTTAAAAAACATTATTTCCACTGTATATGTTCATAAGAAGATTACCTGGTACACATTCATAATAATGGCCTGGTAATTTGTAATCTAAGTGATGTAGATCCAGAAATGTGTTCATATCTCGAGAGCACTGATAAGAGATCATCACCATCAAATAATGACTCGTGAGTTTAATGCATAATCATAAGAGGATCAAAATACTGCAGAAAATGTGTTTTTTTAATAACAGAATTGAAAATGAATGCTTTTTTAATTTCATATTTGGGTAAACAGACATATTTCTAAAATTTCCAAGATTTATTGTTCAATAAAGTTTCTGTCATCTATGTATTTATGCTCTTGCATATCTTTATTGCGGTTATATTCTCACTTTCAGGGGTAACAAATGGTTAAATGTCCAAAATAACAATTTAACATGAACAGTCATACAAATAAGTTTGCAGATTAATGAATCACTATTATTGACCTATTGCATATATCACACACTTAAACCTGGAGTTTTCCAGAAAGACCTGTTTGTAGGAGATGCTAGCTTATTTCTTCAAATACACTTTTAACCAGTGTATTCATGCCAATACAAAGTTAGCATTATTTCTTATTTTGATTCTTGCTTCAGATAAAAAAAGTGAAAAGCAGCAAAAGCATTTTTCTTCATTTTGAAGAACCATCAGTAATGTGTTCAAGGCATCGCAACCATTTAATTGAAATTACTTTTTATAAGTTAATAAAAATGCATCATGTTTTGACCTGGAAACAATCCAACACCACTGAAAGAAGCTCTCTTATTGAGATCCATTGAGTTATTTTGTACATTAATGATTAAAGACATTCAAAAATATCATGCAGAATTTAAAATTTCGAACTGATTAACTGGATGAAACAGGATTTAACTAATGACTTTGATTAAATGAAAAGGTTTGACATTAAAATGTGTTACTGTGTATAGCATATAAAGGCACAGTTGATCCATTGTTCGATTTTGGCAGCTCTAGAAAGTCTGTGATGAAGCTGCGGAAGAAATGTCCAGGTAGAAAGTTACAGTAATACTTTAGCAACAGCAGTAATAAAGCTCCAGACTGGGTGCAAAATGTTAAATATCTGTCAGGTAAGGCACCTCTCTGGAATAATGGATCAGGATGAACCGTCTTTGATAACAGGTGTTATTGGTTGTTTGGCTCCTGGTGTCACAGTGAATGTCATTCCAAACTGCTGTTTGGTTGATTGTCCATTACTAAAAGATAAAGAAGAGTCCCATTATTCTTAAGTAAATATGTTTTCAAAGTTATAAAAGCATGAAGTATTAGAACTTCAAGTAACTTTCTTTTGATTCCACCAGTAATTCTTCACTATAACATATGCTGGATTGAAATGTATTAAGTACATGTTGCATGTTGGTTTGTTTAAGCCTCCAAATAAATAAACTTTAGCCATTTCATGTACATCAGGGCTGGGGAACGTTAGTCCTGGAGGGCCGCTGTCCTATAGAGTTTAGCTCCAACCCTAATCAAACACACCTGAACAAGATAAACAATGACTTACAGATCACTAGAAAGCTACAGACAAGTGTGTTTGATTAGGGTTGGACTTAAACTCTGCATGACTGTGACCCTCCAGGACCGACGCTGCCCAGCCCTGATGTACACTGTAAATCATAATTGTCATGGAAACAGCTGTTGAATGTTGTTCCAGTATCAGAGGGAGTTTATTTATCTTCCTTGTGATTCATCTCAGCTATGTGCATGTGCTGGGAGGGAGGTGTTGACTGTGATGAAAAAAGTTACGTAATCTTTCTGTACAAAATCTGATGTCACTGAGTCTCCTGTGGATTTCTGTTTCTGGCTCAAAAGAAAAAAATAAATAATTGCAACTATACACGACTTTATACCTCACATTGTGAAGCTTTTATTTTTTCCCGCGTATAAAAGTCCTGTCTGATATTTTCAGTCATGTTTCACTCAAAAAGTACACATTACAGAAGTGAAATGGATTGTGAATACAGTTTCATGTTGACTTTGTCACTTGTGTTCACTTTGTTTACCTGTTCTGGGATATAGCCGAAGTGGCCAAACTTTGAGCTTTTTTGGCCACTTTGCTTTCTAGCTCCTTCATGTCCAATCCACAGGTTTGCGCCGGCAGTGTGGCACTGCGGTTTGTCATAGGATTGTATTTGGTAACGGGAGACGTGGCCTCGTCATCAGACAGTGGGGAGTTCCAGTCATCTCCGTTGGTCTCCTGTTCCCTGACAGCTGAGAATTTGGGATCCATCTCTAGCATCTTCTTCTGCAGGATACTGAGAAGTGTCGCCTGGCTAGCAGAGACGGATGGAGGCACTTGTGCAGTGGGTTGAGTAGGTTTAGTTTGAAAAGGTGGTTTGGGTTGAGTTTGGATGTTTGGGGGAGGTCCTGGGGCCTTGGGAGGACAGCTAGGTGGTTTAGGTTTGGGCGGAACGAGGGGGCCATTGGTGATAGGTGGAGGTGTTGGAGGTAGAGAGGGTTTGGCAGGTGTTGGAGCAGGAGCAGGGTGGCCTGGCAGAGAGCCATTGGTGATTGGAATAGGAAAGGGTTCAGAAGGCAGAGGGGCAAGTTTAACAGGGGTTGCAGGAGCCGGGTGACTTGGTGGGGGGCAGTTGGTAATTGGAGAAGGTGTAGCAGGTAAGAAGGTTTTAGCAGGTGGAGGGGCACTTTTCACAGGCGGAGCAGGAGCGTGGTGACTTGGTGGGGGAACTGGAGGTTCCTCCTCAGAGTCTGTGTTGGCAAATTCAGGAGGTGGTGGAATGAAGACCAAGTCTTCTCCAGATTTCAAATCTTTAACAGGGACACCCAGACCACTAACAGAGCTGCTCATTTGGCTTTGTAGAGGGGTTGAGCTTAGCTCTGGCTTTGAGTAGGACACATGTGGAACGTCGACTTTAGTTGAAAGTGAGGTGAGTGGTTGCGTGTTTGTGGTCGACTTTAATTGTGCATTGTGACTGTCTGGTGTTGGCTCTTGAGGAATTACTGTGAAGGAGTTTGGTTTTTCTACACTAGGTTGGATCACAGAAGTCACTGGCTCTGCTGAGTTGCTGTTCCGTTGGGACAGAACAGTTCTCTGCCTTTCTCTTTCCTTTGCAGCCATCAGCAAGGCGAAAGGTGAGATGGAGGTCTCTTTCTTTACTGAGCCGTCTGCGCCCCGTGTGTTGAGATGTCGGGGGTTCAAGATAGGGCTGTTCTTGCGCGGCCTGCCAGGGGACTCAACTGGGGTCATCACCTGCCTAACATCAGGTATTCTTTTCTCTATTTTGGGTGAGACTTCGATTGGTGCTGGTACCTCAGTGGGGATGTTTTGTGGTGTTACAGGCTCAGGATTGATTTTGGGCTCTACCTTGGCTTGTTCACTTGGAGCTTGTGCCATGTCTGGCTGGTCATCCATTAGCTGAGTGGCAGAACTGTTCCGACGAGCTGGTTTTGTTGGTGGCACGCCTGGTTGGAATGATTCAGCATTTTTCCCACTATTACCATTTACTACACCAACTGTGTTTCCAGCAGAATCTTCCAGCAGCAGAATGGACTGGACTTTTTTTTCCCTATCTATCTGTCCACCAAGTAGTGTGCTCTTCTGCACCTGGTAGAGTTTAGCTGTGTTCTGAGGGTTGAAGCTAGATGGTGTTTGGCTGGAAGCAACAAGTGGCACAGGAGTTTGGGATTGGACGTCCAGATTAGGTATGGAGTTCACTCGGATGGGTTTTTGAGGTGCTGCTTTCTGAGCTTTTTCAAGAACAGGTGATGTTTTAACAGGAGGTGGTGGTGGGTTGAACTTGGGGCATTCTGGGACATCTTGGACATCAAGGCTAGGGAGGGAACCTCTGAGGCTGGAAGTTTCAGATGGAGGTTTTGGAGGAGGCATTGGAGGAGGTTTGAGGGAGGCCAGGTCCAAATTTGCACTGTAATTGGAACTGGTAAGTGATGGTGGTTTCGGGGGTGCCACTGGAGGGTGATGCAGGCTTGCACAATCTAAAGAAGTGTCCATTTCACCAAAGAACTGTGGTGGGGGAGGGATGAATGATGGAGGAGGTGGGGCTGAAGATGATGGAGGGGGTGGAGGAGCGGAGCTCGGTGGAGGAGGTATAAGTATTTCCCCCTCGAGTAGGTCAGGGACAGAAAGCATCCTTCCATTTAGGAGGTTTGTAGTACTTCCTTTAAAAAGACAATGTGAAAATAAACCACAGGTACATTAAAACACGCACCTCAGCATGTTGAAAACATAATTTTTCTTGCTCCTATATATAAGTTCTAGTGTTCCCTCGTCAAAGACAAGAAGTTAATAACTATTCCCAGTCATCATGTTTGTTGAGTTCTGTGTTGTGAACTTACCTGTACCGTTTAACTTGGGTTCACTGAAGGGTGGAAGAACCGGTACCATGGGAGTTGGAACTGCAAAGCCATGCGCACTCTCAGGCGACTGGGATTTAAAGAGAAGCATGTGTCAGCTACATCTTGATTAAAGGAGACAGTTAGAAGGCAAGGGAGTCTACAGTAATAACACACCTTTAATTGTAGGAGCCATTGAGTCAGAATTTCTAGGCACCAAACCAACCTGTTTCAGAGAGCTTATGACAATCAAAAAAAGTGGGATGAACAGGGTTGGATAATGTCCCAGATGTGTTTCTGTAAATCGAGTGAGACCTATTCTTGGTCACTCCTCACTAAAACCCCATAATGTGAATGATTGTTTTGAAACGTTCAGGTTGCTACAACAAATGCACTGAATGTAATTTATCTACAAAATGTAGCACAAACTGTCTGGTAAAAGTCTAATTCAGAAATACTTTGATAATCTTTACTTATAGACAACTTCAGTTGGATTACTATAAAATGACTTGTCTTTCATTCCAGTCCTTTCAGTTCACTGACATGCAAATAGGGACACACCCCTTAAACGTGTGTTTTTGTTCAAGTTTTGCTGTCTTTATGGGATCATCTCCCCAGAAAAAACAACACAATTTGACCAAACCTTTAGGTATGGACCTCCTCACAAAGAAAACCGTCTTCAGTGACCTAACATCATGCAAAAGCATTGGTAAAGTTGTGTATTATGATCAGTGGTACAGTTGGCCTACATTTACATGTTTTCCAGATGCTGTTATTAAAAGCCACTTGCTTCAAAATGGGAGTGGTGTTTGTTCATGCAAAAGTCCCTGCTGTGGTTGATTATTGGCCAAATGATCCCATCTAGAGGTTTTCACCTGTATTATAGTCCAGAAGGTGAACACTGATTTTCCTTTCTCTTTGGAGCGTTACAAGCTGTTTGTGCATAGATAAGATCCCTAAAGGTGCTAAAACTAAAGTATCAAACCCAAAGAGACATTCTTTATAAAGTTAAGACTTGTCCATGCCCTCCTAAAATACCTCATTTAAACTCACTCCCTACATGTTTACATCACTGTGTGGGATAATTTGTGTAACGCTGCACAAATGAGAAGAAGGCATAACTTTTAAGGCCGCTCCTTCATCTCAAGCTCGCTGTGTGTGATGCTGTCCATTTCATTGTGAAAACTAAACTACTATGTTTGACCTTAAAGTAGAGGACACGACTACAAATCAGTGGTTAAGTTGTATTTCAACACTGTTCCGCAACAGTTCAACATAAATATTCAGATGTGTGCAGCGCATTTAATGGAGGACTGTTTCCTTGACCTGCAGAGTAGCCTACAATGAGTCTACACACAAAGGCTTTTTCTATAAAGTGGGGCAGTTCCAACTTTGCAAGGACAGTCTGCGCTTCTGACTCCTAGCCTGTAAGTATGTTTTTTTTATATTTAAAGAATTTGCCACTGACGATTCAAACGTGAGTTTTGAACTGTATAGAGTAGCCTTTGTTGTTTGCCGTTTATCCGATCACAACATGGTTTTATGTTCACGTGGCATGATACGTAACACGTAAAAAGACAGTATAAGTCATTATAATCAGTATTATGTCACCACAGTATTTAACAAATGCCTCTTTTGTAATGGGTTTATTGGTTTTATCTTATTGCGCCGGGACACTCGGCTTCACAGTATGGTGAGGGGTGTAACATTTCCGTCACACTTGAGGTATTCAGCCAATCACAATGCAATGGATAGCTGGCCAATCAGAGCACACCTTGCTTTTCAGAATGATAAGCTTTGTAAACATCACTGCGTTTCTGAAAGGTGGTGCATAGAGGAGTAACAATAATGTACATTATGTGGAAAATAATGTTTTTTTAACCTTTAGCCACATAAATATTGGATTACACCAAATACGCAACATAATGTTCTTTTTAGCAATGTCATATGACTCCTTTAACTCTAAAGGTTTAAAACTAACCCTAAATATGAGGTATAATAATAGTAACACTTGCCTTAGCACACACCAATACATAGCGCAAACACTGGATGTGTGTAAATCTGGCTGATCTCTTCTGTACACAAACAAAATGTGTATTCAAAACAGCATCTTCAGGTTTGGATAACTCAACCAGAACAAACCTGCATCTGTGTGACGTCTAAGCACGGAACAACCAGATGAACATGTGAATCATTAATATCCTGATCTCATGAAGTGAATGAAAGAATCGCTCAGGTCTGAACATGTTCAGACTGTTTATTACCAACACCCAAAGGGAGCATGTTTGCTGTGATGTAGGCGTCACCAGGGTGATACAAACCCAAAACTGATGATGATATGTGTGTGTGTACTGGATGATTTCAGCACATTTCTATCAAGACTTGTATTATCAATTAAATAATTAAATGCAAATGTTCATTGGCGTTGCACAAAAATGCATTCAGATTTTGTGTCCATAATTGATGTATACAGTAATTATTTTGTAAGTGATCCCAGCACCCCAGAATTTGTTTACAGGAAAAGGTATCATGGTGGTACTATGGAAGAGTGATAATTTACAAAAGTGAACCATGGTTTTACCCTGTTTTCTGGAAATGTACCGTGGTTTTAGCCTGTATTTTAGGACATTTGCAAAAGTGAAACCATTACTGCATTGTACCCAGAAAATTGTTTGAATGCTGTTTTCTATTTAAATTAGAAACCATATCATAGGTGAAGTCTGGTCATGTGATCAACGGGTTTGGGACGTACCATGAAGTGTTTGACAGTTGGACGGGAGCGCACTTTGGCGGTTCCAGATTCTGGGATGGCAGCTGTGTTAAACACCAGCTCCGTGTTATCTGAAAAACAAAAATATGTAATTTACTTAGTTAACATGGGAACTAGCAGTCTGTGCGGTGCATGCAGTGTCACTGCTCAAGAACATGTGACCACCAAAACAGCAGAACAACAGGTTCAAATGCATCGTAATCTCTTCATGACAAGTCAGAGGTCAGTGTCTGGTTCGTCTTATCAAACATTCTTAAAAATCCAAAAATAACTTTCCTAAACACAAACTCCCATTAAAATTAATCTTGTGAGTCAGGATTTGAACTCAAGACCTTGTGTTCCATGTATATGATCATTCAGCACTCTCATAATCTGTTTGGTTATCTTTGTTTGCTCATTAGCGACTTTAAACGCGGTAATGATGTAATTACCAGAGATTCTGCAACCCTGACTGTCAATCATTACAAACAGGAAGTCTGACCTACATTATGACAGCAGACTTCACAGTGTAATTAAAGTACTGATCTCCTTCACAAAAATAAGAATGAATGTGTATTTTATATGTTAGTTATGAAAATCTGTAATAGTACAGTACTTTTAAATATACTATTTGTACCAAATTCATGTAACATGATATTTACATGACAACCAAAATACAATAATATTGTATAAGGTCATACATTTTTTTTTTATTACATATCCAAAACCACTGTAGTACCATGGTAAATGGCCAAAAACATGGTACTACAGTGGTACATGTCCATAATACAATGGTAGTACCATTTTTGTAATGGTATCACTATTGTATATATCCAAAACCACTGTATTTTATAGTACATGTCCATAAATGTGCTACTATCATAGTATACGCCCCAAAACATGGTATTATCATGGTATATGTCCAAAAACATGGTATTACCATAACATACGTCCAAAAACATGGTACTATCATAAGTCCAAAAATGTGGTACTACCATGTTATAATCCAGAAACATGGTGGTATATGTCCAAAGGAACATGGTATTACCATGATATATATACATACGCATGGTACTATCATGGTATATGTCCAAAAACATCGTGGTATATGTCCAAAGGAACATCCCAGCTAGCAAAAAATATCCGCACGGCTTCTTTTTGCCGCCGGCCCTAAGCTGTCGGCTATAGGTGCGTCCCGCTGGCGGGGATGAAACGTTTGCCGCCGAATACGTCACTCCCATTTCTTGCGAGATGCCGCCGGCGAAAAGCCGGCGGGCCGACTGCTTCATTTTCTTTGGCGGTTGCCTCCGTCTAATGGACCGCGGCCGGCTGGCGGCAAGCCGCTTTGAAATACAAGGATTTCTACTAAAATCGACCAGCAGCCAAGGCTATGTTTAGCATGTTGGGAGTTAGAATGGAAGTGGAACTGACAGCATTTTAACTACTTTTCACATCTGAAGCGATTATAAAATCATAATAGCCTATATGTGAATTAAATCCCATATTATTATTATTATTATTTTTTTTTTTTAAGCCATTAGGGTTTATTCTTGACTCTTGATTCCATGATAAGGTACGGTTTAGGAAATTACATTTAAATTACTTTGAAACTCTGAAGCGATAGAGTAGCCTAATAGGCTATATGTAAAATTATTTTATGCACTTAGGTGAAAATTGTTTACATTTCTTTGATTTATGCACAATTGAGACATGCATAAACCAAAAATAATTCCTTTTGTAAAACTTACTTGGCAATAAATATCTTTCTGATTCTGATTAGGTTTTAAAATAGATATTTAATTCATGGTATGAACAATTTAACTGAATAAATTGATGAAGTTAGACTTTTCACTAATGCCTGGCTACATCAGTGAACAGTGAAAGACATCTGCAACATGGCCAAAATCTTGGGTAGGTCTATACTTTATAATTTTTTATTAATTTGCAACCATGGTAATAGCCTATCATAAACAGGAAAATCTCTGTTTTGACCTGATCAGAAGGATAAACTAAAATCTAAAAGCTCCTCTGGTTTCACAGCTGCACTGGCAGATTTATGAAATATTTAGAAATATTTCGTCTTTCTGCCATTCCAGGAAATGTCATTTTATGTCTTTCATTTTTTTCCAACCTCGATTTTTTTTTTTTTTTTTTTTTGACTTTTTACATGTATAAGGGATTAATTTGCAATTGCGACCTGTACAAATGTTTAAGACAGTAAAACACTTAAAAAAATGTAAACACATTATAAATGTTAGAAAGTATAGGTTTTCACCATTGCTGTGTTCAGGATTTTTTTTTGGGCGGAGCTAAAACGGTGGCTCGATGACGCACTGGAGCCACTGAGCTCCTGGCCCCTCCCCAAACAACATAACTAGAGCACACATTCGCGTCAGTTCGCCGTTCAATCGCGAGTTTCTGTGGACTACCATCGTTTAAGTAAGTACAAGTTTCCTTAACGCAATATTATGTTTACATTGTTTTTAGTTTATCTTTGTAAAATCTGTAGTCATCTTTGTTCATGCCTTACTAGTCAAGCTAAAGTAAGGCTAAAGTAAGTTAGCCTTGTTTACAAAATTGCCGCCATGTTACAATTAACTTTCTGTAATAGCTACTTTGTTTCTTCCAGGCGTTGAGTTTTTCTTTTCTTCTAAGATACGTATGTTTATACGAGTGTGAGTACGTATGTGTTTTAAGTTAGTTTTGGTCAGTCGAATTAACTACAGTTACTTGTATGGACAATTATGCCGCCGCCCATGTGGTAATGTGGTTCCAGCAGTAGGTAGCAAAATCTACGACAAGACTGATCAGTATAACTTGTGTTGTTTTCTAACTAAACCGAATGATGATACCAGTAACGTTAGGTTGTTTTCATTTGTTTGTTCCGACACGCACGCTGCTAGTCTAGTTCAGAGTGTTAGCTAACACATGCTGTTTCGCCTTTTTTACACTGTTCAAGCATGTTGAAATGTGTATAGCTTCAGTACGTAGCAAAAGCTTTACATCTAGTGTTTTCTTACAAAACTAACGTTGTATATAGGTTGTTTAAATGATTTTGTTTGTCTGAACAAGTAGCTGCTAGTCCAGTAGCTAGAGTGGCTAGCAATTGTTAGCTAACACATGCTGTTGTGCCTTTGTTACAGTAACTTACACACTGAGGTTAAGCAATGTTGCTAGTTACATTACATGTAGAAATGTAACTAGCTACAGTAGGTATCCAAAGCTTTACATCTAGAAAGACTTAAGTATAACTTAAATTATTTGGTGTTTTCTAACAAAGCAGAATGATGGTTGTTTAAATTATTTTGTTTGTCAGATCAAAGTATGCTGCTAGTTCAGTTCACAATGTAGCTACAGTGACTAGCAAGTGTTAGCTAGCACGTGCTGTTGCTACTGTACTTCTAGGATTTAAGGGGATTATGATGAGTTATTTATCTGAAGTGCTGTACTTTTTATGTTTGAGGACAGTGCTGTTCACTTGAATCACTACACTGAATGAGTACATTTTATTTTTTAACAATTTCACTGTTCCACGTTTGGCTGATCTTTTTTTTTTTTTTTTTTTTCTACAGCATAGCTACTGTATATTCCTAACGTTAACAATGTGGTTTTGTTCACATTTTCTTGCAGATACCTTGACCGGAGCATAACTGGTTAACTTCACACAAGAGACCTACTG
The DNA here is from genome assembly GCF_023724105.1 of Carassius gibelio. NCBI lineage: Eukaryota > Metazoa > Chordata > Actinopteri > Cypriniformes > Cyprinidae > Carassius > Carassius gibelio. The sequence goes on from NC_068392.1 coordinate 1,528,371, forward strand.
TTGGACAATCGTTTTGGCTTTAAAGGTAAATGCATTGTTAGTTACAATGTCTAGTTACTGGGCCAAAAGGAGACGAATATTGAAAGGAGTTGAGAGGGACAAACAGGAAATTGCAGCTGCAAACGATGCTCTACTTGCTGTTATTCCTGACTTTGACCAAGTAAATCCTCCTGTAAATGAACATCAACATGGAATGGCTTCAACAAGCCATGGACAAACTGTAACCCCTGAAGCACAGGAAATAACTGTTGATGAGGTGTATGAACCTAGTGAAATTTTTTCCTCAAGCACAGAAGATAGTGAGGAGGAAGAGGATTGCCTAAGGACACAATTGGCAGGGTGGGCTATTGACAACATGATCCCCCATGTGGCACTGGGTAAGCTTTGGCGTTGCTTGACAACAGTTTGAGGCAGGATAAAGAGCTCCAGGAACGATTTGTAAGTGTGCTGATTTCGTTTATAACTCCATAGGGTAATGTAAAAAGTAGAATTAAGATTGTACACTGCATATTCTACAGTCTGAATCCATAGCCTGTCACATTTTATATTTATGTATGATAAGCTTCAGAGAAATGTAATTTGTAACACTTTTTTTGGATTTTCAGCTTCGGTTTTTGGCAATCAAATGTGGGAGGGACCTAAAGACAACCGTCTGGCGGATGCTTCAAAGTATCTTCTCTAATCACCTTTCCATCAATACAACCTGGACTGGAGTTGGGGATAAAGCATGTTTTAGAGACATGTTCCTGAAGACCATTGTTCAAAGTAAGTTGGATGTAAAAAAAAAAAAAAAAAATATGTTTAGTAGATGTGTATGGCATTATGCCATTCAAATGGAATGACAGATCTGTATTTTCTACAGGAGCCATCCGGAAGAACCCGGCAACACAGGATGCCACTGATGAAGCCATCCAGGTTAACGTTACGCGTTACCTGAAAGGAGCATCTGACCGTGAAGGCGGAAAAAGGCGCCGCACAGCTGAGAGGGACCCACAGCCGACCCCTTAAACCTAGGCTGACTACTGACATCCCAGCATCACTGACAACTGGAACCCTTTCTTTATCCTGCAGTCAGTAACATCAAGACCCCTAAAGAAGCCAGAAGTGTCAGACTGCACTCCCCAATCCACACTGTTCACTGTGGATATTATCATAGTGCTTAACTTATTATATTGTTAAATATAGCTTGTAAATCCTTGTGCCACAGGTCAGCATTGCAGTTATATCTGTTCTACTACTTTTTTTACCTCAGTATTTTTTATATATATTTGAAGATGTTTATCACAGATACAAGAGACATCTTGTACCCCAGGTCAGCAATGCCATTATAATGGTCTATTCTACTCCAGAGCTTTATTCTAAATTATTACCACTTATCTTATTGTTAGAAATGGCTTGTAAATGTGATGTTATACCTGAATTTTTTTTGGTGTCCTGCACATTCTTTGGTACCAGATATACTCATTACTTATGTTTACTGGTAATTCTTTTCATGCCAGAGCTGACCTCTTTATATTATTAACAATTATTGTAAGTGTTATAATTTGCTTGTAAGCTAAGGCTGTTTTTTTTTTTAACAATTTAATTGGAAACCTGCATGTGTGTGTGTGTGTTTTTTTTTTTTTTTTTTCTCTTTTTTTCTGTTATTTATATTTCAGGGATCTGACATCATGTTTCAATGACAGTTACTGTACTTTGAAATGTGGAATTAAAACGTCAAATGGAAATTTGTCTGGTTTGATCAATCATTATTCTTGATAAACTGCATAATATATATAATATATAATATATATATATAAATAAATAAATAAGCAAGCGGCGACCGATCGCTCGAAAATAGCGTTTGCCTCCGACGGGCCGCGGAAGGGTCGCCTTTGATATAACGGCGGCGGGACGGCGGTTGGCCCGCGGGCCGGCCGCGGAACGAAGGCGGTAGGAAGGAGCGGCAGCCGCCGGCGGTGCACCGTCAAACGTGTTTGCGATTACGCTATTCTGACGCTTCTACTGCCGCCGGAGCGCCGCCGGCGGTCCGCCGACTCATTGCTATCTGGGATAGTCCATTACGAAAAGTAACCATGATTTCATTGTAGTAAAAATGTAGTAACCATGTTTTTTTTTTTGGTGTATTGATTACCATTTGTATAAAAACAGTTTTACTATAAATACCACAGTTAAACTATGGTTAGTGTAGCAAAGCCATGGTTAATTTGTGGTTAACATGGTTTAACCATGTTTTTTTTTTTTTTTTTTATTTATAGTAAAACCATGGTTAATTTGGGGTATTACTATTAAATACGTCCAAAAACATGGTACTATCATGGTATATGTCTAAACACATGGTACTATTATGGTATTCGTCCAAATAACACCGTCGTAGTTTTCAGTCAGTGTAACCGGACACATCACGGACCTCCGGATTAAAAACACATTATTCGTTTACCGTTTTTCGGGTTTTCTGTCGGAAAATAACTACGTTTTTGCTGCTAACCTGATTCAAAAAAAACAAACTAATCCAGAGTCAGTTGCTAATGTTATTCGTGTCCTGGAGAAAGTGTTGAAGTGTGACGCGCTCACGTGCACGCGCGCTCCGTGACAGGCGCAAAGGTCGCGCGACGAACACATTAAACTGATATCATATCTATATAAACTCTGCACAAGAGTGAATCTCTCTTACCCATGTCCCTGATTTCCACATTAGTGTCGAATAGAGATGGATTCTTCCGACCCAGGAAATTGAACGTTCCTTTCTTCATGGTAACGATGATTTCATCCACAGAGACTGAGATCAGAGTGATTTCATGATTTCATGATTTCAGTGCTATAGCAGCAGCTGACTGTGAGCTCGAAACCGGCACTGATTCAGAGAAACACTGAGGAGGAGGAAATGATCCCACACCTGAACCGGCCCTGACCCCGCCCACTCTGACAGGTGAACACACACACACACACACACACACACACACATGCCCTCACTGTTACTCATTCTGCTTTCTATTTAGAAGAATGAAACCCAAATATTTGCTCAGGAATCATCGGCCACATTTACCGTACTAATGTTTGTATAAATCTTTAATTAATAAACTGATTTGAAAAGAGTTTTGCACAAGGACTTTTTAAGCATGACTTATGATATATATATATATATATATATATATATATATATATATATATATATATATATGAATGTATAATTGGTTTAATGGGTAATATCTAGATATTACATTACATTTCATCTATATTAAACAAGTCAAGTTGAATAATAATTTATTTTATGTCAGGTTTTTTGTCGGGGACAGTACACTTCAGTAATTCATATATGTACAATGTTCCAGGAACATGAAACATCCAATAAAAAATAACACATAATAATAACTAATTTAATAATTGATAAAATCCAATAGTTTTTAGAGATGATATAATAATCCAAACTGTCAATTATATAATTTATAAACATTAATTATACGTTATTTGTTAAGTTATATGTCACATTAAGTCACATATTATCAAAAGCTTTATAAATTATGCAAATTTGCATTTAGTGCTATATATATATATATATATATATATATATATATATATATATATATATATATATATATATATATATATATATATATTAGATTTAGAAGTTTTATAAACTATACATTTTCTGATATTTTCAATGATTGATATAACTTAGTTTTAGAAACATAATTTGTTTGCATAATAGCAGATATCTTTTGTTTTCTTATATTTATATGACATTTAATGATATTTATCAGAAGTATATTTATTTTAAAATATGTGAAAATGTTGCTGGTGCACAGGAGAAATCAGGTAGGTATCTGTATAACATCATAAAGCATGTATCATATCGTCTTGAAACTTTAAACCATATTGTTATGCATTAAAGATGGATAAAAGTAGTCCATTAAATGTATTTCAGAAAACTTCATGGTGCTCAGAATCCTTGCACTCCTGAGGAATAAAGCGAATCAGAGAGTCATGAGATGATAAATCCCAGCGAGAGTGAGTGGGGCGTATCCCATGATTCCCGGGACTCAGACCGGTCTGTCCTGTTTCTCCAGGTTGTCATGGCGATTGAAGAATGTTCAGAATGTGTGGCAGTTCCTGCGCTCAGCTGCTCGAGTTTCTCTGGAACGCTTCACACATGCTTCAGATGATTTATGATTGATGAATAACTTCCTCTATGCTTATCCAACATCATTCATTTCATCATGTCAAAACACACTACAGATGGGAAGTTCACACTAAAATAAACATTCTTTCACAATTTATTCAGCCTCAAGTTGTTAAAAACCTGTGTGTTTTTCTGTTGAACACAAAAGAAGATATTTTGAAGAATGTTTGGAACCAAACAGTTGATAGCCATTGACTTCCATAGTATTAGTATTTTTTTCCCCATGTCAGCTGATTGGTCTGTAAATATATTCTGACAGGTTTGGAACAAGAATTTTTGGGAAACCTCCCAAATCATAATATTTTTGTCATATTTAAAACTTTCGATAATATAATGCGTAATATATACCTCAACAAACCTTTAAAATGTAAACTTCATAAACATTATATAATTTATATAGCACTAAATAGAAATAATAATAATATATGCATAAATAATCAAAAACAATATATTTTAGACATAATATAATCATTCACTATTTAAAAAGTTACATAATTTATTTATATTTATATTTTAAGCATGAATTAATTGTATAAATTAAAATACTTTGCTACTTATAACAAGAATTATATTATTCAGAAATTATATTAAATAAATTATACACAAATATTATAATTTATTCAATATATAAAATTTTATAAAACTTATAATTGTGCCCCCCCCCCCCCCCAATTTACATAAACAAATACATATAAATGATTCCCATCAGTTTTCAGATATCATTAGAGATGTGATGTGATTAAAATGTTTGTGACGTTTCAGGAGAGATATGTCAGAATTCCCCTGTGCTGCTGTGCTGTATATACAGTACACTGTTGGACATTGTAAGTCAACTATTTTCGGAATGTCTGCATTAAATGTTAGAAATATCCATTAGTGTTAATTTTGTGACCTGAGAACTCACGGAGATTCTAGAATGAATGTGTTGTCATGGTTACTCCTCTGTGATGTCATAGCAGACACTGGACTCAGATCAGACTCAGATCAGACGCTGCTGGACTGACAGATATGATGGAGATGCAGAGGGGAACAGGGACAAAGCAGACTCGGGTAAGAACCTCATTTACAGTCAGTGTTTCTCCTCTTGGTTTGAGTTAGTAACTCCTCATGTGTTCATACACTGACCAGGCTTTGGTGGAGATGCGACACTCGGTCATGGCTCCAGAGTCGGCTCCTAACGCTCCTCCTGAGTGTCTCCAGACGTCTCCGGACACCAGCAGAAACTCTCTGAGACCCTTCTACACGGCTCAGAAACCTGCGTGTGGCTTCAGCTTCTCCTGGCACACGGACCACAGACGCAAACACAACGACCTGCAGACCTGCAACCCGGTGATGTGGAGGAGCCAGTGTGTGTCCAAACCACAATAAACCTGCACTCAACCACCACACGCTATCTGTGTCCCTTCACTCTTATTTATATGGTTATACATATAAGATTAAAACCAAAACATGACCATCAGATTGTATTCTGTAAACATTTTATAAGATTGTTACACAAAAACATCAATGCAATGTTTGGAGAAACAATATTGGATAGATAGATAGATAGATAGATAGATAGATAGATAGATAGATAGATAGATAGATAGATAGATAGATAGATAGATAGATAGATAGATAGAAACAGACATACAGATAGAGACAGACAGATGGACAGACAGACAGATAGATAGATAGATAGATAGATAGATAGATAGATAGATAGATAGATAGATAGATAGATAGATAGATAGATAGATAGATAGATAGAAACAGACACAGATAGAGACAGACAGATGGACAGACAGACAGATAGAGAGATAGAGATACAGACAGATAGAGAGATAGACAGACAGACAGATAGATAGATAGATAGACAGACAGACAGACAAACAGACAGACAGACAGATATAGACAGACAGAGTAAGACAGACGGATATAGACAGACAGAGTAAGACAGACAGACAGATAGATAGATAGATAGATAGATAGATAGATAGATAGATAGATAGATAGATAGATAGACAGATAGATAAAGTCAAGAGTCAGGTTAATGTCCTGTCTGACTGACCGGCAGAGGTCATGATCTCAGGTCAGTGGGGCAAGCTGACACAATGTATTTAGGATTCCCTGTAATCAGGAGGTAATTCTCTGTATTTTCCAGAGCGGAAAAGAACAGCGGGGAGTGACGTCAGTGGTAATTGGACGGGACACCCTCACACTCGCCCTGTCCTGTCCTGCACGCTGAGCCCAGCCCGTGTTTCAGTGTGTGTTTGCATGGGGAAGCAGTGAGCGGTCTCTCCTGAAGCTCCGGCACTGCAGAGGCATCATGGGAAACTCGCACGGCATGTCAGTGAAGGAGCTGAGTGCCTGTCATTCCCATCAGTGGTACCGCAAGTTCATGACCGAGTGTCCGTCCGGTCAGCTCACCTTCTACGAGTTCAAGAAGTTCTTCGGTCTGAAGAATCTGTCCGAAAAATCCAACGAATACGTCAAGACCATGTTCAAGACCTTCGACATTAACGACGTAAGACAATCTGTTATGATCTACTACATGTTAATATTATCCTTGTGTTTATTAATTTTAATATTATTTAGAATAACTTCATAATTAATATTCATTAATGAGATCACTCTTGTTTTGTTTATTTTTACCCTCAGCTGTTATTATAAATAAAGATTTAGAGATTTTAAAATACTTAAATATTTCACTTTAAGTAGTTTTGTGTCAAAGTCATTCAATATTTGAGCAGAAGTTGCAGAAAGGTGATTGTTAAGACAAATCTGTATTGTTATCAGGTGAATTGTAATCAGTCCTCATGAATTTAGGACATTATATTAAGCATAAACCTGATTCTTCAGTGCACCTCAAACATAACATAGATAACATAGATGCATAACATAGATGCAGGGTTGAACTCATGAACTCACTGGCCAGCGTTCGTCTCACATCTCTCCTGCTTTGGTTCAGCTGAGGATTGTGGGTAGGGAGATCTGTGTTAATACAGTATATACTCAGATCGAACAGCAAGGTCAGAGATCTTCACTAAGAGCCATCAGAGCTTGTAATCTGGTTAACTCAGGAGTTTTTATACACTGACCGCTCTACTTTATTTCTGATCATGGCTTTCATTAACGTCACGACACTTTCCATGGAAAATACAAGAGCATCTACAATATCGGCATCATAGATTAATATCTGTGTTTTGATTTTAAATTGAAAATGAAGTCAGATTGTTTGTACAAAAACTAAATAAATACATAAAATACGTAGGCAATGTGTTGAATATTGTTGACTATTGTCTTAACCTGCTAACTGTTAGCATCCTGCTATGCTTCATGCTCTTTCCCCTCATCACCTTCTTTAGCATAAATCATATTTAATTAGATATCATTCGAATGCTTAAACTCAAAATGAATCTTGTGAAAGTTAACATTATATTACAATGGAAAGTCACTGTAAATCATTTAAGCATGTGTCAAGAGTCATATTACTACAATATTTTATAATCAAAAAGTTTCCTAGTCTTAACAAAACACTTACTCTTTGAAAGTCTGAGTTTGAAGGTGCCATATTTGGTGATATTTTGTAATATAAATAAATGTATAAAGCTGTGACAGGAAAATGCATCCCTTTTATAGCACATAAACTAAATCTCAAAGGATTTTGATAATTTTTGTAAAAACAGCTTCAAATTTGGAACATAACTTCACTAGACGTGTGACAGATTTTTTATTGAAAATGGTTTATTCCAAAATATTTCACAAAATACTTCTTTTTTTATAAAATAATTGTTTTGTACGGTTTTGTATGGTATAGTTAATTTTAATATGGAATTTACAGAAGACATTCTGTGTGGCAATAGTTTATATTCCAAAAAATCTTTCATGAAGTTCAAGAATCATTGGATGACACTAAAGACTATATTTAAGTCTAATTACCCCCCATCCCAAAAAACAATTGTCATTTTAAATCTTTACCAATCTTTGCCACAGTCCTTCAAACCATTAATTTTACAAATTTATTGGCAAGAACTTTTAAATAATCTCAGAATAATATGTTTTCATTCCTACACACATTTATCTGTTACACTGAATGACGATGTTGCATTATTTCAACCGGATTTTGTCATTTTATTTTCACAAGAATTATTCAAAGCCTTAAACTTTAAAAGACACTTTACTTGAATTCAAGTAAATGAAGAGGACACTAGAAACAGAGCATCACTGTTGCCAGTATTATAATGTGATATGTTTTATAATGTCATCAGGACGGCTGCATTGATTTCATGGAGTACGTGGCCGCTCTGAGTCTGGTTCTGAAGGGTGGTGTTCAGCAGAAGCTGCGCTGGTACTTCAAGCTGTTCGACGTGGACGGCAGCGGATGCATCGACCGCGAGGAGCTGCTGCTCATCTTCAAGGTATATCTGATGACTTCAGAGGCGTCTGAGTTTCTCTTTAGTGTCTCCTGCTGGAGTCACTGAATCCACACTAAACTGTGTAGGCTATAGCTCACCCAAAAATTAAAACTATTTAAACTATCAAAATATCTTCTTACAGGTTTGGTCAGAAATTATGACCTGAAGGAGGAGTTTAATTTTTGGGTGAACTGTCTCTTTAAACAGTGGCTCATTTGTTTTTCTTTAACGCCACCTGCTGGTGAGACTTATTCCTACAGAACTCACTTTTGTCTTTTGTTGTTGATGTTTTTCGGCTCCAGGCCATTGAAGCCATTAACGGAGTAGAGCAGGAGTTTTCCGCTGAGGAACTGACAGACATGGTGTTCAACAAGATTGATGTTAACGGAGACGGTAATCTGTCTATGTATGCTACTTAAATATTTAAATGAAGTGATGTGATTTACATATGTATATGTGTGTGTGTGTGTTCAGGCGAGCTGTCTCTGGACGAGTTCATCGAGGGCATCCAGGCGGACGAGGTTCTGTCGGTGATGCTGACCCAGAGTCTGGATCTGACTCATATTGTCAGTAATATCTACACAGACATGGGCTCTGAGCAGCAGCTCAACTGACCCCAGACCAGCCTGAGATCAGGTGCCAAACCAGAGGACGATCACCAGCGTAAATCAACTCTAAAGCTGCTGATTCAGCATTAAACCCTCAACACATCAGATACTGATAGCATTAATTGTGTACACCTGCATTTCAAAAACCTGATTATTTCCTGTAATCACAGAATAACTGAGACTAGAGCAAACGCTTTATTTAAGTGCACTTATGCATGTTTTATTAATGACATTAAAACCTGAGGTTTGAACAAAACCTGTAAAATGCAGTATTTCTTCAACCCTGTGTTGCATGTCAGGCAAATAATGTGTCTTGCAAGAACTTGCTTTTAATATTATTCCGTATTATTATTGTAGATATGAAATTTTGTAGTGTGCAGTTGTGATGTTGGATAAAAACTTGAAACGTGAACTTGCTTGGTAAATTGAATTTCAAACGAGGAACATAAATCACTCAGATTTCATTAAAATATCTGTTTTTGTTTCAAAGATGAACGCTAGTCTTAAAGAGTTTGGAGCAAGGTGAGGGTGAATCCCAGCTAACAGATTTTCAAGTTTCCCTGAACATTATTTTGTTAAGGTTTGTTTTTGGTTATCCAGGAAAGTTAACTGTGAAGGGTATCTGACGATTTAAGATTCGATCAAGAGCATGGTTGAAACACAAGGAGCCGGATCCCACAGAAAGGCTCTACCTGGGTTTCTAGTGCAAGTCAGTTTGAAGCAAACCTAACCAACCAACTCTTTCACAGAAACACTTTCAACATTAACACAGAGGAACACACTGATCATAACCACTCAGGAAGCAGATGGTCAATCGTGGGGCAAGTAGTCTAGATTAATGTTCAAAGAGATGCACAGTATGATCATCACATGTAAATCCAGGATAGTAATCAGGATCACAAGCTCTTTGGATTGACTTCCCCCCGACCCAGAGGAGAGTACCAGACTGATAGACCTTTAAACCTCACTGGTCTTCACAGAACATATCCTTACATCCACAGATTGGCACCGAAACTGCCTTTCCATGTATGTATGCACCTAAATGACGCTAAAAGGACTCCATATTATGTATGTAACCCACACATTTGACTATCATGTTCTAATCGCTAGCCTATTGTTTATGTATTTTAAATAAGTATTAAATAGTTTATAGGATTATATACATGTTGGGTATGTATGAGTTTGAATCTTCTTGCTTTAAACATTTCTTTTCATCAGATCTTTGTCAAATATATTATTATTTTGGCTTTAGAAATCATGTCCAAATTATACTCTGCAAGAGTGGGAAAATTCGGACCATAAGATTACATATGATTTACTGTATGAATTGGGAGGAGAAATATAGCAACACCCCGAGCTAAGACAGAGTCTAATTTGTCAAAACACCAGTTAGGATGTGGCCAACAACCTGCTTTATACACTCAGGAAACCATCAAATTGTGCTTCTATTGTTCTACTACAGTTTATTTTCTTTTCAGTTGAGAGTTTTGTTTACTGCATCAAAACTTCAAACAGTCCACAACTCTGCATCTTCAGCCAAGGCCTGACCACTGGCTTCCCAAGACATCAATTCAACGACTTCTGAACTTTCAGCCAATCAGGAACCTCAGTTACCCCCTTTTCTGCAATGACGACAACAAAGGCAATGCAAGTACCTCCAGATTCTGAACTGGTGCATTTCATATAAATGTTAACTTCATTGAGGAACTCAGTGTGAGGGTTAATGAAGTGATTGATGGCTGTTCATTTCTATACAATTGCACATACTGCTGTAAACTTGGGATTTTACATTTTCATTCTCTTAAACTCATTCTTTCCTCACATTCTCTCTCACTGTAACCTGTATGAATGTGTGAATGCATGTGTAAGATTAGTTTATATGTCTTAGATTTATCCAATAAAACCTTATTTATATTTGTATATAGTTTTGTGCTGACAAGTTAATGTCTTAAACTGCCAAATTTCTCTGCTCTGTGGTCATTACACTCACAAAAAACATCAGTAACGTTTTTATTGGAAAGACAGTTTTACAGAGTTCTAGAAATAACCTGATTAGGGAATGTTCTGTGTTATTTTAAAAATAAACACCATGAAACATTCTGAGAATCTTATTTCATGTGTGAGGGGAACGGTCTGTATTTGCTGGGGCAAGGCTTGACAGACTTTGGAAATGTAATTTCGTTCAAACTATTAATTTATATAGATTAGAAGATTAAATGTTATGTGTATATTTTTACCCAGCTTCTGCAAGCATCTCATTCAAGTCCTGTTTATTGTCATACAATGAAAAGCTTTCTTGAATGCCTCTCCACAGACTAGAGATGACACAGAATACACACCCCCTTCCGTGTTAGTGATTTTTAATCCCCTCGTACAGCGCCCTCTGGCGGAATCACGCAGAGACACCATCCTCTTCCAGCAGAGCTTCTGCAGGTGTTCAGTGATGAGGAGAAATCATAGAGATCCTAAGACCAACAATCTGCTTCATCTCTATTAATGACCAGGAGCTGCGACTGCATTTATATATTTATTTATATAAGAGTTTGTATCTGCTTATTCTATTCATCAGAACAATTATAGAAAAAACCGCATCTTCAGTGTTTCATTTCTGGTGAAGGAAAATGAATGCATGCAGCAAGTTTAATTTTAATAAGTATTAAATCACGTATGTTTCCAGTCTCTGCAGGCGGGGCGCAGGTCAGCTCTCTATCAGCGCTTTGCTTTCGATTTCGATTTGTGTTGCTGTGAAAATGGCGTCAGGTAAGAAACAAATTGGATACAAATATATGCCGCAAAGTTTCCTAATTTGATTTATGAAGTAGGCGATATGAAATATTAGCCATTAGTATACAGCTATTTGCTTCGTTTAGTTTATTGAATGATATTACACTGTGCTCTTACATTTTGGTTTAATCGTGGCACTGAACACCAGGAAGAAACTAAACTTCTGCAGGAGGTCGAGGTCCATTCCTTCTTTACTCGTATCTTTGTTGATCTGTGCCAAAAGCCTGTTTATTTATATTATATGTAGGCTGTGTAGATCATTGCTGTACTTATGAGTTGAAGTGTAATTTTGACACCCTGTAGATGATCTGAGGATGAGGAAAATAACAATTTCACCCATTAAATCAGTGTTAATCTGTATCATCGACACAGGTTTTCATTGCACATGCTTTTTAAAATAATTCACAATTGATAAACTATCTGTTTTCTCTCTCTCTCTCTCTCTCTCTCTGTGTGTGTGTGTGTGTGTGTGTGTGGGTGTGTGTGTGTGTGTGTGTGTGTGTGTGTGTGATTTTCCTTCTAGCAGCAGCACGTAGACGTAAACATAGTCTAGATCATGTTCCTCCTTACAGTAAGTAAATGAAACCATTTGCAATAAGACTAAGATGTGTCAAACATTTATGTTGTAATATTGTTTTAACAATTAAAATAGAGTTCACCCAAAAATAATGATTAGTCTCAATATGTCAAGATTTGATTTTTAATTTATGTCAAATAAAAAAATTGTGAATGTGAATTACTCACATATGTGTCTCATGGAGAGAGATACAGATTGTGATGTAGATCAGTGGTTTTTCAAACAGTTTGATAACAAAGACCCCCAAATATAATAATACCCTTGCAGAAGAAATAATATCTTCGTAAATGAGAAAATCAGCTATATTTTCCCATGCATACAAAGTAGGCCTGAACGATTTTGGAAAATAATCTAATTGCAATTGTATAAATTTTTTTAACCAATATTGCGATTGCGATTTAATATGCAATTATTTTTAAAGCTCTTTATGTTTATTATTCATCAAAGACGAGCTAAAATCATTGTATAGTATGACCACCACAATATTAGATAGATTAAACATAAATGTTATTTTCTGTTAGCCAGGCCTATGTTACAATGAAATTAGGTGATGCATGAATGACATTTTTATTAGAGATGTTCCGATACCCTTTTTCTTTTCCTGATACCGATTCCGATACCTGGGTTCAGGGTATCGGCCGATACCGAGTACTGATCCGATACCTTGGTGTGTACTGTATCTGTATATACAGCTGTATATACTACTAGCCCTGTGTAAATTGCTAGAATTATTTTATAGTGTACTTTAGAGTTATCCCTTAATAAAACATGAACAAATACACGTACTGTATTTATTACAGTATTTTTATTATCTGACATGAATTTGACAGTAATATTATTTATTTTCTTAAGCGAAAAAGAACTTCAAATGCAGCCAAAAATCTAACACCGCAAACTAAAAAAGCTATTTTAGTTTTACAATATAACTGTATAAAAAGACTGCAACAAATAACTCTAGGAATATAAAAAAATATGAAGATCTTTGAGTGTCTGTGTTTATGATATGACCGTTTTCTCAAATGGAACGGTAAATTCTCATGAAGTGATGGTTTATGCGTTCGTGTCCTCATATATTGACACACGGCAGAGACTACAAAACAGCGAGCTCCCGTGCATCTGCGCCCGTCTCCCACAGAGATGTAGAATTTGCAGGAGTAATATTTAAATAGTATTTTGCAGTTTAATATTCACAGACACTAGTATATATTCGGCTACTGTCTGGAGCCCTGCGCTTTGAGTAACACGGAAGCGACTGAACGCAGCTGGGGGACCGAATATACTCAGGAGTCGGTAACTTACTACCGCTACTACAGAAACACTGGTATCATTACATTTTTTATTTTCAGCACCGACTTGGTAGTGAAGTGCCAGTACTTGTGGCATCCCTAGTCGCTGTCATAACTAAGTCTTGTTTAAGAAAATGGTATCGGATCGGTATATGGGTTCATGTACTCGCCGATGCCGATGCCAGAATATGTTGTGGTATCAGTGATATTTCCGATAATAGCATCGGAATCGGAACAACTCTAATTTTTATTAAACAACTACAATCACAGTAGTATATTGACTGATTTGTTGAACTTCCAACCCTGTTAGCATGTATTAATTATGACAGCATAAAACACTGACAAATACACCTGGTGTAAACATTAATATAAGAATCACACAAACTGAAGATTGCAGAAATATAAAAACAAATCTGTTGCTTTACTACACTACTTTAGGTAGGCTAATTCAAAATCACTGTAATAAACACACGCAAACATGTGGACTGCACTCTTTAAACACTGTTAACTGTAGACCTGTGCTTCTCAAACTTTTTTTGGTCATGCTAAATAATTTAACTAAACATTATGAACAATTAATGCAATACACTGATCAGTCTGTGCAGCGCCTCTTCAAAGCCAACGCGACTACGGCCAGTGGTTCAGTGCGCCAAATGGTTCACCAAATTCATTCAAAACATGGATTAAGAAAATAAATGCCGCTTTGGGTTGGTAGGAGATAAACAGTTCTGATTTGTCTTTATATTTTGGTTGGCAAAATTGAGCGAAACAGACAACATAGTGTCTACATTTTAGGGATATTCTCTAGGCTCCATCAGTAAGTTGTTGCTCTGCCTCATATTAGTCATCAGTCGACTATATGAAACGGCAGATGATCCACAAAGATCTGGGGCGGTCAAGTGCATTAAAATATTAACACATTAATTTTCTCCATAATTAATTAATCTAATTAATGCGTTAAATTACCAGCCCTACATATTATATATATTATTTTAAGGTTGAAGCCCCTGAAAACCTGTCCAGACACATCTGGGCCTGAATTTCACGTCTTCTTAACCCTTACAGTAACTTTGTTTGATGAACAGATTGATGTCATTGTTTGAAAAATATTCCAGTGCATCACAGCTGAGATCTCATTTATGACATCGGAGACGTCAGAGAGCACTTTTGATACAGTAACCTTTGAGCGAGGTGCAAAAAATCTCTCTGTGTGATGCAGTTGAAGCTGTTTCTGTGTGTTGTGTCTTTCAAACACAAGAAGATATCTGAATATTTCCAAAGCAGTATTTCAATGTGTTTACAGAGAGATGATTGAGAGCCTACTGTACTGTTACTGTACTGAAGCAGTGTTAGTGGATCCCTGCTGATCACACGGCTCTATGCAACGGCCATTCTTTCATTTCTTTTAGTGAACAAAATGTATAAAAGTCCAAGTAATGATCATCCCAATACTATATCAATATACTTCTTGATGACAACTCTTCAGTATGAAACAAATCTACATCTTTCATAGATGTTCTTAAGCTTGTGAAAGCGTTACTTGATCTTGTAATTTTTACTACCAGTGTCTTGTGTTAAATCTGGCAATTCTGTAGAATTAATAAGTGAAGATTGTGCTTTTTAAATTACATTTTGTTTATGTTTATGTGTCTTTTTCAGTGTGGGATCTGAGGATTGTGCTGATAGGAAAGAATGGATCAGAAAACAGCCGAGTGGGGAACACTTTACTGGGAACAGAAGCGTTTCACAGAGAAGCTGGGTCTTATTCACAGCAGCACAGTGTGAGAATCAGTGGAGAGATGGAGGAGAGACGCATCACAATTATAAACACTCCTCTCCTGCTCCAGAAGAATCTCCCACACCATCAGATAACACAGAGAGTGAGAGAGTGTGTGTCTGTGTCTGCTCCAGGACCTCATGTGATCATACTCGTACTGCAGTATAATGACTTCAATGAGAACAACAGACACAGAGTGAAATATCTGCTGAACCTCTTCAGTGAGCAGGCCATGAAACACACTATAGTGCTGACTACTGGTGAACAGACACGTGGATACATGTATCTGTCTTATAAGAGCACAAATAATGCTATCCATGATTTAATAAAGGAGTGTGGAGGAGGACATCTACAGTTTGATACAGTAAACACAAGATGGCGCTCTGAGTTGATCAGAAGAACAGAAGAGATACTCAAGAAAGAACAAGAAGAATTTCTCCTCTGTAACATGTATGAAGATGGAGCTGATGGAGCATCAGTGGATGTAGATCTGAGCAGATCTGGAGCTTCAGACAGAGATGATGAGAAAGAGAAGAAGGATTCTGATCTTAAAGAGAGCACCGACACAGCAAGTGATGGAGGAGGTTTGTCAAAGTCTATTTTCCCAGATAATACTTCTAGAAATATGATAATGAAATACTTTGCCCTTCAATAGTTACAGTGTCATAGATACAGGAAATGACTGGGAGAATAATGAGGAGCACTGCTGTGTGACTTACTGTTTATTCTTCTTACTAATCTGTTGTAAAATGTTTGTAAAAATATATTTTTGAATGTAGTATTAAGACACTGACAGAAAACAAAGTATTTTACTTCTATTGTACATTTGTGTGTGTGTGTGTGTGTGTTTTGTCCTTTTCAGAGCTTGAAGGTAAAATCATCATTCCACTTTTATATTCAGTGGAAAACACAGACAGACAACATGTAACAACATGTTATTTTGTAACAACATGTGGATAAATAATAATAGATTTGTCAGTTTAGGGTGAAGTATTCCTCTAAATGCTGTAGTGTGAGTGCAGACAGTGTTTCTGTGTGTCATAGATCCATAAATAGAGAACTAATTCACCTATAGTGCATTCACCCAAACAATAAGTCAGTGAACTACTGCACTCTAATGATATTCTACAAAAATACGCTTTTTTGTTGTTGTTGTTTAACTCTTTTCTCTAGCATATTTTTTAAAAAAAAGTTGCCAGTCACTGCCAGCATTTTTGATAATTTGCACAAAATGTTCATGGCTCCCAGAATATTTTGTTGTATGTATATCTGAAAATGCAATGCATCAAAATAAAGAACTAAGCCTCTACTTAAAAAAACTAAAAATCTAATAAAAAATAAAACAAAGCAAAACTAAACAAAAATTATTCTAGCTTCAAGCATTCCTTATTTATTTATTTTTTTATCAAGAATTGAATGTAGGTAAGTTTATTTAAAAAAGCAAAATATTTGCTCAAAAAGCAGTGAAAATCACATTTTTGATCAAATAATACATCTGTTTTATATTCAGGAGGATGATCAAAGCATAGATGCCATTCCATCCACACAGTCCTTTCCACTTCTGGATCACTCTGTAACATTAGGGCAGTTTTCATTGAAATGCTGTTTATTGTTGATGATCGCACTGTTTTTCATATGCATCTGCTTATGCATGAAATCACTCGTTTCTGCATCTTCCTCGCATGTGTTTTTGATCCGGAGATTCTGGTCTCATTCAGAAGATGCCTAATACCGCTTCCAAGTGTTAGCTGTAAAATCTTGTCTTTGGTGTGGAAAGTGTTAAGGATGTTTACATTTGGTATCAAAGCTGAACTTACTCTACTGTCTCTAAATCTTGTTTCAGTGACGACTGGAAAAACAAAGCTGAACATTGTGCTGTGTGGAAATAATTCAACACTCAAGAACTCAGTGTCTAGAATATTTAGAGGGATAATAAATAAACCAATGAATAAACTTCTCCATCAGAAAGAGATGAGAAATGTGTGTGTGAAGAGAGAGGGGAAGATTCATGGACGTCAGATCAGTGTAATAGAGCTTCCAGCCCTCACTCGTCTCTCAGAAGAGGAAGTGATGCGGGAGACTCACCGCTGTGTGTCTCTCTGTGATCCTGGAGTTCATCATTTCATCCTCGTTACTCCTGTCACTCCACTTACTGATGAAGACAGAGCAGAAATGGAGAAGATCAAAAAGATATTTAACTCACAGGAGCACTTCATGGTGCTTTTCATTACTGAACTCACTGTGGAGAAAAGTGTGACTGATTTTGTAGCGTCCACAGAATCTCAGAGTGTTGTGAGTCTCTATGGGAGCTGGCACAGTGTGATGGGGTTAAAGGACCAGAGAAACCCAGAACAGATCTTAAAGATGCTAGATGCTATAGACTGTGAAAAGACCAAACCCTATTCTCTTCAGATGTATATGAGAGCTCCAGAGAGAGTCAGACATGAACTAGAGGAGAAACTGAGAGTGAGAGACAATGAGATCGAAGAGTTACAGAAGAAGATCAAGACACTGGGTGAGTGCATTCAATTTTTTTCTTCGTGAGAAGAAAGGTTATTTACAGTACAATACATCTTATATTGGGTGAACCACACATTAATAAATACCCTTAAGCTACACTGTTAAAAATATTCCGTAAAATATACGGTAAAAAACTGGCAGCTGTGGTTGCCAGAATTATACCGTAAAAAATACGGTAAAACCGTTTTTTGTTTAACAGTTTTATACTGTAAAAAATACAGTTACACTGTTGTAGGATTAAAGGTTTTACTTTATATTTACAGTTTAATACCATAATTTAACTGATATAATATTAATATACAAACTTATGGAAGCACTGAAATCTGTTTTGTACCATTGTATTATATTGGTAACCACCAAAAGCAGGTGGTGATGAGAAAGTCACGAGGTGAAACAAAGCCCATCACAAGCAGCTTTTATATAATAAGATACATATAAGGTGCACGGTGTCATTCACACAAGCACTAAACACCATCATGGTGAGACTCATTAAACTGAAATATGCAATAAACATTAATTTAACAAAATGTTATGTAACATACAAACCTAATAAACATAACAGATAAGAAGAAATTAAGAAGAAACATAGTTATTTCAAAGAAAAAACATCAAATTCAAACAAAATTTGAAATGCAACGCAGAGAATTCTGGGAAGGTAAGTTTACGGTTTTTCTCTGTAAAGTTTACAGGAAATTACCGTTAACCAGTAAACAGGTTTGTACCGTAGCATTTTCACAGTTTTTTTTTACCGTTGAAATCACAGTCATTTTTTACAGTGTATCTATTTCAAGGAGAAAATTGTTGAATCTCTTGCACCTAATGACAAGTTTGTAATTTCTAGACAGCATCAGACCAGACTACATGCTGGAATACACTACATGACTTTTGCTCAGATTTACAGTATTGACAAGTTGATATAAGATCACAGATTTCACACAAAATGTCGTAGTTTATGATGGTCACAGACTATAGCTGTGTCCCAATCAGAAGGCTGCATCCTTCGAAGGCCACAAAGGTTAGACCAAGCGTTGTGAAATGTCTATGAAATGTCCAAATAAGCTCACCTTAGCCCCTTTATATACATAATAAATAATAAAAAAACATGTATAAATCACATCTCAGGAAGATGTCAACATATAAACAACTTTAAAGCTTTTTTTTTTTTCAAATTTGTATCATTTGATATTCGAGTAAGCTGAAACCCAGTACTTACATTTAGACGTGTAATCTGGCATTTTCTCAAAAAATACATTAAAAATACTGTTGTCATTGCTGCGCAGTGAATGTTGGGATAGCTTGGGCCATGAAGGACCCATCAGTGGTATCCTTCATTACCCGGTACACAAAGGACACATAAGGAGGCTGACTGGGACAGCCTTCATCGCACCGTGGTGACACAATCAGTCTGAAGGAAGCCGCCTCTGAATTGGGACGCAGTTTATGAATCTATCCCGTCTGCTTAAATCAAACATATTTTTAGCTGAATTAAGAAAACACATATAATTTTCATTTGTCACACGTCTCTCAGCAACAAGGCACATGTTTCTGCGTGAGTTTGTGTGATCGGAACAACTTGAAAGTCTGGTAGTGTGTGATCCTCAGTCATTTAGTGTATGATGGACAGTTTAACTTCGGCACTATTTACAAAGTCGTGACGAATGCCTGGTGTTTAGTAATTACTTCTCTTGTTGTGATGCTCCGGTACCTCTGCTGACAGTTTTAGCTCCTGCATTTTTCTTTCACCTTCAGTCTTCAGATAGTAAAATGTAAGGTTATTGGGGTTCATGTGAGGTTGCTGATTTAGACAGTCCCAAACATCCCACATTGAGCACCTGAAAAACCTATATTCCTTAAAGGGTTAGTTCACCCAAATATTAAAATGACATCATTAATAACTCACCCTCATGTTGTTCCAAACCCATAAGACCTCCATTCATCTTCAGAACACAGTTTAAGATATTTTAGATTTAGTCCGAGAGCTTTCAGTCCCTCCATTGAAGCTGTGTGTACGGTCTACTGTCCATGTCCAGAAAGGGATGCACCTATACCACTATTGGTATCAGGCCAGATACGGCACTCCTGTACTCGTAAAAATGCACTTTTTAGAGCCGATACTACACAGTGTGTGAAAAGAGATGTGTCCAGAAAAAGAAAGACTGACAACAGAGAGTAGAATGAAGTTATTAGAGATTAAGGATTTCTGTGGAGTACATGTAAGTAATTAATATAACATTAAACATTTAATATTCATGCCTGTATAGCTGATGTGCACGAGCTGATAAGCAGAGCGCGCTGAGTGGATTGAGTGTGTGGCTGCGCAGATGCGCCAGCTTGTCGAGTGAATATCTCACACAGACATCACTGGGAAGTTTGTAGCTTGGTCGGATATGTCAAAAGCAAGCAAGCAAAACTGTTTACAGGTTTCTAAAGTTATTTGATGGTAAAGAGAGTGAGCGAGCGAAATAGAGAGCACACACTTCTGTTGCATGATCTTGATTGCTTGCTCCATTAGTGCGTGTATTTGGATTAAAACTTAATCATAAATATATAACAAACAAAAATTATTGGGGCATTCACTATAAACAACATTTATTTTAAACGTCAAGCATACAGGATTACAGCAAAAGTGAAACTAGCAGACTGTGTGAAATGCTCTAGGCTGGAAGAGTCTAATGCACCAATGCAAACGTGCACGCACCGCATGTTTATCTTGATCTAGAATTATGTGTTTTATTCATACACGAGGGAACAGTGTGCATGACATAAATTGTATCACCAAAATAGTACAGGCGCACTCGTATAATGAATAAGTTATACTCAGTATTGAGCTGCTGCAATGGAGCAGTTCTAATGTGCCATTAAAATGAACAGTGAAAGTTACAAAAGCTTATACATTTCAGGTGTAATCAAGTGTGGAAATAACTGAAGAAAATATATGTTTGCTAACTGAAGGCAACTAACAGGATTCTTCTTCTTCTTCTTCTCCTTTTTTGTCTGTACCCACGATTTAAAAAAAAAGAAAAAAAGACAAATGCTGTGAAAATACCGGTATCGGCAAATACCATAATTGAAACATCGGTATCGGACTTGTTCTGAAAATGTTTAAAATTTAACTTTTTTAAAGTTCAAATCACATTGTTAAACTAGTTTATTTCTTTGACACAGATCCAGAGTGTGTGAAGATGAATCTGCTTGTGTGTGGGAGTAACAGAGAATTAAAATCCTTCATATCAAACCTGATCCTAAAGCAGAGCGAGAGAAGATCAGAGCTGATCTCAGAGTGTGTGAGGAGAGACGTGGAGCTTGATGGACGTCTGATCAGTCTGGTGGAGCTTCCAGCTCTGTTCAACACTCAGCTCTCAGAGGAGAAAGTGATGCGTCAGACTCACCGCTGTGTGTCTCTCTGTCATCCTGGAGTTCATGTGTTCATCCTCATCATTCCTGATGCTCCACTTAATAATGAAGACAGAGCAGAAATAGAGGAGATCCAGAAGATCTTCAGCTCAAGAGTCAACAAACACATCATGGTCCTCATAAAGCAGAATTCAGAGCATCAGACAGAAGAACTCAATGAAGAAACACAGTCTGTCATTGAGAGATTTGGAGGACGACATCATTTCATCGGCCTGAACACACAAGTGTCTGAGTTGATGGAGAAACTGGAGCAGATGGTTGAGGAAAATAGTGGTGTTCGTTTCTCCACAGAGACATTGATGGAGGCACAGATGGAGAAACTGCAGAAATTAGAAGAAATGAAGAAGAGAGTCCATTCATTAGAGACGTGGTTTCAGTCACAAGGTAATGATCAGACAACATGCATTGATAAATCACTTTTCATGATTGCTGAAGTCTACAAAGATTTCGGAGACAAAACGATAATATAACACTTTATTTTGATAGTCCACTTTAGACATTCTACTAACAGTAATTAACTTTACAACTACATGTCAACTAGCAGTTAGTAGAGTATAAGTAGACTATCTGCTTAATATCTTCTAACCCTTATTGTCAACTTATACTTACCCTAAACCTACCCTAACAGTCTTCTCTGAGAGTTAGTTGACATGAATTTGCAAATTAATGAGATTTAGTTGATATGTAGTTGACATGTAGTTACAAAGTTACTTATAGTTAGCTGAATGTCTAAACTGGACTGTCGAAATAAAGTGTAACCAACAAAAACATTATATTATGAGTTCAGAAGAAATAATATAATATATCATGTAGTGTTGTCACAATACTGGAATTTCTAACTTCGATATGATACCTTGAAAAATATTGATAATCGATACCATTTTCGATACCACAGAGAAAAAAACTGCCACAATATTACGTTTTTTTTATTATTTTTATTTAAAGATAAATATAACGTCTCTCTCTCTCTCTCTCTATACGTCTATATATATATATATATATATATATATATATATATATATATATATATATATATATATATATATATATATATATATATACACACAGTAGGTAGACATCCAAAAGGCCCCTTTTACAGCTGCGGCGTCTGTAAAGTTCATTTACAGCTTTTGACCGCTGAGTGGCACTTTAACCACAAGTTATCAAACAAGCGCATCAAAGCACATTTTCACAAATAGACGTCCGTTTTGCCCCCGCTGATTTGTTACATTTGACTGCTTCAGTCACAGAAATTGAAAAAAAACCCGCTATAGTTTAAATATTTAAAATATTAAATATATTTAATATGTAATATTCACAGATGAAAAGTTTGGTATTTATGAAGTTATGTGCATTTCTTAGAACGAATTCAAGCAGGATAAATGTCAAGCCTGTGCCTGAGCCTGTGCTTATATTTCATCTAAGCTACATGGATTTAAACCATATTTTAGATTTGACACATTTAAAAGATGTACAGTATTATTTATATTATATGAATTATGTGTTATATTATTCAAAAGAAATTGTCGGCTTTGAATCGGAGCATTAAAAGTGGTAGCCTATTTTAGGGGGGTAGGCTACATGGATTAATATGCAAAATGTCAATATTTTCATATACTATGCCTATATTTTAATTTATATTTTAAAATTCCTTTAATAAAACAATATGCATTTTTGTTATTCGTTACCTGTCCTTTATTTTGACAGATAACTTATTGGGGAAAAAACATTTGTCTGTAAACTGATTAAGAAATTGTTGCATGTTTAAACGTGAAGCGCTGTATAATTCCGTTCACATTATTTATGCATAATTAGCCTATAACAAGAAACAAATAAATTAAACCTGCACAATTTAGCTAAATCTTTGAAACTCTAAAGAATGGACAGATTAATAAACTGTCCTCACGATTAAACTCAAGTTCTCTCATTATAATCAACAAATTGCACACAATGTAAAAAAGAGCTTTGTTAATTGACAACTAAAGTGATTTTAAAGGGAGCCTTCTTTACTTGCTTTAAAGGGCTGGGCAATAGCATATGGCCTAAAAAAAAAAAAAAAAAAAAAAAAAATCAGATTTATGATTTAAACCGATTTTTAAATCAATATTCAAATGACAAAGAAATTTTACAAAACACGTTTTAATATAGTTCTTTATCATTCATTTAGCAGTCAAATTTATAACTGCGACAAGATGATAAAAAACTGTAATGTTATTACCTTAATGCTGGAAAGACCAACAAAGCAACAAACACTGTCATGATAATGTAAACAATAACTAGCTGCCAATTGACCGTCAAAAAAAGAAAAATAAAGTTAGGTCCAGGACCTTAAAGCTTACAGCTGAGCTGAACAATAAGTGCATCAGTGGTGTCAAAAGTACTGGCATTCATTACTCAAGTAGAAGTATAGATACTAGGGTTTAAAAAGACTTTTGTAGAAGTTGAAGTATCAACTCAAGCTTTTTACTCAAGTAAAAGTGTAAAAGTACTGGTTTAAAAAACTACTTAAAGTATAAAAGTAAAAGTAATGTAAGGGGAAAAAAATGCCATTAAGAACAAAACTTAGGCCGCACCACAGGGGCCTATTGTACACTACCCCACCTCCTCAAAAAAACATTTTTCTAAAGGCCATAGGCCATAATGACTATAATGTTATATTAAAATGTTCATGCTGAAAAATTTGGGATGCACTAGGCTTCCTTTTTCAGCCGCATATATGAAAATACAAAAATGGTGTGCACATCCCAAACATCCAATTAGGACGCAGGTGCAAGACAACTAAATGATATAGACAAATAAAGAAGTGAAGTCTGAACACTGAAAACTACTGCTCCAGAGGAATTTAATCAAGCAACGTTTCGACCTTCAGGTCTTCCTCAGCAGCATATATGCCCATTTAAAATGAACGCACTTTAGTACAATACAAATACATTAAAGGACTAGAGATATGATGACTAGTTGCCAATAAGTATTGTTATGGTGCAAAAAGTCAAACTTCAGAGGCTTGTCATCAATAACTTGTGATTAATCAAAAACTAAAACTGAAAAAGAAATCATAATCCTGATACTTTCTTGATTGACAGCTTCTTGTATTTGGTACATACGTCTGCTATGTCCAGTGTTCGGGGGGGAACGAGTTACAAAGTTGGTATAGCCTTCTTATCACAACATTGTCAATCACATCGTCAATCGAAAATGCTAATTTATTAAAACGTCTCGCTACCGAACTACCTACAGTAGCTTAATTTGTGGAGGACGAAGAAAAAGCACTCATTTGATAAATGAGCCAGTGAGAAATAATAAGTTTTAAGTAGGGTCAAGTGCCTTTTCAATACTTTTAAAACGGTATCGGCTCCTAAACGGTGCCTGAACCAATACTTTAAAAAAAAGAACCACAAAAAAACTATGGATAACTTTAAAGAACATTACAAATATTTAAAATAAATCCATAGCTTGTTGAGCAAGTTGTGCTTCCCTTAATCTAAGGCTAATAAATGTATTTCACAATCTGGGTCATTATTTAATACAAAACCACACATAGTTTTTCTACTGTATCTCTGTCACTCACTCTGATATTTAGTTAAGATGAGTGCTGTCTTTTATCAGTCCTGTGAATTACTGTATGATCATTCTTTATAAAGTAGCAACAATGTCGTTTTTAAAATACAGTACTGTGCAAAAGTCTTATGGAAAAATTAGTGTTTTCTCCCCAAAAAGGGTTTTAAGCCAGTTATTTATATCTGTAGTGTGTCAGTAGGAAATATCAGTTTGCCATTAATTTTAATAATAATCTAGTGCGATTTTGAATGCACAAGCAGTTTGACAACGGCAAAATGAATGTTTGGAAATGTAAACTGATATTTTATACTGACACACTACAGCAAAATATATAAATAACTGTCCGAACACCATTCTTTTAAGTGAAAATACTAACGCGTCTAAGACATTTGCATATACAGTAGTGTATGTATAAAGTACGTATGATTAAATTAAGTATATTTAAGTAAGTGTAATTAAAGTACGTGTTCGTTCATATGTGTTAAGGGCTAGATTTTCGCTGGAGGAAACAGCTGTGGTGTGATGAGTGAAAACTTTACAGATGAGAAACCGACTGCTACCTCGTGACCTTTTGTAAACTGTATTTATGACAAAGAACTGCACAGATATGGATATTCTAACAATCTATCGATAAACACATACCTTGTGTCCTCTGTTTGTTTAAGTGCGCATGCGCTGCTCCGTTCGCGGTCTGCGCCTCTGCGGATTGAAGAGCGCGCTGAAAGACGGGAGGAGACCGGTCTGACGCTGGTTTCATGTGAAATTTAAGCGGACTGACTCTGAGGCGATCGGATACCGGTTCCATACCCAACCCTACTTTTAAGAAATATATCTTTTGATAAACGAACCCAAAAACTGTCTATGTTCTGGCTGGACTGTGATGTGATTTGTGTCACGTGCAGGTGCGATGGATCGCGTACAGACCAATAGGGTGTCGGAATGGTATATGTTTATACTTCTCATCCAACCACAATCAAATTCACTACATCCGGATGGCGCGATTTATCTGGATAGGTTTTTTTTTTTTTTGAATGATGACAAGCCGAAAATGAAATAGCAGTAACGAAGCTATTTTTAAAATGTAAGGAGTAGAAAGTACAGATACTTGCCTGAAAATGTAAGGAGTAGAAGTAAAAAGTCGGCTGAAAAATAATCACTCAAGTAAAGTATAGATACCCCAAATTTCTACTTAAGTACAGTAACGAAGTATTTGTACTTCGTTACTTGACACCTCTGAAGTACATACATTTAAAGTAAATATTTAATAAGTTGGCAGCTAGGTGGATAAAAGTAACAAGATTTTATAAGGTATTCATTTGTCTATCAATATTGTATGTTTTAAATACTACAATATTGCTAGATTAGTATGTATAATGATAGGATGTGAACATTCACGTTTCACATGACTAATATAGAAATATTTGTGATATTGTCAACAAGTAGAACATTATAAAATATACTAAACATTGGTATTAATCAAATGTATGTATCATAATATTACGTATTAGTATTGTGCTCTCATCTAACTTGAAGAAGGGGCTATTTTACAGTACCTTTCAGTTCGTAATATTTAATGCTACAACATCTACGCAATGCAGTCTTCCAATTTTGCTTGGCTCAATAAACAAAAGAACATCGTTGTGAAATTACATTTGAGAAAATGTCCGGGTGGCTCGTCTGTAAATGTCTTTTCAAATTGGTTGTGTTCTTGCCACGAATGAGCGCTCCGCGTGCTTTACACTTTGTTTTGTTTTGTTCGTTGTCAAACGTGAAGTGAGCTGTGGACATTTTGTTGCTCTTTTAGACATCACCTCTTCGAATGCCGTCTTCCCGGGAGCTCATTTAAAAACTGAAAACCTTCGCTTCACGTCTCAATAAGTCAGGCTCGGATTGGTTCTCTTCTCTCATGCAGTCTGTTCCATTTTGCCGGTTCTTTTGCTCATTCCTCACATCTCTCCCGTCTGCTGATTTGATTTTCATCACAGTCTATTTTCGTCTCGTCCTTTATTCGTTGACGATAATGTCAATCAATTTAGTCATAGTTTTAGTCTCCATCAGTGCCTTCTTTTTTAGTTTTCGTTTCGTTTTCGTCTGCAAAAATATATTTGTGACGAAAATAATGACGAAAATATTTAGTCAACGAAATTAACACTGTCCATCTCGTTTTGCCGCTTATTTATTTGTTTATAAATACTTTTATATTTATTTGTAAATATTTATTTGTAAATACTTATTTGTAAATAGAGCAGTCACTGTCTGTGTCTACACCGGACGCCAGAGTTGTCATCTGTGTCCCACAGCAAAAAGTGTGTCTAAACTTGATGACATCACACTACAGTGTCAAATCATCTGAACACAGTGTCAGAACATTTCATCATAAACAGAACGAGCATCAGTTCACTGATGGGGATCGTGTCCAGTGTATCCATCACTGTGCTCTGTTGTCTTTTGTTGGATCGTTCCACTCGTGTCCGGTGTAGACCTGGCGTGCGTTTTTTAATGGGTTATGTTTCAGCCCTGCTTGTTTTTAATGTTTTTATTAAATATCTGTATTGACTGCATGGTCATATCATCGTGTTATTTACTGCCATGCGACCTACAAAAAGGAAAGGTTGGCAAGTCGAGCAACGAACATTGCTGCAGCCGGTTGCTTTTGGCAGATATGCTGTGCTTGTGTTCCCGCCGTCGTCTTCATTTCGTCGGGTGAAACATCTCTCTCACTCGAAATAGAGTCTGTGAACAATAATCACTCCGATTCACGCTCATTGATACCAGAAACACGGTCCGCCTTCACTCCGTGGCCAAAGTATTTCCGTATGTTTGAAATGTTATGTTCATAATGTAGCCTATAAAAAATTAAAATAACAGGAGAGTTTCATAGTGGCTTAGGCTATTGTGTGTAAACTTTTTCCCTATCACATGCCAAACTAATAACATTGTAAGCATTAAATCTTTAATTGCTGCTTTCTGCGGTGCAAATTTTTTTTGTGAGGAAAATAACAGTACATTTTTGTCAGTTATTTTATCTAAACAGATTGATTAATTTCTTCAATATTTCAAAATCAGATAGCATGCTGATAATGTAGTAGCACTGTAAGATTACATTTGTTTGAATGCATTATTGCTAAAGCTATTGCGTGTGAATGTGCTTTATCTGTTTAAATCATGCTTTAACCCGAAAATAATCAGTAAAAGAAACAGACAGATTTTTAAAAAATGAAAACGAAAGCATTGTGTAATCTGTGAATGTTGCATTTCTCTCGTCGGCGAGAGCCAGCACTGTGAATTTCATCTTGCAGCTGACAAGAAAACATTTGTTTATTAATAAATAATTAAAATGTCTCATTTTTCACAATTAATAGGCTACTTCTGCATGTGCTTTGTGGCAAACTTAATGCATGTGCTTGAGCGCGGAATATATTAAGATTTGATAATGGTAATTTAATATAAACCTCTGATTTGTACTAGAACTAGAAAAATCTTATGTGGGGGCAGACCATTTTTTAGTCTATAAACAAAACAACAGTCCTATATAAACCTGTTCAGCAAGTTTGAAAGCCTCACAAGACACTGTCCATATGAAAGAGCAAGAGATTCACACCTTTATCTCGACCCCCACAAGCCACACATAACTACCCCCAAAAACGCAACCCCCATCCAGCTAAACTGAATTCGGTCTGTGTTTTTGCTCTGAGGAATGGTGTGTTACTGGACTGAAACATGCCTGCACTCAACAGCACCACTCTTTGTATTCATTATTTTCTCGCAGCCCATATTATTATTTTCACAAGACCATAATGATAATAACAAATTATCAATTTATAATGAATCATTATTTTACGAAAATCATTGTTATTTGTGAAATAGCGTTTGCGGAAGGCTTTAAGACCAAGCGGAATCCTCCTTCAGCTGCTCCGCCTCACAGCGCGATACAGCTCCACCATCTGCGGTTTGACTTTATTAAATTAGATTGAGTCGAATACAATTTATTGATCAAGACACCAACATTTAGCAAGCAGGAAAACATTCATTCTACCTGAAGGAAGACGTATTTCATCGAGCTAATGCTGTTAAATAGAGAGAGAGAGAGAGAGAGAGAGAGAGAGAGAAGTCTAGGACTATTCTTAAACTTGGAGGTCATTATATTGAAGTAGCGTACATATCCAAACACCAGAAACGTCATGCATTTTATGAATAATGAAATGTTATGAAAAGTATGCATTTTATTTATTCACATGCTGTATGGTTGAAATAATATTTTAGTTCACAACTTTAAGTTCCATTGTTTCAAAAAATGCTTTATTGGCTAATGTTTCATAAACCTTCAGTTGTTATGCTCTAAAATCCAACGCCATTAGTAATTTCACAGTATTTTCACCTCCTAAATCACTAACCTTTAAAGTCACAATTATATAATGGTCAAAATTACTTCATAGGCCGATGGCATTTTTAATGACATTATTTTACTATTTATTTATTTATTTTGAATAATTGTAGCCTACATAAATAGGTGAAGCAAAACAAATATTTGGATTGTCACTTATTTTTTCCCTTATTTAATTAAAGAATAAACACTTATTTTCTACAAGAATAAACATGATAACATATTATTAATTCATAGAAATAATTTAAGCAGTTATTATTATTACACGAATTTGAACAGTTAAAACCTTTTTTTAAACTTAAATTTAAATACTATTTAACTAACTTTAAAATCTCAAGGAGTTTATAGGTAAAAAGGGTAAAAATGTCCCAGTGCATGTCAAATTGTCATGACTTAGGTCTGTGTTGCTATATTTTTGTCTTGTTGTCTGTGTGTCTAGTCTCAGAACACATGGGTTTTGTTTTGACAGCTCATGTGTTCTGCTGTCAGTGTTTCTTCCCCCTCCCACTCGTTACCCTTAATTCCCTGTGTTCCGTCACACCTGTAGCCACTCCTTCCTCATTAGCTCTCCTCTATTTTAGTTCCTCTCGTGCTCTGTCTTTTGTCAGACCGTTGTGATTGTTTTGTGCTTCGAGTGTGATTTGTTTCAACCTGTCTGCCTAGTCCTGCCTTGTCGTGTTTTTGGATTTGTGTTCTTTCCCCGGGTACTGCTCTTGTCAGTCTAGACTGGTTCTGCCTCCGGTCCCTGCCTCACCTCTCTTTTGGATCTTCTGAGACCTGACCCCCAGCTCCTCTCTGCACTCTGTCCTTTCCTTCAGGGATTTTGGTGTGACTTGACGCTGCGTCCCCCAACGACACTCTGGTGGATGAGACCTGACGTTGCGTCACAGAAGACGCTTGGACTGGTCCCCGCTGAGAGGTCTCTTTTGTTCTACTCTGAGGAGTTGCCATTCTTCTGTTTTTTCCTGTTTGCCCAGTGTGGGCTAATAAACTCTGTTACCTGCATCTGAGTCCCGCGTATCCTTGACAGAACGGTCTGACCCCGATGGATTCAGCAGGTGCAGACCAAGTAAGAGTCGCAGTCAGTCAACAAGGCATTCTTCTGGGACAGCATTCCAGCCAGTTGACCACCACCTCTAGGGAGGTTGAGGGCCTCACAGCCCAGGTAGCGGACCTCAATCTCCAGATTCAGAGGCTCCAGCTTGAAGCCTTGGCCAGCAGATCGGCTACTCGTTCTGAGCCTGAACCCCATGCCAATTGTCCACCGCCATATGATGGGGACCCTAACTCCTGCCGTGCCTTTCTGTCCCAATGTTCTCTGGTCTTCGCCCTCCAGCCTCGGCGCTATGTTACTGAGGAGTCCCAAGTCGCATTCGTGATCACCCTCTTGAAAGGAAAGGCCCGGGACTGGGCAACAGCTGTGTGGGATGCCCGTGCTCCATTCTGTGCCACTTTCCAGGACTTCAGGGCAGAGATGATCAAACTGTTTGACCGCTCTGCTCAGGGCGATGAGGCAGCTGCCCAGTTAGCGCGGTTGAGCCAGGGCAGGGAATCAGTCACCGATTACTCCATCCAGTTCAGAACTCTGGCAGCCTCCTGTGACTGGAATGAGGCAGCGTTGCGTGCAAGGTTTCGGGAAGGTTTGGATGATGACATCCAGGATGAGATCGCCACTCAAGATCTACCGCAGAGTCTTGACATCCTTGTGGATCTGGCCCTCCGTGTGGAGGGGCGCCTTCAGCGTAGACATCAGCGGCGTGGTGCTCAGTCCCCCTGGATGCTGGTGGAGGGCGTTCCTAGTAGTGCTTCCACCTCCTTGTCACCGTCAACAGACCCTGAGCCTATGCAAGTGGGGCGTCTTCGCCTCACCCCTAAAGAGAAGCAGGATCGTCTGACTCGGGGCCTGTGTCTGTACTGCGGGAAGCCGGGCCATCGAGCTATCCAGTGCCCGTTAAAAGCCAGAGCCCATCAGTAGTCCGGGGGATCCTGGTGGGTGCTACTCCTCATGTCGACTCCCCCATCTCTCGTACCATGTTAAAGGTCTCGATTCAGCACAAGGACTCCTTTCATTCCTGTTCTGCACTTGTTGACTCTGGTGCTGAGGGCAACTTCCTGGATGCCTCTGTTGCAGCACGGTGGGGTATTCCTACTATTCCTCTTCCTTCTCCTATTTCTGTTCGCTCCCTAAATGGTCTCCTCATCTCTTCCATCACCCATTCCACTACCCCTGTAAGTTTGACTGTGTCCGGCAATCACTGTGAGGTAATTGAGTTGTACCTCCTAGATTCCCCGGGTGCTCCTGTTGTCCTTGGGCACCCGTGGCTGGTGCAGCACAACCCTCATGTGGATTGGTCCGGCAATTCTGTGTTCTCTTGGAGTCAGTCATGTCTTGCGTCTTGTCTTGGTTCTGCTTTGTCTCCTGGCTCTGTGTCTCCTGTTTTTCAGGTTGAGGAGGGTGATCTTGCCGGGGTCCCGGAGGGGTACCGTGATCTTTGTCAGGTCTTCAGCAAGTCCCGGGCCACATCCCTGCCTCCTCATCGGCCGTATGACTGTGCCATCAACCTCCTCCCAGGCACTTCTCCGCCCAAGGGTCGTTTGTATTCCTTGTCTAGTCCTGAGAGAGAGGCCATGGACAAGTATATTCAGGACTCCTTAAATGCCGGCCTCATCCGGCCCTCTTCCTCACCTGCTGGGGCTGGGTTCTTCTTTGTTAAGAAGAAGGATGGCTCCCTGCGACCCTGCATTGACTACCGTGGCCTCAATGACATCACTGTAAAAAACCGGTATCCTCTGCCTTTGATGTCATCAGCCTTTGAGTTGTTACAGGGAGCCAAGGTCTTTACCAAGCTAGACCTCCGTAATGCCTACCACTTGATCCGTATACGTGAGGGGGATGAGTGGAAGACAGCATTTAACACCCCGACGGGACACTTTGAATACCGGGTCCTACCCTTTGGGCTTACCAATGCCCCAGCTGTCTTCCAGGCCCTGGTGAACGATGTGTTGAGAGACATGGTGAACAGATTTGTCTTTGTGTACCTTGATGATATTCTCATCTTCTCTCCCTCATTGCAGGTCCACACTCAACATGTCCGTCAGGTGCTACAACGGCTGCTGGAGAACCAGCTGTACGT
Source organism: Carassius gibelio (assembly GCF_023724105.1). Taxonomy (NCBI): domain Eukaryota; kingdom Metazoa; phylum Chordata; class Actinopteri; order Cypriniformes; family Cyprinidae; genus Carassius; species Carassius gibelio. The sequence continues at coordinate 1,560,990 of NC_068392.1, forward strand.
CAAGGCGGAGAAGTGCGTGTTCCATGCCAAGTCGGTTTCGTTCCTGGGGCATATTATCTCGACGGAGGGGATCAAGGCCGATTCTGCTAAGGTAAGGGCCGTGGCCGAGTGGCCAACCCCTGACTCACGGAAGGCGTTGCAGCGGTTCTTGGGGTTCGCCAACTTCTATAGGCGATTTATCAGGAACTTTAGCCTGGTTGCTGCACCCTTAACTGCACTCACCTCTCCTAAGGTATCGTTCAAATGGAATGTACAAGCTCAGGAGGCCTTTGGTGCTCTCAAGTCCCGTTTCATCTCTGCTCCTGTTCTTTGTCTCCCAGATCCGGAACGGCAATTCATTGTTGAGGTGGATGCTTCTGATGTCGGGGTAGGCGCGGTCCTGTCCCAGCGGTCCCCCAAGGATGGGAAGGTGCATCCTTGCGCCTTCTTTTCTCACCGTCTGAGCCCAGCCGAGCGAAACTATGACATAGGTAACAGGGAGCTGCTGGCAGTCAGGCTGGCCCTGGGGGAGTGGCGCCACTGGTTGGAGGGCGCAGCGTTGCCCTTCTTGGTCTGGACGGATCACAAGAATTTGGAGTATATCCGTTCGGCCAAGAGGTTGAATGCCCGCCAGGCCCGCTGGGCACTTTTTTTTGGGCGGTTTAATTTCTCCCTCTCGTATCGGCCAGGATCAAAGAATGTTAAACCTGATGCCCTTTCTCGTTTGTTCGAGAATCCCGGTGAGGAGGTGAGCCCCAGTACCATTCTCTCCAGAGAGGTGGTGGTGGGGTCCCTTTCTTGGGATGTCGAACGACGGGTAAGAGAGGCCGTGCGGGAGGGGGAGGTCCCAGGGGGGTGTCCGGGGGGTCGGTTGTTTGTACCGGCTGCGCTGCGTCCTGAGGTCCTTCGGTGGGGTCATGAGTCCAGAGTTGCTTGTCATCCAGGGGTTCGGAGATCGCTGGCTGCCATCCGTCAGCGATTTTGGTGGCCATCCATGGCCCAAGATGTCAGGCAGTTTGTGTTGGCTTGCTCAGTTTGTGCTCAGAATAAGACTTCTAACCAGTCTCCTGTTGGTCTGTTACAGCCTCTACCCATTCCCTCTCGTCCATGGGCACATCTGGCCCTTGATTTCGTCACTGGCCTTCCCCCGTCGAGGGGTAACACTGTTATTCTGACGGTGGTGGACCGCTTCTCCAAGGCGGCCCATTTTATCCCCTTACCCAAACTCCCCTCCGCCAAGGAGACAGCACAGGTGGTCGTGGACCACGTCTTCCGGATCCATGGTCTTCCGGTTGATGTGGTCTCCGACAGAGGACCACAATTCGTCTCCCGGTTTTGGAGAGAGTTCTGTAGACAGATCGGGGCCTCTACGAGTCTGTCTTCAGGTTTCCACCCCCAGACCAATGGGCAGGCCGAGCGAGCCAACCAGGATCTTGAGCGTGCTCTCCGCTGCCTAGCATCACAGAGTCCGAGCTCCTGGAGTCAGCAGTTGTCGTGGGTTGAATATGCCCACAATTCCCTCCCGGTGGCGTCTACGGGTATGTCTCCTTTTCAATGTTCTGTTGGCTATCAACCACCCCTTTTCCCTGCACAGGAACCCGAAGCTGCGGTCCCGTCTGCCTTGGCCTTTGTCCGTAGGTGTCGGCGCACCTGGAGGAGGGCTGAGGAGGCCTTGGCCCGGGCTTCCAGACGGATCAAATTGGCGGCTGACCGTCACCGGACTCCGGCTCCCCAGTACGTTTGCGGACAGAAGGTATGGCTTTCCACCAAAGACCTGCCCATCCGGGTGCCTTCTCGTAAGTTGGCACCCAGGTTTATTGGGCCATGTCGCATCACCAAGGTCCTGAGTCCGGTGGCAGTACGGCTCAAGCTTCCTCCCACGCTTGGTCGGGTTCACCCTGTCTTTCACGTGTCCAGGGTTAAGCCTGTGTTTAGATCCCCCCTTAATCCCATTGTCTCTTCCCCCATACCCCCTCCCCCCCTTCGTCTAGTGGATGGTACTCCTGTTTACACTGTGAGAAAGCTTTTGGATGCTAGACGTCGTGGTCGGGGTTTCCAGTATCTAGTGGACTGGGAGGGCTACGGTCCTGAGGAGAGGAGTTGGATTCCGGCTCGGGATATTCTGGACCAGACTCTGATTGAGGACTTCCGCCGGCGACGTAGTGAGACCCTCCGGGTTGCGCCTGGTGGCGCAGCTGGAGGGGGGGGTACTGTCATGACTTAGGTCTGTGTTGCTATATTTTTGTCTTGTTGTCTGTGTGTCTAGTCTCAGAACACATGGGTTTTGTTTTGACAGCTCATGTGTTCTGCTGTCAGTGTTTCTTCCCCCTCCCACTCGTTACCCTTAATTCCCTGTGTTCCGTCACACCTGTAGCCACTCCTTCCTCATTAGCTCTCCTCTATTTTAGTTCCTCTCGTGCTCTGTCTTTTGTCAGACCGTTGTGATTGTTTTGTGCTTCGAGTGTGATTTGTTTCAACCTGTCTGCCTAGTCCTGCCTTGTCGTGTTTTTGGATTTGTGTTCTTTCCCCGGGTACTGCTCTTGTCAGTCTAGACTGGTTCTGCCTCCGGTCCCTGCCTCACCTCTCTTTTGGATCTTCTGAGACCTGACCCCCAGCTCCTCTCTGCACTCTGTCCTTTCCTTCAGGGATTTTGGTGTGACTTGACGCTGCGTCCCCCAACGACACTCTGGTGGATGAGACCTGACGTTGCGTCACAGAAGACGCTTGGACTGGTCCCCGCTGAGAGGTCTCTTTTGTTCTACTCTGAGGAGTTGCCATTCTTCTGTTTTTTCCTGTTTGCCCAGTGTGGGCTAATAAACTCTGTTACCTGCATCTGAGTCCCGCGTATCCTTGACACAAATAGCCTAAATGAACTTGTGTTAACAATATAATTAGATTTATTTAAATGAACAATTCCTTTATAAAATGGGACAGCAACCTTTATATCAAACATTTTTAAATTGTCCACAGCTGAGCAATGTGGGAAGCAGATCTGCTCCAGAGCATGTGAAGTGAATATGCTGCACAAAGTCATTTTCAGATGCAATAAAAAAAATAAAATATTAAAAAAACCTGGATTGCCTAGATTAGGCCCAGGTTCTGTTCTGAAGTATATAATAATTATAATTACTGTTAAACCAGAGTAACAAATTTTAACGGATTAATCGCCTATTTTCATTTTATTTTAGAATACTACTAATAAGAATAGCAATGGATTCATGGATTCAGGTTATCTGCGTTCGGTCAAACGGATTTGCTCAGTAGGTGAACACCAGCCAATGATTGCCATTTGCGGATTAGTTCCGCCCACTACTAAGGAAAATACAACAAAGAATATTGTTTAGCGCGTACATGTAGCGTGTCAATTCTGTATGTATGTAAGACTCTCTCGTTCACTCTCTTTCTCTCTATCTCTCTCTCTCTCTCACTTTGCGCGTGTGAGAGAAAGTGACAACAAGTCGTGCACCTTCACACTAGAGCTCACGTTAACGTCCTTTTAAGAACTGCTTTGTCTCTTTATCCACCAATGCTGGTCGTGGGGATGCCGCACTCGCCTTCTTTCTATTCACCTTTGCTGTTTAACCAGTGCGAATGAGATGAGACAGGCACTGCGGTCATGTGTGGTGTTTGTCAACATGCATTTTGAGAGAAGTAAACGTGACAGTTCGGCTAGTATTGGTGTATCGATACTTAGAGAAATTAGTATTGGTACCGTTCAGATATTTTAGTATCGATATTTATTGAAATATCGATATTTTTTTTACAACACTAATCTCATGACACTTCAGAATAAATCACACACAATATTCTGATGATATGGATAATTGACAGTCTTCACTTGAAATTAAATATATTGTTTTTAATGTTTCTTTATGGTTTCTATGTTGTTTTAAATCTATCTTTAGATTCAAGAGAAAGAGAAGATGATCTGAAGATTGTGCTGATTGGAAAAACTGGAGTTGGGAAAAGTTCAACTGGAAACACAATTTTAGGAAGAAACACATTTATTTCAGATATTTCTCAAACATCTGTTACTAAAGAGTGTCAGAAAGTGACAGCTGAAATCAACGGCAGACACATCACTGTGATCGACACTCCAGGACTGTTTGACACTGATCTGACTAATGATGAGATCCAGAGAGAAATCAGCAACTGCATCTCCATGATCCTGCCTGGACCACATGTGTTTCTCTTACTGATTCCACTCGGACGATTTACTCAAGAAGAAGCAAAATCAGTGAAGATCATCCAAGAGATGTTTGGTGAAAACTCATTAATGTACACCATAGTAATCTTCACCAGAGGAGACTTTCTGCTGAACAAAACTATTGATCAGTTTTTGGGAGAACCTGGATCTAGCCTTAAAAATCTGATTGAAGCGTGTGGAAACAGATTCCATGTGTTCAATAATAAAGAGACTAGAGACAGAACACAGGTGACTGATCTACTGAAGAAGATTGACAACATGGTGAAAGAAAATGGAGGAAGTTACTACTCATGTAAGATGTTCAGAGAGATGGAGAGAGAAAAACAAGAAAAACAGATGAAGATCCTGATGGAGAAAGTGGAGCAAGTGAGCAGAGAAAAAGAAAAACTGATGATGAAACATGAAGAAGAGAAAAAGAGGATGAGGATGAAGATGGAGGAAGAACAACATAATTATGAGAAAGAGAGAAAGAGAAGAGAAGAAGGATTTAGAGAGAGAGAAGAACAATATAAAAGAGACATTAAAGACATTGAGGAACAAAAGGGAAATATACGAGAGGAGCTGAAAAGAGAACGAGAAGAGATGAAGAAAGAACGAGAGGAGATGAAGAGAGAAAGAGAGGAATGGAAGAAACAGAAACAAGAAGCAAGACAAAGAGAGGAAGAGGAGGAGAATTGGAGAAAGAGAGAACAGGCAATGTGGGATGAATATAATCAGAATCTCAAACAAGAGATAGAGAAAATGAACATGAAGATGGAGGAAGAAAGAGAGAATCATGATAAAGAAAGAAAAAGAAGAGGAATTTAAGTGGAGAACAATATCAAATAGACATTAAAGAATGAAGAAGGGCGTGAGCCCAGATTTTATATAACACTTTGTAAAATGTACAAAAAAATAATGGTTCCAGAATAAATGTCTCATTTTGGAACAAACTTTAAGTATGTATATTGTTATTTAAGATATGTTTTAAGATGAATTTTAAGCTAATTGCTATATATTTTAGTAAACTGCGTTATAGACGCACTAGATAAGAACAGCCAAACAATGTTCCACAAAACACATTCAGTGTTGCTTTTTAACTGCTTTAATTGAAAAAAAAAAAAAAAAGATGTTTTCCTCAGTTTTTCACGTTAGCTTGCAGTTAACGTAACATTATGTCTGCCTGAGCTAACTTGGGATAAAGAGGCAGTGGAACATAAAAAGTTATTATGCTTCTCTGTTCAACTACAGTTTACTCTGGCTAATTGACATTACTTGCTTGATGATGTTTTCATCATGTCAATCTCCAGAAAATGAGACCACAATTTTAAAATAAAAACATTTACTTAAATACTATTTCAAAACTCCACTTCAGCAACTGTGTTGATTAACTCATGTTTTCCTCAATATCTCACATTAGTTCGCTGTTAATGTTAAGTTATCAATGACTCCAAATTGCAAGTTAATGCTACTTGGTTTAACTAAAGTTTCTTTTATATCCTACCCGCTACACAAGGAAAAAAGTGTTGTGGAACAGTGATCATTTACAAACTATGTAACGTACCATGTTCTTACCCGGTTTTTAAATTTATTAATTTAGCAGACGCTTTTATCCAAAGTGACTTACAGATAAAGGCAGTGGAAGAAATCAAAAACAACAAAAAGAGCAATGATATATAAGTGCTTTAACAAGTCTCAGTTAGGTTAACACAGTACACGTACAGTAGCAGGGGATTTTAACTAATATAATAAATAAAAAGAAAACATATAGAATAATAGTAAAAAAAGAATAGAGAAAGCTAGTGTTAGAGGTCTTTACACACACACACACACACAATTGCATAATAAATGAAAAGAAAATAGAATACAAAAAGATTAGGAAGGTAGTTAGATATTTTTTAAACAATATAATTAGAATAGTGAGTGTTAAAGTCTCTAAAGTTAGGGTCAAATAAAGATCAAAGAGATTCAGGACTTAGCTGCTCGGATTGAGTTGGGGAGGTCATTCCACCAGGAGGAACATTTAATTTAAAAGTCCGTAAAAGTGACTTTGTGCTTCTTTGGGATGGCACAATCAAGTGACGTTCACTTGCAGAATGCAAGCTTCTAGAGGGCACATAAGTCTGAAGTAACGAATTTAGGTAAATGGGTGCAGAGCCAGTGGTAGTTTTGTAGGCAAACATCAATGCCTTGAATTTTATGCGAGCAGCTATTGGAAGCCAGTGCAAATTGATAAACAGAGGTGTGATGTGTATTCTTTTTGGCTCATTAAAAATTAATCTTGCTGCCGCGTTCTGGATTAATTGTAAATGTTTGATAGAATTGGCTGGAAGACCTGCCAAGAGGGCATTGCAATAGTCCAGCCTGGACAGAACAAGAGCTTGAACAAGGAGTTGTGCAGCATGTTCCCAAAGAAAGGGCTTGATCTTCTTGATGTTGAATAAAGCAAATCTGCAGGATCGGACAGTTTTAGCAATGTGGTCTGAGAAAGTCAGCTGGTCATCAATCATAACTCCAAGTTTTCAGGCTGTTTTTGAAGGAGTTATGGTTGATGTGCCTAACTTGATGGTGAAATTGTGATGAAACAATGGGTTTGCTGGAATCACAAGCAGTTCTGTCTTGGCAAGGTTGAGTTGAAGGTGATGGTCCATCATCCAGGAAGAAATGTCTGTTAGACAAGCTGAGATGCGAATAGCTACCGTCGGATTATCAGAATGGAATGAGAGGTAGAGGTGAGTGTCATCAGCATAGCAGTGGTATGAAAAGCCATGTTTCTGAATGACAGAACCTAATGATGCCATGTAGACAGAGAAGAGAAGTGGTCCAAGAACTGAGCCCTGGGGCACCCCAGTAGTTAGATGTTGAGACTTGGACACCTCACCTCTCCAAGATACTTTGAAGGACCTATCTGATAAGTAAGACTCAAACCATTGAAGTGTGGTTCCTGAGATGCCATTTGCCAGTAGGGTTGATAGGAGGATGTGGTGGTTAACCGTGTCAAAAGCAGCAGACAGATCAATCAGGATAAGCACTGAAGATTTGGATTCTGCTCTTGCCTTCAACAACTGAGAGCAAGGCCGTCTCAGTTGAATGTCCACTTCTGAAGCCAGATTGGTTGCTGTCAAGGAGTTGTTGTGTGTGAGAAATGTAGAGACTTAGTTGAACACAGCTCGTTCAAGTGTTTTTGCAATGAAAGGAAGAAGGGAAACTGGTCTGTAGTTCTGGTCTGTAGTTCTCTAAAAGAGATGGGTTGAGATTGGGTTTCTTAAGTAGTGGAGTTATACGTTCCTGTCTAAATGATGAGGGAAAAACACCAGTGTAGAGGGAAGTGTTGATGATGTGAGTGAGTGCAGGTACAACTGCAGGAGAAATGGCTTGAAGGAGATGAGATGGAATTGGATCAAGCGGGCAAGTAGTAGGGTGATTAGAAAGGATGAGTTTTGAGACTTCTGCCTCAGAGAGTGAAGAGAAGGATGTAAATGAGTGTAAGTTTGCTGGTGATATGTGCTTGACTGATTGTGGTGTGGAAAATTGTGCACTAATGTGTTTAATTTTATTAATGAAAAAATGTTGGAAAGTCGTCAGCTATTAGAGATGAAGCAGGAGGTGGAGGAGGAGGACAAAGAAGTGAGGACATTTTTTTTTTAAAAGCATGCGAGAGTTAATTTTGTTATGGTAGTATGTCATTTTAGCACTGGAGACATTAGCAGAGAAGGAAGAGAGGAGTAACTGATACACAATAAGGTCAGTAGTATTTTTGGACTTGCGCCACACCCTTTCAGAAGCTCTAAGCTTAGAACGGTGTTCGCGTAGAACATCAGATAACCAAGGGGCAGAAGGGGTGGTACAGGCTGGCCTGGAAGATAAGGGGCAAACAGTGTCTTAACAAGATGTAAGAGTGGAGCAGAAAGTATCAGTAGCACTGTTAGCACCCAAAGATGCAAACAGTTTAGGGGAAGGAAGTGAAGATGAAACCATTGCAGATAGCCGGGAGGGTGAAAGTGTGTGTAGGTTATGTCAAAAGTTGACATGTGGAGGGGTAAGTGATGTGTCAGGGACCATGTTGAGGTTAAGAGTGAGGAGGAAGTGATCCGACGTGTGCAGTGGAGTAACCAGAACATGATCAGTAGAGCAGTTTCATGTATAAATAAGGTCCAGTTGGTTGCCTGATTTGTGAGTAGCAGTAGTTGACACTCGGTTGATATCAAAAGAGGCAAGCAGAGTGTGTAAATCAGCATACAGAGGTTTATCTAGGGGGATGTTAAAATCTACAAGCATAACTAGGGGAGTATCATCCTCAGGAAAGGTTCAGAGCAACACATCTAATTCATCCCAAAAGTTACCCAGTGGTCCTGGGGGTCGATAGACAACTACAAAATGTATTTTAAGAGAGTAGGTAATAGAAACTGAATGAGATTCAAAGGAGCTGTTATTACCTAAAGATGGTAAATTTGTAAATTTCCAGTCATTAGAGGTGAGGCCAGTACCTCCAACTCTTCCAGTCAAACGGGGGGAGTGGGAAAATGAGAAATTATTGGAGAGTGCTGCAGGTCTAGCAGTGTCCTCTGGTTTGATCCAGGTCTCTGTTAGGGCCATGAGATTAAGCTTTGAATGACTAATAATAGAAGTAATGAAATCGGCTTTGTTTACAGCAGACTGGCAATTCCAGAGACCAATAGAAAAAGAAAGTAGTGTATTAGCAGATATAGGCAAAGTGTGCAGGTTGTTAGGATTGCGCTGTCTACATTGTGTGATGTGTGGTTTACGAGTGGTAGTGATAGTAGGGATCTGGAAACACACAGTCACATAGTTTTTAGACATGTAAAATGTTTTTAATCCTTTATTATTTTGCTCTGTGATTTTGCCTGTTTTTTTTTTTACTATTATTTTTTAACATGTATCATCATTTTAGTCTGTGCTTTTGGACATTTGCAATAGTCATTATTTTTATAAGCTGTATTGCATTTGAAACAGCTACCTTGTAGACAAGAGGGTTAACAAAGTACATATCCAAAAAACAAAATATAATAATTTTGTATACATTTTAAGTAAACCTAAACTCTGGTTAAATCTGTCTATAATTTAATCAAGTCAAGTCACCTTTATTATATAGTGCTTTAAACAAAAAATATTGTGTCAAAGCAACTGAACAACATTAATTAGAAAAACAGTGTGTCAATAATGCAAAATGACAGTTCATCATTGAATTCAGTGATGTCATCATTCAGCTAAGTTCAGTTTAAACAGGGTCTGTGCAATCATTTGCAATCAAGTCAATTATATCTCTGTAAATTAAGTGACCCCAACTAAGCAAGCCAGAGGCAACAGCGGCAAGGAACCGAAACTCCATCGGTGACAGAATGGAGAAAAAATCCTTGGGAGAAATCAGATTGTGCAGTATTAAATCTAGAGCACTATTACCAACAATTAGAACTCTATCTGCAGCCGGCACTAACTTGGGTATATTCATTATCTCTCTAAGTTATATCCGAGTTAGTGCTGGCTGCAGATAGAGTTTTAATTGTTGGTTAATTTAATATCCATGTTGATAATGAAAAAGATGCATTGGGATCAGCATTTATAGAAATTCTGAACTCTATTGGTGTTAGACATCACATTTCAGGACCTACTCTTTGCCGAAATCATACTCTAGATTTAATACTGTCACATGGAATTTGATGTTGATAGAGTTGAAATTATGCAGCCAAGCAATGATATCTCAGATCATTTAGTTTTTTGCAAACTTTTGAGCAGCTAAAATTGTAAATTCTACTTCTTGTTACAAGTATGGAAGAACCATCACTTCTACCACAAAAGACTTCTTTGTAAGTAATCTTCCTGATGTATCCAAATTCCTTAGCATATCCAAAACCTCAGAACAACTTGATGATGTAACAGAAACTATGGACTCTCTCTTTTCTAGCACTTTAAATACAGTTGCTCCTTTACGCTTAAGTAAGGTTAAGGAAAATAGTTTGACACCATGGTATAATGAGCATACTCGCACCCTAAAGAGAGCAGCCCGAAAAATGGAGCGCAGCTGGAGGAAAACAAAACTAGAGGTATTTCGTATTGCTTGGCGCAATGGTAACCTATCCTACAGAAAAGCATTAAAAACTGCTAGATGTGATGACTTTTCATCTCTTTTAGAATAAAACAAATATAAACCCAGGTATTTATTCAATACAGTGGCTAAATTAACGAAAAATAAAGCATCAACAAGTGTAGGACATTTCCCAACATCACAGCAGTAATGACTTTATGAACTACTTTACTTATAAAATTGATAATATTAGACATAAAATTGGTCACAAAACGTTGGACTTTTGGTCGTTCCTAGGATAGCAAAGTCCACTAAAGGAGGTAGAGCTTTCTCACATTTGGCTCCCAAACTCTGGAATAGCCTTCCTGATAATGTTCGGGGTTCAGACACACTCTCTCTGTTTAAATCTAGATTAAAAACACATCTCTTTCGCCAAGCATTCGAAAAATGTATCTCATAATTTGTGACTGCAGTTGTATCTGATCAAATGTACATTACTATTCTTTAGCTTGGTTTAAACTAATTAATTTTACTTGGTTCAAACAGCAGCTATGCTAATGATGTCTCTATTTGTTTCTCTGTTTCTGCTGGGATCTTCATCCCGTGGTAACTAGGATTTACACAAGCTCCAGTCTGGATCCAGAACACCTGAGAAGAGATGATGCTGACCCTCAGAGGACCTCAGATGATGCTAACCCTGAATCAACAAACAGAACTAACAAACTTTGCTATAAGTTTGTTCGTAACATATAATAATTGTTGTTAATAGTGTTCATAATCTGTTTGATTGTCGTTAATTTATTTTTCCGTACATTTCTGCATTGTACATTAACTGAGTCACCACTGATAAGCTAAATTTATTTTTAGGAAGAACATGAGCTGCTTTGCAACGATGTGTAGCATTGAAAAACACCATACAAATAAACTTGAACTGAAAATTTAATTGAATAAATCTTACATCTATTCATATTCCCTTGCATAATTTGTATATAGCACATCTGTACATACAGTGTAGTGTTTACTGTCTCTTTGTCTATTGTTTTACGTATTTATTTTTACTCACTTATTTTTTATTTTGTTATCTGTGTCTTGTCACTTGTCAACCTGTCTGTGTACTGGAAGCTTCTGTCATCAAGACAAATTCCTTGTGTGAAAGCACACTTGGCAATTAAATTTAATGTCACAGCCCATGGTCATGTGTATAAACTGCTGTACTCCTCTCTGCAGATGCATTTCTAAAATTATAGAATCCCACCCCGGAAAACTTGTTTTGCAATAAAACAAAACTAAAATAACTATAAAAAGAAGTTATATATAAGTGATTATACAAATTATGTCTGTATAGTAAAACACACAGGCATAAGCACAGTGTTTTGTTAGGTATACAGTTCTTTCTTTCATACCCTTTTATTATCTTTAAACTGTGTTTTGTCTTCTAACATGGTCAAAACCGCAGTTAATAAAACGAAACGAAACTGACAAAGCACACAATAAATAAGACAAAATGTCACTTCAGCAAGAAGAATAAAAGAAACAGTTAGAGAAGAAACCACATCTTCCCTATCTCATTTCTGTTTTAAAAGAAGGAAAATGAATGGATGCAAGATGTTTCATTTCAGTAAATTATAAATCACTTTTTGGTTAGTTCTCATCTTTCAGAATTATTCTTACGATTTTTATTTTAAGGTGTAAGGTTTAAGGAATGACTTCAGGTAAGAATAAACTTACATACACACATTTTCATGTATTAGCCATTAGCCAGAGCATTGTGTTTGCAGAGCAAATGGTTGTGGGTTCAATTCCCAGGGTTCACACAAACTGGTAAATTAAAAAAAAAAAAAAAATAGCCTGAATGCACTGTAAATCGCTTTGGATAAAGGTGTCTTAAAAATGTAATGTAAATGGTAGGCTATTTTATTTATCTTGTTTGGTGTGTTAAATATTTCACTGCACTCTTACACTTACGTTTAAAAGTGGCACTGAACACCAAAGAGATTCTAAACTTTTTTTTTTTTACTCAAATTTATGTGCACAAATTCTTGATAATTTATAATGGTTAAACCATCTGTTCTCTCTGTGTGTGTGTGTGTATGTGTGTGTTATTTATTTATATACTTATTTTTCCACCAACAAAAGCACACAGAAGTCCAGAATCTGACCGTCATAACAGTAAGTACATCAAATCACTGAGAGTAATATTATGGTGTGTCAACTTGAAACATTTGTGTGTTCCTTACATGATTGTATTGTAATATGTGTTGTATATCCAAATCATTTTCAGATACATATACTAGATATATACTGTTTTCATGTTTAATATTTCCTACGTAATTACATACATAAAGAAATACATTTTGTGTTTGAGCAGTCACCTGTTTCAGTCACTACCTAAAAGAGTATCCTGTCCGAAAGTATCATAAACATTGCAGAACACATCTGAAGTAAAAAAATTAATTTACATACACGTATCATAAAAACTAACCCCATGTGACTGATACTCTTCACATCGAGTAATTTTAGGTCAGTGTTTTGGCTGTCAGTCAATGGTGCTCTCAGCTGGCAGGGAATAGTAAGATTGAAAAATATTAATGGTGGTTTACTGGCAAACTGGCAATGTTCCTGTGCATATTGGGTACTGGTCTTCAAGTGCCTACACATTAAAGATAAAAATATATGCAGGACAATTTTTCTAAAATAAGAATTGTTCAATGTTCAATTTAGCTTTTGCTTGCGTACCTCCTGAGGGTGGTTGCGACATTGGACGATGTTGCATCAGGTCTAAGGTTTTGCCTTGAAGATGTTGCCCCCTCCATCAGCACCAAATCTTTTTTCTGCAAACAGAAAATAAAAATATGATGTTGTACTAATACGATTCTAGGCTGTTTGGAGTAGTCAAAAATAAAAACACCCCTTAGAAGTCAGGGACATATTGAAATGTGGAAGTTAGTTAATTAAAAGGTCTTCAAAGCAAAGTCTTTGCAAGGCTACAGTGGTACTAGCTGACAAGTCCTGAATATCAGTCCTTACTGTTGAAGTAATAGGTTTGGCAATTGTCACTGAACAGGTCTTAAAGATAGTACAAAAAAAGCTGTTATTAAAATGCCCAATATACAGTTCTCTAGACTAGGGTGAAGTCAGAATCTACAGACAATGGTCCCAAATCATTGTATTTTAGAAAACTGAATGGCAGACTACAGTTGTGAAGTGCCGCAAATAGACTTGAGTGTGCATACGGTCATAATTTATTAATCAAAACCCGCCAAATTAGCTAGTTATTTGATGTGCGTTACTCACCTTACTTCACTGGAGCTATAATAATCTATAATCTCTGAAATTATTTTCCTGATGCTTTACTATTGGGGGCTCTGGCAGTTAGCTATACTGTTGGCTAATCAAATCTTGTCAATCTGCAACTTCAACTGAGAGTGACCAATAGAAAAAGGCCCTTCATCCTGGTGAGTTGAGACCGCCCACTGAGAGACAGCTTCACTTACAAGTAAAACTTTTCATCTCGCAAACAAAAGATTTAGACCCCTTAAAAAAAGACGCCAGAGAAGAGAGCAAAATTTGTGGTTTCTTGAAGAAAAACAACAATTTCAAAGATTTATGTACCTCAAATATTTTTTAATCAATTTCTTTATTTTTGAGCCTTATGAATACTTTTATTTGCAATATTTTATTTTGTAATTACAAAATAATTTGTTTTACTTTTAAACACAGAATGTTTGATTGGATAATAAAGACCCAAAAATCATTCCGTAGGTTGGGTGCCTTGCTCAAGGGTCTCACCTCAGTCGTGGTATTGAAGCCACCCACAATCCCTGCCAGAATTACTTAAACATGCGGCCTTTGGGTTACAAGCCTAACTCTCTAACCATTTGGCCATGACTGATTTTAGAATGCCTAGTCATAAGTCTCCAGGTTATTTTGGTGAAAGTAACGGACTAAAAATCAGATGCAGTAATATTGTAACTAATTACTTTCAAATGGAGCCTGTCCTCCAACAAAAAACGTCCACATATGTCGTTTGTGTTAGCACCTTATTACGACCTATATTTACGTTAAGTGCATTCTAGCAGGCAAAAATTAATGACAATATCATGTTGCGTCTGTCCTCATGAAATGACGTATAACGTCATTACCAATCAAAGTGCACGTTTATTTAAATGTAATGTGTGTACTTTTTACACCGATCTCACAGTAATTCGTACATATTTTACTAGGTGGCTTTATTCGTTACAATAACCACACCTAACCCCACCCCTAAACCTAACCCTCCCAGAAATCATCCAAAAATTAGATTTATATACATATGCATTTTATGAGCATTTGAGTTCTCTGGGTTCGAACCCATGATAGTATGATTACATTTCATCATATAACGCAATACTCTACCACGAAACCTGAATTACAGCGCAAATAAAATAGTAGAAAAACTTAATATGAAAATTACCTTTTGTCAACAGAGGCGCAATTGTAGTTTATGCTCTGATGGGTCATATTTCAGGGATTTGGAAAAACAACCTATACGACGTATTGGTTGGAGGACAGGTCGATATTTATGCTTAAAAACAAGCAATACATTTGTTACAAAGTTTAATGCAGAGTTCTTATCATAGTGTGTTATTACGTGTGTGGTTCAGGTATTGCCTACATTAGGATGACAAAGATTGCGATATCCAAAATTCCTGTCTTTGTGGGGACATTGTTTGGTCCCCATGAGGTAACAAGCTTATCAATCATACAGAATAGTTTTTTTCTGTGCGGGTTAGGGTTAGGGACTAGGGTTATGTTAAAGAGAGAAAATACAATAGAAAACTGGTTGCACTTTATTTTACAGTATGTGTACTTACATTACATGTACTTATAGTGTACTTACAGTGTATTTATCTGGGAAAGTTCTGGTAATACAAGGTAACGACATTAGGTAGGGTTAGGTTTAGGGGTAGGTTCAGGGTTAGTACCTAGTTATTACATAGTTATTGTAATTACTATAATAAGTACATACAATAAAATGTACATGAGAAACAGGGCTGTAAACTAAAGTGCTACCGAAAAACCATTACATCTATGGAAGGAATCCAAAAAACATGGAAACCAGTGTGTGTGTGTCCCTTGTGCTCTTTTTCAGTGGGTGATCTGAGGATTGTTCTGCTAGGAAAAAATGGATCAGAAAACAGCCAAGTGGCAAACACTTTACTTGGTACAACATCGTTTAACAGAGAACCTGCAACTTATACACAGCAGCACAGTGTGAGAATCAGTGGAGCTGTGGAGGAGAGACACATCACAGTTATAAACACTCCTCTCCTGCTCCAGCCGAATCTCCCACACCATCGGATAATAGAGAGAGTGAGAGAGTGTGTGTTTCTGTCTGCTCCAGGACCTCATGGGTTCATACTCATACTGCAGTATAAGGACTTCAATAAAGAGGACAGACAGAAAGTGAAAACTGTGCTGAACCTCTTCAGTGAGCAGGCCATGAAACACACTATAGTGCTGACTACTGATGAAGAGACACGTGGATCAATATTTACTTCTAGGAATAATGCCATTCGTAATTTAATAAGAGAGTGTGGAGGAGGACATTTTAGGTTTAATACAATAAACTCAAGATGGTGCTCTGAGATCTTCAGAAGGATAGAGAAGCAGCTCAAGGAAGAACATGAAGAATTTCTCCTCTGTAACATTTCTGATGATGGAGGTGATGATTTTTGTCCTGTAATCGGTACAGTGCTGTTGAAACAGGAAATGATAGATAAACACTATGGATAAAGCACTACTGTGTGAAATGTAAAAAATTTAATAAAAAACAACTTCTTTTTTTAATAGAGAATTAAGACATTGACAAGGTAGCCTTTAGTTAATAAAAAATATTGTAATTTACTCATATTGTACAATATCTGTAATATCTTTTGATGTTGTTTAAGGAAGTACCAAAGCACCATTTGGTACCAAACCTGAATTAAGTCCGCTCTCTCTAAATCTTGTTTCAGTGACGACTACTGGAAAAGAAAAGCTAAACATTGTGCTGTGTGGAAATAATTCAACACTCAAAAGCTCAGTGTCTAAAATATTTAGAGGGATAATAAATGAACCAATGAATAACCTTTCACCTCAGAAAGAGATGAGCAAAGTTTGTCAAAAGAAAGATGGAATGATTCATGGACGGCAGATCAGTGTAATAAAGCTTCCGGTTCTCATTCGTCTCTCAGAAGAGGAAGTGATGCGGGAGACTCACCGCTGTGTGTCTCTCTGTCATCCTGGAGTTCATCATTTCATCCTCGTTACTCCTGTCACTCCACTTACTGATGAAGACAGAGCAGAAATGGAGAAGATCAAAAATATATTTTACTCAAAAGTGCATTCCATGGTGCTTTTCATTACTGAACTCACTGTTGACAAAAATGTAACTGATTTTGTAGCTTCCACAGAATCTCAGAAGGCTGTGAGACTCTGTGGGAGTTGGTGTGATGTGATGGGGTTAAAGGACCAGAGAAACTCAGAACAGATCTCAGACCTGTTTGACTGTATAGACTGTATGAAGACTGAACCCTATTCTCTTCGGATGTATATGAGAGCTCCAGAGAGGAGAGTCAGACATGAACTAGAGGAGAAACTGAGAGTGAGAGACAATGAAATCGACGAGTTACAGGAAAAGATCAAGACACTGGGTAAGTGGCAGTTCGTGAAAACATTGTAATAAGCTTACAGTTTGTTTACAGTATAGTACATCTTTACTGGGTCAACCACACATAAAAAAATACTCTTTTTTTTTTTTTTTACACATAACTATTTTAAAGAGAAAAAAGGAATCCAAAATATAATCTTAAACCCAGATTTTCACCCAGTGTTTTAAAGTCTGTTTAGATTTAGAAGTTGAGTAGTGTATTCCAGCCTTTAGCAACTTCCCTTGTTTTGATGTTCGGCTACCTCTACTGCCATTTTATTGAACAAGGAATCCAGGACCAGGCAGTTCTAGCAATGTGGTCTGTAAAATTCAGCTGATTATCAATTATAACTGAAAGGTTTCTGGCTGTTCATGAAGGAATTATGGTTGATGCATCTACCTGGACTGATAAATTGTGATGAAGTGCTGGGTTCGCTGAAACCACAAGCAGTTCTGTCTTAAGGTTAAGGTAAGGTTAAGCTGAAGGTGATGTTTTTTCATTCAGCAAGAAAAGTCTGTAAGACATTCTGAGTTACAAGCAGCTATCATCAGATCATCAGGATGGAATGAGAGGTAGAGTTGAGTATCATCAGCATAGCATTGATATGAAAATATCTGTTTCTGAATAAGATATCCTAGTGATGCAATGTAGACAGATAAGAGAATTGGTCCAAGAACTGAGCCCTGAAGCACCCCAGTAGCTAGATGTGTTGACTTGGACAACTCACCTCTCCAAGACACCATGAGGGTCGAACCACTGGAATGCAGCTCCTGATATGCCATTTGCAAATAGGGTTGACAGGAGGATTTGGTGGTTAACCATGCCAAAAGCAGTGGACAGTTGGTACCAATAGCTTAATAGGCAGTGTGCCAACATATAGTGCCCAACACATTGGGTGTTCAGAGTGTTCGCCAGCCTTTCCCGATCCAGTCCCCCCTCTCTCCCACTTTCCCCCACTTTTCACTTCATGTCTCATCACTGTCCTGTCATAATAAAAGCAAAAACACCCCAAAAAAGACCAGTGGACAGATCCAGCAAGAAAAGTATGAAGTATTGAAGTACCATGTGCCAGGATTCAACCCTTGGGCGACAATAGCTCCTCTTGCACTCAGCTGCAAACAGTTGAGCTGCCAATGGAGTGTGCTGGGCCCCCTACAAAGAGCATACCAGAAGTATCCCTTGGCGCTTCTCCAGGTGACCGGATGTTGATCACTGCATATGAGGGTGAGCCAGAGCTTTCTGGAGAGGAAGATTCGGCTGCGCAGCTGTCCTCCGGGACGGTAGCAATGCCTGAATCAGATCCGGAAATAACAGTTATGCTTACCCAGGTCACTGTGAGGGTAGGGCTCGAGTGGAGACCTTCACCTCAAGGTTGGACGATTGGTTATTTACGGGGTTCACACTTGTTTTCAGTGCCCCACACTAGTGCCATTCCTCCCAGAGGTGCATGAGGGACTTAACAGGTTGTGGATGGCACCTTTTTATCCCAGAAACCGACCTGCTAACTCCTATATATACGGGGTCTATGGGGGTCCCCCCTGTGGAGCAGTCATTTGTGATGCAGCTGTGTCCTAATACCACTTCCACCTGGCAGGGCGACCATACCTCACCTTCTTGGTCAGTAGGTACTCTCAAGGTCCCTGTGTCCCGGACCGGCTACGTGCCCAAAGGTTCCCACTACTCCCTTCAGGGATCAGGTGGTGGGCCTGCAAGTGCTGCCCGGGAGGAAGCAGACCCAGCCCTAGCCCTTCTCCTCGCCTGCGGATTTCCCTTGCACTCACACAAAACGGGGGTGTGCACTCAGATATATGCTGCCCTCGCCCAGAGAGAGTGCGCGCACTTAAAACGTGTCTCTCCTGTCTTCTGTGCATGCTCAGATCTCTCTGTGCTCATGCGCCATATATATTAATTATTTTCGCACCTGAATTAAAAGTTGTCATAGGTTTTATGCACTTTTTTGAAAAGTAGTCTCAAAACAGATTTGTGCAGTGCCTTTCCTTGATTTTTTTTTATTGTTGTATTTTTGTTTTTACATAAACTGGTTATTGTAGTTACTTTGTTTTACTACATCTCTTTTTTGTTTATATTTAGGTTTTCCTTGGGAAGCATTTCCATGCCTCGCGCATCTGGTTTTGTGCGAGAGCAAAGAAAATCTGTGCTTGAGTGAAGAGATTTGCGCTCGCGCATTGTATTAATGTGTTTTTGCACCACAATAATGTGCTGTCGACATTTATCAGTAAAATAACACCATAAGAAATACTTTATCACAGCATGTGAGTACCGCATTGAGATGTCTTAGGCTTAAATTTATTTTAGTGTTTAAACTGACAAGACTCAAAACAAGTGAGAATGAAAAACTTTCTTGAGGAAGCAGCACTGGCCTGATCATTAAGATAGTTTTTGGGGGGTAAGGTGACAGATGGGGGCTGAAACCCACCTAAAAAGGGTTTAGAACTGCCCCTGGTATAGTGTGCGTAATTATACTGAAACATAAATATATAACCAGTTTACCTGATTCAATGTGATGGCTGAGCATGTTTCTGAAATAACAACAATCCATGGTTGGATTACCGACATGGCTAACCGTAAATCATCTTACACTGTCAATAAGCATTATTTATACTCGAGCCAACTCTGTTCTGTCGAATAGCAGCGGGAGTCAGATTGCCCCCTTCTGGATGGCTAAAAATGGTGTAACTTATATATTTATGAATCCTCAAGGGAATTTCTGAATTAACTGATGCACCCCCCACCCCAAGGTTGAAAACCCTTGCTCTAAGCAGAGAATGGCCCACTGCATAGTCGATGCAATCACCCTGGCTCATGAGGCATGAGGTGTGCCCTGCCTGTTCAGGTTGTGGGCTCACTCTACTAGAATTTATGCATCCTCTTGGGCACTGGCTCTTGGTGCCTCGCTTGCAGATGTTTGTAGAGCTGTGGGCTGGGCGACCCCCAACAAGTTTGCTAGATTCTATAGCCTTTGTGTGGAGTTGGTATCCTCCTGTGTTCTTGCCTCAAATGGGTAGAAGCACTGAGGGGCCCTGGCTTCAGGTAGGCTTGCTAAAACCGCTCTATAGAATCCATATCAAAGACCCTATTGAGTAGAGGGCTGGGTTCCATAGTATAGACTCGGAGCCTGTGTTTCCCCAGCAGACTTCCTGCTAGTTTCCAAGAGGGTTACAATCACCTCTAATCTTCCATATGCTCCTTGATGGTTGTTCACATGTGTAAGTGCTTCCAAAACCTCCTTCGGGAAGGATGAGCTTCTGCAATGTTCTTGTTCCTAGTGGAATGACTGGTCTTTTTGTGGTAAGCCCACTGCACTACATTTTCAAAATTCACAGATTCAAAATTGGTCAACAGACAAATCAAAGAAATGTTACTAATTGCGTTCTGTGCTAACACTCACAGTAGCATACAAAAGTTTGGACATACTGCATGGCCAGCTTGTAAACACTTTTTGTAGCCAGACAAGTGTATTTCAGACATGATGTGAATGCAGTATTATTTAAACAAGTTTATTCCTTTGCCAAGATCCAGATGGTGTGAAGCTGAATCTGCTTGTGTGTGGGAGTAACAGAGAATTAAAATCCTTCATATCAAACCTGATCCTGAAGCAGAGCGAGAGAAGATCAGAGCTGATCTCAGAGTGTGTGAGAAGAGACGTGGAGCTTGATGGACGTCTGATAAGTCTGGTGGAGCTTCCAGTTCTGTTTAACACTGAGCTCTCAGAGGAGGAAGTGATGCGTCAGACTCACCGCTGTGTGTCTCTCTGTCATCCTGGAGTTCATGTGTTCATCCTCATCATTCCTGATGCTCCACTTAATAATGAAGACAGAGCAGAAATAGAGGAGATCCAGAAGATCTTCAGCTCAAGAGTCAACAAACACATCATGATCCTCATAAAGCAGAATTCAGAGCATCAGACAGAAGAACTCAATGAAGAAACACAGTCTGTCATTGAGAGATTTGGAGGACGACACAATTTCATCGGCCTGAACACACAAGTGTCTGAGTTGATGGAGAAACTGGAGCAGATGGTTGAGGAAAATAGTGGTGTTCGTTTCTCCACAGAGACATTGATGGAGACACAGATGGATAAACTGCAGAAATTAGAAGAAATGAAGAAGAGAGTCCATTCATTAGAGACGTGGTTTCAGTCACAAGGTAATGATCAGAAAACATGCATTGATTAATCACTTTTCATGATTGCTGAAGTCTACACAGACTTGTAAAACAATACATTTATATTCTGAGTTCAAAAGAAATAATATAATCAGCACATGATGCTTCAGAATAAAATATATAAAATATTCTCTGACGATCTGGATAATTTAAAATATTCACTTAAATATGTACACTTTTATTTGATCTATCTTTAGATTCAAGTGAAAGAGAAGATGATCTGAGGATTGTGCTGCTTGGGAAAACTGGAGTTGGGAAAAGTTCAACAGGAAACACAATTTTAGGAAGAAACACATTTATTTCAGATATTTCTCAAACATCTGTTACTAAAGAGTGTCAGAGAGAAACAGCTGAAATCAACGGTAGACACATCACTGTGATCGACACTCCA
Source organism: Carassius gibelio (assembly GCF_023724105.1). NCBI lineage: Eukaryota > Metazoa > Chordata > Actinopteri > Cypriniformes > Cyprinidae > Carassius > Carassius gibelio. The sequence goes on from NC_068392.1 coordinate 1,582,445, forward strand.
AAACTATTTGATACTGAACTCAGTAATGAAGGAATCCAGAGAGAAATCAGAAACTGCATCTCCATGATCCTGCCTGGACCACATGTGTTTCTCTTACTGATTCCACTTGGACGATTCACTCAAGAAGAGGAAAAATCATTTAAAATCATCCAAGAGATGTTTGGTGAAAACTCTTTAAAGTACACCATGGTGCTCTTCACCAGAGGAGATTTTCTGAAGAACAAAATCATTGAACAGTTTTTGGGAGAACCTGGATCTGCTTTAAATGAACTGATTGAAGCGTGTGGAAACAGATTCCATGTGTTCAATAATGAGAATAGAGACCGAACACAGGTGACTGATCTACTGCAGAAGATAGACAACATGGTGAAAGAAAACGGAGAGAGTTACTACTCATGTAAGATGTTCAGAGAGATGGAGAGAGAAATACAAGAACAACAGAAGAACATACTGATGAAGAAAGTGGAGCAAGTGAACAGAGAAAAAGAAGAACTGATGATGAAACATGAAGAAGAGATAAAGAGAATGAGGATGAAGATGGAGGAAGAACAACAGAATCATGAGAAAGGGAGAAAGAGAAGAGAAGAATTTATTGAGAGAGAAGAACGTTATAGAAGAGTAATTAAAGATGTTGAGGATCAAGAGAGAAAGATACGAGAGGAGCTAAAGAGAGACCGAGAGGAATTGGAGAAAGAAAAACAACAGGAAAGACTAAGAAGAGAAGAAGAGGATGAGAAATGGAGAAAAAGAGAACAGGCAATGTGGGATTATAATCAGAGACTTAAAGAAGAAATAGAAAGAATGAACATGAAGATGGAGGAAGAAAGGCAGAATCACGATAAAGACAGAAAGAGAAGAGAAGAAGAGGAACAGAGAAGGAGAAAGAAAGAACAGGAAACATGGGATGAATATTACCAGAATCTTCAACAAGAGATAAAGAGAATGAACATGAAAATGGAGGAAGAAAGAGATAATCATGATCAAGAAAGAAAGAGAACAGGATTTTAGGGAGAATACCGTAATTCCTCAAATAAAAACCGGTAGTCAAATAAACTCCGGGCCTCTTATGGTGGCCGGGGGCGTGGTCAACATGGACAAATAAAGGCCAGTCTTAAATGAAGGTCTGGGGAAAATTTGTGCAGCAGAGCCAGATAATGAAAGTACACGCCCACTGCCAGAGCGTTTCTTGTTCTCGAGTCAAAAACCGGTTGCATCGGTTTTCAGATCACCAGTACACTGAACCGAGAACCGTTTCTGTCGGACGCGAGGAGAACCGAGGAGCTGATGATACTGCACACGCGTGATTCTCTGTGAAGCAGACTGACACACAGAGCATCTGAACCGAACTGATTCTTTTGGTGATTGATTCTGAACTGATTTCCACCGTTTCCACCGAAATCACCCAGAAGATTTGTACCAGGAACTTTTTTTCCCAGGAACATTTTTCCCCCCAGACCTGTAGCTTTCTGCGTTTCCACCGCGGTCTAAAGTACCAGGAAGATTAGGCAAATAGACTGGTGATGTAGGTCTGCGTGTGTTTCTCAATACAAAGTACGCTGATTTTGGACCTGCATCCTCTGTAGTTCAGACTTTGTGCATTGGAATTGGGAGTGTGATTTCCGCGACGACGCAAATCCAGTAAATCTGCAAACAGCAGCGTACTTGATAACTTCAGTCAGCTCACTTTGGCTACTGCATTTTTCCTCTCTGTATATTTACAATAAAATGAAATAGGATATCAAATACCACTGCCTCCTTTCGTTTTCATTTAAAAATAATAACAGCTGCAGAAATGTACTTAGTTCAGGGATATGTGTATATATACAGTCATTACAATGAAACGAAATATTATATATTTTTTATTTTTATTTTAACATATAGATAAATTGAATATAGCCCAAAGATAACCTGTTAGATTTACCCAAAACAAATTATGTTATGTTTTACCACTAAAGAGACATCAGAGCCAGTGGCACACATCAGAAGGTCTAGCCGAGGTGAGGCAGCTCTCGGCGGATACATGAGGACTGAGCTCCTGCTGATCGCTTGGAGCTAGCCGCCTCGAGACCGGCAATTTGGGTTTTTTTTTTAAATAGGCGCTGTGTTTAGAAATAAACAACAAATTTGAGTTTTAAATAACTACATTCTCGCCTGAAATACTTATAAAATGATATTTCATGACACAATAACAGTAATATTTTGAAAATGATCAGAATAAATGGTGGTTGCACTCAACCAATGCTGCGTGAACTCAACCAATCAGGATGTTTAGCGTCCAAGTCCCGCCCCCGAAAGTTCCGGAACTTACATACAAATGTAGATGTGTGTGAAAGTTGTGTTTGTTATTACAGCAACAGGTTCTATCTATCAATCTATCTATCTCAGAGCAAATAAAGCAGACCAGTACAGAGTGGGAAAGCTTAATTACAAAATAAATAAATTGCCTTCATATTTTTCACACTCCAAATCTGTTTTCTCATTCTGTAAAAAATAGATCTAAGATCTAAAAGGACACTGACAATGTGATGCAAGACAAAATTCCAGCTTTTAAATGATGTCAATTTTATTATATTCAAACAATAAAATGCAGTTTTAGCACTGTTTTATGTAGCATTATGGATTGCTGTAGTGACTCAGTTCAAATGGCACTTGAAGTGATCATCTCTTCCTTTTTACTACTAGTTACAGCACTAAATAAGCTTGAATCACCATCAGAAGGTATGTTGAAAAAATACAGTACAATTTATCGAAATCTGTATCTGTCAGACTCTGTCCCATGTTTTGTGTGTTTATTGATCTCTTTCTAGGTGTTTCCAATTTTTATCAATATGATTCCAGTTGTTTTCTATGTTTAATTGATCCCAGGTGTGTCTAGTGTGTTATCGCATTTGTCTGTGTATAATTAGTGTTTCCTGTTTTGAGTTCGCTGTCGGCTGTTAAATGTCTTTTTGAGATTCCCCGTTATGATTATATTAAAATTCCATGTTGAAGAAATCTCCAGCGTCTCCTGCATCCCCTCAGCCCCGTTTAGCATGACAGAAAACCCAACTGAAACAGTAAGTGGAACAGCTTTTATTCTGGGTTTTTGTTTTGTTTGAAAAGTCTTTAGCTTTCCTCTTTGTGTCCCATGTCTCATGGATGAATGATTGTCGAGCCACGACCCTATCAGTTATGCAAGGGCGTTTGTGCCTCTTGCCTTGCCAGCTCCCTTGAGGGGGAACCCTGGTGAAGCTGTTCTGGATCGGACTTACCATCGCCCCGTGGAGCTCCAAGACACCACCAACCTCGGATGGAAGAAGGCATTCATCCGGTGTCTGGAGAGTCTCCGATCCGGGACCCATTCGCCGGCTGTCCTCAAGTCAAGTAGTAAGGCTCCAGCCGTAGAGGCCGAGGTGGGGGCTGGGGCTTCCATGGCCTCCTGAGTCCTCAGATGTGCCATAGCCTCCCGAGTCCCCTGATCCACCATGGCATCCTGAACGAGTTTTGCTCTGGACCTCCAGAGAACCCACCCCCCTCCCCTTTGGATGCTATGTGGCGTGAGGTCACACCTTGCAGATGGGGGGATTATGTCAGACTCTGTCCCATATTTTTTGTGTTTATTGATTTCTTTCCAGGTGTTCCCCATTTGTATTAATTTGATTCCAGGTGTTTTTTTTATGTTTTATCGATCCCAGGTGTGTCGGCTGTTAAACATCTTCTTAAATGTCTTCTTGAGAGCCTGTATTTCCCCATCATGATTATATTTAAATTCCATGTTGAAGAAATCTCCTGCATCTCCTCGTCCCCATGTAGTGTGACAGTATCATGTCTCAGCCCAGTTCCTATTCCTCAATTCTTTACACTCCTTTTTAATATTAACACATATAACCAATGGCTATTTTTTCTACCCACTTTTAATTAAAGTAGAAGGATAAAAATAAAACAGCATTAAAATAAAACATTAAATTTAGATTTATCTGTAAAGCACATTTCAGAATAAATATATAATTCTGAAGCAACATTTTGAAATTAGTCATATAGAATTATAATGCAGTTAACAGAACTGGAACTACTTCAGCCATACAGTACACTACTTTTAATTTTAGAATCAACTGTATTTATTTGTTTTAAATAAAATGAAGGTAGACACTGATTTTCACCCTCAATCTCCAAAAATGACAAAAAGCCTCTAAAAGTACAAACCAGATTCCAAAACAAATTGTGAATAAAAACAGAATGCAATGATGTGGAAGTTTCAGATTTCAATATTTAGTCAGAATACAACATAGATGCCATATCATATGTTTAAACTGAGAAAATGTATAATTTTAAGGGAAACATAAGTGATTTTAAATTTCAAGGCATCAACACATCTCAAAAAAGTTTGGGACAAAGCCATGTTTACCACTGTGTGGCATCCCCTCTTCTTTTATAACAGTCTGCAAACATCTGGGGACTGAGGAGATAAGTTGCTCAAGTTTGGGAATAGGAATGTTGTCCCATTCTTGTCTAATACAGGCTTCTAGTTGCTCAACTGTCTTAGGTCTTCTTTGTCGCATCTTCCTCTTTATGATGCACCAAATATTTTTATGGGTGAAAGATCTGAACTGCAGGCTGCTCATTTCAGTACCCGGATCCTTCTTCTACACAGCCATGATGTTGTAATTGATGCAGTATGTGGTCTGGCATTGTCTTGTTGGAAAATGCAAGGTCTTCCCTGCTTCTCTTTCTCCACATCATCCTTATGACTGTGCCATAGATCTAGTGCCAGGTACTTCTCTGCCTTGGGGCAGGTTATATTAACTTTATGTTCCTGAGAGGGAGGCCATGGAGAAATATATTTCTGACTCTGTCAGCCGGGCTCATTTGTCCCTCTTCTTCTCCAGCAGGGGCAAGGTTTTTTTTTTTTATCGCGAAGAAAGATGCGAACTTGCATTGATTACTGGGGCTTGAATAACATCACAGTAAAGAATACTTATTCTTTGCTGTTGATGTCTTCAGCTTTCGAGCGGATTCAGGGGACATCCGTTGTCACGCTGTCTGGTCTCTGTTTCCCTGGGTGTCCACTAGTGGTCTCACTTCCCCATAGGCACCTCACCGTAGGCACTACAATTCCCACTAGCCTTGTCCCTTCATCACAGTAATTGCACTCATGTCAATTGCACTCAGGTGTCTCTACTTTTAGTCATTATCCTCCCTATATTAACCAGTCATTTTCTGTTTGTCAGCATGGAGTCCTTACTTTCCGTTACCTGGTTTCCTAGTGTTCCTAGTTTTCGAGTTCCTGATCCTGTTTGTTTGTTTGTTTTCTGTTTGGTTACGACCCCGGCTTGTTTTGACTCTGATTTTGGATTGCCCAATAAATCTCACACTGCGATTGGATCTCCTGTCTCCTGTGTACCCGAACGTGACAGAAGGACTCCATCTGTCAAGATCCAGCGGTGTGGTATTTCGTATACGTTCCCCAGCCACCATAGAGGAGCGGATGGGGAGACTTTCTAACCTAACCACCTTCCGTCAAAAGGGGAGTGAGGTGGGGGGCTTAGCGCAAATGTTCTGGACAATGGCAGTGGGGATGGGGTATAACGATGAGGCCCTGAAGGACCTTTTCAACAACTGCCTAGATGACCATTTGCCTGCGTGGGAGATGAAGGGGCTGAAGATACTGGACTTTGTTACCGATCTCATTGATCTCGGTGGGATGACTCAGCCACACCTGTCTCTCTCGGTAGGATGGCCGACTCTAAACCGACTCTAAACTAGCCCAGCGCCACCGCGCAAGTTGGCTGCCAGCCCAGCGCCATAGCACAAGGTGTCTGCCAGCCCAGTGCCACAGCAAAAGGTGGTCGCCAGCCCAGCGCCATGGCCCAAGATGGCCACCAGCCCAGCGCCACTGCTCAAGATGGCCGCCGGCCCAGCGCCACAGCACAAGGTGGCCGCCGGCCCAGCACCACTGCCCAAGGTAGTCGCCAGCCCAGCGCCACTGCCCAAGATGGCCACCGGTCCAGCGCAACTGCCCAAGATGGCCGCCACAGTTGACCCTCCAGGGTCGAGTCAGGTTCCCGTTGACCCTCCAGGGTCGAGTCGGGTTCCCGTTGACCCTCCAGGGTCGAGTCAGGTTCCAGTTGACCCTCCAGAGTCAGGTCAAGTCACCATTGACACTCCAGAGTCAGGTCAAGTCACCGTTGACACTCCAGAGTCAGGTCAAGTCACAGTTGACACTCCAGAGTCAGTTCAAGTCACCGTTCACACTCCAGAGTCAGTTCAAGTCACCGTTCACACTCCAGAGTCAGGTCAAGTCACCGTTGACACTCATGAGTTAAGCACTACCACAGTTAGACCTCAGGAGTCAAGTCAAGTCACTGATGATCTTCAAGGACAGAGTCAAGTCACCGGTGTTCTTCATGGTAAGATTCAAGTCACCATTGATCTGCATGTGCAAAGGCAAGTCACCAGTGATCTTTATGAGCAGAGTCAGGTCACCAATGATCCTCATGAGCAGAGTCAGGTCACCAATGATCTACATTAGCAGAGTCAAGTCACCATTGATCTTCCTGAATCCAGTCTAAACTCTGCAGAACTACCAAAGCCTCTTCACGTCTCTGCTGAACTACCAGAGCTTCTCCACATCTCAGCCGAACTCTCTGAGCGCTCGACTGATCCTGTCGTGGCCACGGGGGCCACCCTTAACTTGTTCATGTTCTCTGTTTCAGACTTGCCTATCCAGACTTGCTCTCATGTATCATCGATCCCACTGTGGTGGTCTTCTGTGCCACCCTGATGGGCTCCTGTCTCGACCGCACGGCTGTGGTGGTCTTCTGCGCCACCATGGTGGGCTTCTGTCTCGACTGCACGGCTGTGGTGGTCTTCTGCGCCGCCTTGGTGGGCTTCTGTCTCGACCGCATGGATGTGGTGGTCTTCTGTGCCGCCCTGGTGGGCTTCTGTCTCGACCGCACGGTTGTGGTGGTCCTCTGTGCTTCCCTGGTGGGCTTCGGTCTCTACCACACGGATGTGGTGGTCCTCTGTGCCGCCCTGGTGGGTTTCTGACTCCCCCGGACTTGTGTTTTGTTGTTGTTGTTTTTGTTTTTTGGCACTTCCTGTCCCTGTTACCCTCTATTACCTGGCCCTCCGTCCCTCCCCCTGGTCCTCTGCCGGTCCACCTCCCTCCTGGTCTCCTTGTTTTTGTTTTTTGCACTTGTCTCTGTTTCCCCATTTTACCTGGCCCTCCGTCCCTCCCCCTGGTCCTCCGCCGCTCCACCTCCCTCCTGGTCTCTGTATTCCTTGGTACCTTCTTGGGTTCGAGTGGAGCATCTGTTAGCTGCTCCGTGGAGGAGGGGGTAATGTTACGCTGTCTGGTCTCTGTTTCCTTGGGTGTCCACTAGTGGTCTCACTTCCCCATAGGCACCTCACCGTAGGCACTACAATTCCCACTAGCCTTGTCCCTTCATCACAGTAATTGAACTCCTGTTAATTGCACTCAGGTGTCTTCACTTTAAGTCATTATCCTCCCTATATTAACCAGTCCTTTTCTGTTTGTCGGCATGGAGTCCTTACTTTCCGTCACCTGGTTTCCTAGTGTTCCTAGTTTTCGAGTTCCTGTTTCCTGATCCTGTTTGTTTGTTTGTTTCTGTTTGGACTGATGTTTGGTTACGACCCTGGCTTGTTTTGACTCTGATTTTGGATTGCCCAATAAATCTCACACTGCGATTGGATCTCTTGTCTCCTGTGTACCCGAAACGTGACATCCGTCTTCACCAAATTTGATTTTTGTAACACTTACCATTTGGTCCACATAAGAAAGGGGGATAAGTGGAAGACCGCATTTAATTATGCGCTTCAGGTTATCAAATTTCCCTGCGTTTTTCAAGCACTTGTTAATGATGTGTTGAGCTGATGTAAACTCAAGAGCCACTTCGTTTTGGCTCTTATTCTTTTGGCCCCTGATTCTACATATCAGTTGTGTGTGGCTTTCTACCATGACTCCACTCCGTTTGTTATAAGTTGGCTCCCAAATTCATTGGCCCATTTCCTGTCACTACGATTATTATTCAAGTGGCAGTCCACATTAAACTTTCTCCTGCGTGCAGGAGAATTCACCCTGTGTTTCATGTTTCAAAAATTAAGCCCATCTTTCAATCTCCCCTTAATACGCCGCCGTGTCTCATGGACGGGGAACCCACTTATTCGGTAAACCGTATTCTGGACTTGAGGCGGAGAGGATGCGGATTCCAATATTTGGTGGACTGGTAGGTTACGGTCCAGAGGAGAGGAGTTGGGTCCCTGTCACAGTTGTTGGGTTCACTTACTCATCCGTGCATGTTATGTGTGTGTTAGTATGTGTGTCTCTGTGCAGCTGCTGTGAGCTGATCAAGTTCAGTTGCAGCTCGTTATCAGGCTCTATTTAAGGAGAGCTAACCCTGTCTTGTTTGTCAGTTCCTAGTGTCAGTTGTCCTGTCAGGCTGATGCTTCTCATTGTTCCTGATCTCTCGTCTCCCGGTTGGAATTCCTGCTCCGCCGTCTTCAGTGAGGTTGCCCATTGCTTCCCTGCGCTATCTTGCCACAGAGCCAGACACAATCTTCCTTGCCCTACCATTTGTCTGTTGAGACTCTCAATAAAGCATTGATTGTACCACAATTGAATCCTATCCCTTTTGTGCTGTGATAAAAATATGCACTGCAGGGGAATGTTTAGTACTACAGCAATTCACTTCTCATTTTGGATACGAATTATACGTCAGGTCACGCAAAGACTATCAATACTAGAAACTAGAAACCTCTACGTAATCACACATCCGTGAATAAAGTGTGGGGGATTAATTTACATTCTATCAAAATTCTATATTTATAAAAAAAATGCAGCTAATGTTGTTCTACACAAAACAATATAAACCTATTAAATGCCATGCTCCACGTGCCCCTTTTATACTTTGAGCACCTGCCCCTTCAAAGGTCTCTGCATGGCCCTGAGTGTAACCATGAGAATGGGAAACGGGGAACTGTCGTCTCCAGGTCCCATAGCAGACATAATGAGACCAGAAGATGGTAGCGTCTCTCAAAGAGGAAGGCCTCTGTCTCTCACTCGACTGTGTTCTCTGTACTCCACGAGATGGGACAAGTTATATGTGTTTCATATATGGAATTACAAATAAATGATCAAATGTACACTGTGCATGGGAGAGGACTGTAAACGGGTGAAATCACATGTTTTATTATGTCAAATTAAATGAAGAGTGAATCAGCAGTTGATGTTCATCTATTTATTTCACCAACAACACAACACTGATAACAGCAGTTAGACAGCAGGAGAAGAAAGAGCAACACAGAAGAACACACAGAAAAATCAGGATCAGGTTCAGGTGTTGAAGCTTTTAATTGTCAGGATGTTGCTGGCCGTTCCGCTCAACTGGCTTCCCTCTTTCCGTCTGTAATTGTGTGTGTATATGTCGATGTGAATATATTGGCTGTACACTGAAATAAACTTGGTTAAACACACTACAGAGACATTTTAGCTTTGTCAGCAGCACTGAGCGGAGATTTATTGCTGTATCAGACAATTCACATTAGATTAAACAACAAAAGCAAGCAAGGAAAATGATGAGTTATATAATAAATTATTAAATACATGAACAAAGATTATACGGTTCAATTATTAGCATTGTTCTTAAAAACACACACACATGCTATAAAGAATCATTATATCCTGCATCAGCATCTCATGTTTCATTCACTGGAGCGATAGATTTTACAGTTCTTGTGTGTAAAAGTGTGTAAAAGTGGGCAAACCCAGCTCAGATTCCCTGACTCTCAGCACTGGAGCACAGCAGGCCTTATATACCAACAACTGCATTTACAAACATGCCTCTGTAAAGCTCCTAAATGTTTCAAATGATTCTGCAGATGTCCCGCATGAGTCTGCACACAGACTGGAGGAGGATCATCTGGTGTCCCGGGGCAGATCTAACAACCTGAAGCTGAAGACTTAAAGACTGAGGACTTCAGGAGATCCTCCACAACACACCGTGCAGAAAGAGTAATCAAAGCAAGTCCAGACACTTTACCTGTCCATTGCATCTTCCAGCAGGAGGGACATTCAGGACTAATCTGAATAAAACTGATCTCCATTCTCTCTCTTCATCTCCTCTCTTTGTTTATATTCATCTCTTTTCTGTTTCTCTTCTTCTGATTGTTTCTGATTCCTCTTGTTCTCTGAACTACTCTCTCCCTTTCCTCATCTATCTTGTGCTTTGTTCTTTTTCCCTCTGTCTCATTCTCATGATTTTATATTCCATTTCATATCCCTTCTCTCTTTTTTTCATATTCGGCTTCTTATTTTTAAACTTGAGCTTGATTTATTAAAGAAGCAAAAAATGCCAAATTTGCTGCTTTCAGATCATCTGGTGAAGAGAACAATTCTGAAATCTGCGGCATCTGGGCTGAAGATCTTTGTTATCATTTCTAAAGTGTATCTGAATCTGAATCTGACAACGAGTTTACAGACTAACAACAACTGATTAAATTCTGCTTTCAGCTGATCCTAAACTGCTTGAGTAACTGATGATCATAAACCAGTGAAATATTTCCTAAGTAATGCAGCAGTCATATAAACTGTTGAAAAGCACAGTGTAGTGCGATAAAAGCTTTGTTCACTCCCAAATACTACATTTTTGTCAAATTAATTTAAAATGAGATGGTTTTTATTCTGACTTGTTGTTTGTGAGCTGAACCTCAGGAGTTCCTGTTTGAAGTCAAACAGAGTTGGGTGTTTCTTCTTCTCTTTGTCTTTCCTGTTGTTTCCGTTTCTCGGATTCCTCTTGTTCTCTCTTCAGTGCTTCTAGCCTCTTTTTCTCTTTGTCATTATTCTTTCTTTCTTCCTCCATCTTCTTCATCATCATCATTCTCATCTGTGCTTCATAATCGGACTGAAGTTGTTGTCTTTCTCTTTCTCGTTTAAGTTTCTCATAATATTCATCTTCTGTTTCCTGTTGTTTCCTTCTCCATCTTCTCAACTCTTCATCTCTTATTTCTCTTTCTTGTCGTTCCCGTGCCTCCCATTTCTCCCGTTCTCTTTTCATCTCCATTTTATATCGCTCTTCCATCTCATCGAATTCCTCTTCTCTTCTCTTTCTCTCTTTGTTACGCTTCTGTTTTTCTCCCTCCATCATTTCCTGTTCTCTCTTTATCCATTTCTCCTCCTCTTCTTCTCTTCTTTGTCTTTCCTGTTGTATCTGTTTCATCCATTCCTCTCGTTCTTTCTTCATCTCCTCTCGTTCTCTCTTTAGCTCCTCTCGTATCTTCATCTCTTGTTCTTCTCTTTCTTTTATCTCTGTTTTATACCGTTCTTCTCTCTCAATAAATTCTTCTTCTCTTCTCTTTCTCTCTTTCTCGTGAATCTGTTGTTCTTCCTCCATCTTCATCCTCATTCTCTTCATCTCTTCTTCATGTTTCATCATCAGTTCTTCTTTTTCTCTTTTCACTTGCTCCACTTTCTCCATCAGTATGTTCTTCTGTTGTTCTTGTATTTCTCTCTCCATCTCTCTGAACATCTTACATGAGTAGTAACTCTCTCCGTTTTCTTTCACCATGTTGTCTATCTTCTGCAGTAGATCAGTCACTTGTGTTCGGTCTCTAGTCTCTTTATTATTGAACACATGGAATCTGTTTCCACACGCTTCAATCAGTTCATTTAAAGCAGATCCAGGTTTTCCCAAACACTGATCAATGGTTTTATCGTTCAGATCATCTCCTCTGGTGAAGAGCACCATGGTGTACATTAATGAGTGTTCACCAAACGTCTCTTGGATGATCTTCACTGCTGTTGCTTCTTCTTGAGTGAATCGTTGTCCTAAATTGAGCACGATGATGAACACATGTGGTCCAGGCAGGATCATTGGGATGCAGTTGCTGATTTCTCTCTGGGTTTCTTCATTACTGAGTTCAGTATCAAACAGTCCTGGAGTGTCGATCACAGTGATGTGTCTGCCGTTGATTTCAGCTTTCTCTCGATGACACACTTCGGTAACAGACTCTTGAGATGTTTCAGCTTTAAACATGACTCTTCCAAAAATGGTGTTTCCTGTTGAACTCTTCCCAACTCCAGTTTTTCCCAGCAGCACAATCCTCAGATCATTTTCTCTGTCTCTTGAATCTAAAGATAGATAAAAAAAACACAATATATTGAATTTCAAATGAAGACTGTAGACTTCAGCAATCATGAAAAGTGATTTATCAATGCACGTGTTCTGATCATTACCTTGTGACTGAAACCACGTCTCTAATGAATGGACTCTCTTCTTCATTTCTTCTAATTTCTGCAGTTTCTCCATCTGTGCCTCCATCAATGTCTCTGTGGAGAAACACACACCACTATTTTCCTCAACCATCTGCTCCAGTTTCTCCATCAACACAGACACTTGTGTGTTCAGGCCGATGAAATGATGTTGTGCTCCAAATCTCTCAATGACAGACTGTGTTTCTTCATTGAGTTCTTCTGTCTGATGCTCTGAGTTCTGCTTTATGAGGATCATGATGTGTTTGTTGACTCTTGAGCTGAAGATCTTCTGGATCTCCTCTATTTCTGCTCTGTCTTCATTATTAAGTGGAGCATCAGGAATGATGAGGATGAACACATGAACTCCAGGATGACAGAGAGACACACAGCGGTGAGTCTGACGCATCACTTCCTCCTCTGAGAGCTCAGTGTTAAACAGAACTGGAAGCTCCACCAGACGGATCAGACGTCCATCAAGCTCCACGTCTCTCCTCACACACTCTGAGATCAGCTCTGATCTTCTCTCGCTCTGCTTCAGGATCAGGTTTGATATGAAGGATTTTAATTCTCTGTTACTCCCACACACAACCAGATTCAGCTTCACACCATCTGGATCTGTGTCAAAGAAATAAACTAGATTAACAATGTGATTTGAACTTAAGTTCAAAAAATTCTGCATCACTCCCCATTTAGACCCACTGACTACATCGTTCCCTTTTTAGCCCCTCCCACGATTCTACATCACTGCCTGTTTAGCCCCGCTGGCCATTTGTACATCACACCCTGTTTAGCTCCACCTACCGATTGTACTTCACTCCCTGTTTACCTTTGCACACCCATTCTGCTTACCTACAGATTCTGCATCACTCCCTGTTTAGCCCTGCTGACTACATCGTTCCCTGTTTAGCCCCGCCCACGATTCTGCATCACTCCCTGTTTAGCCCCGCCCACCGATTCTGCATCACTTCCTGCTTAGCACTGCCCAATAATTCTGCTCCATCAGGAGCGGCAACTGCTGCGGCAGTAGGGAAAGACAGAAAGGGCTCCTGCTGCTACTGCTTCAGCAGTGGGAGAGGGATATAGAGGCTCCTGTGGGAGAAGACACTGCTGCGGCAGTGTGGGAATTAAGATAATGCTCCAGGGGGAGCTGGATGCTGCTGGTATGGCTGGAGTGAGGATGGGCCGTTATAGATGGATAAGTGGATGTTATAAGGGGAGGGTTAGCTATGATGGGTCAGGAGTTTGAGTGAACAGGGATGGACTGGCATTAAAGGGGTTGGCTGATGAGGGTTCGGTGAGCTTCTGTGATATGGAATCGGTCTGACCGCTAATAGGTCTTGGAGCACTCTGCCTTGACAAAATCTGATGGTTCTGAGATGGTTCCAAGGTGAGAGCGTTTGGAGGGATGGTTAGGGTGTGGCAGAACAGAGAAGGATGGGGGAGCATGAGAGGAGGAGGAAAGATAGCTGCTGGAACTGCCTGCGGAGACGTGCTCACGCTTGCGGAGGTGTGCTCAGGCTTGGTACGGCTCTGGAAGTGGAAGAAAGAGAGGGAAATAGAGGGTGAATGGCGGGCATCGGGACCTGCACCATTAGCCGAGGCAGCCTCACACTGGGGTTAGACTGTGGGGCAGCAGGCCATAAGTAGGGAAGGGGGTTGTATGAAAAGGGGTATGGATGGATCTGCACCGCTATCGGAGACATGTTCATGCTAGCGTCTGCTACGGAAAATGGAGGTCACTGAAAAGGAAAAGGGGTAAGTCTGAGATGTGAGGGTCTGTGTTGCAAGCAGAAGCAGCTTTGCACTTGTTTCACATGCTGTAGGCCACAGGAAGACCCTGAAGACCCTGTGTGCAGCCTGCACTGCTAGAGGAGGCAGCCTCACGCTAGCGTTTACTACGGGAGCTGGAGGCCACTGAACAGAAACAAATTGTTATTAGTAGCATGAGGGAGTGGAAGAGTTGTGGGCATGTTTACAAATGGAGGCAGCCTCACGTTTGCTTCAGCTGCTGTAGGCCGTGGGAAGGGGATGGGGTGTGTGATGCCCTGAAGAACCTGTGTAGCCACACTGTTTCTAAAGATATTGACCTTGCATGCTTTTCATATCACAGTCCTAAAAAGACAACAGAAAATGTACTCACAATTGCCTTCCTGCGGCATAACAGGTAGGGCAGTTGCATTTCAGATAAATTCTGAGTAAGCGTGGCAGTAAATGGTGAGGTGAGGTTTATACATGCACAGTAAGGCAAATGTAATGCCTTTAGACATTTCAGAGTGGATGACAACTCTGGAAAAAATGCCTTGTTGGTTTCAAGGTTAAAAATGGCATCAACATCTGACATAATTATGTCATGACGTTGTTTAACAAACTTTAGCCACGAAACCTGCATTTAGCATCTTCACCTGAATATGTATTAAATTGTAACACACAGGCTGTGCCGCTAGTGGAGGCAGCCTCAAACTGCGCTCCAGCCAGAAAAGCTGCGGTGAAAGGCTGAGCCGCGGCAGGAAGCGAGTGAGGCTCAGCTGCAGTGAGATCTGGGGCACGGCCCAGGCTCGTTGAATGCCTGCTGCGATCCAGCACTCATGGAGAGCCGGGTCTTGAGCGGGACTATGGTATTGTGAAGCGAGGCGAGCTCAGGGATTTGTACGGTCTATTGGCCACAGCGTGTGGCTGGTCAAGAAGATAATGCCTGGTGCTCGGCGGCCTTGTTTGGCAGGGTAGTAGTGATCATGAGGCCGGCAAATTGCAGCAGATCTGAAAAAGTCCCCGGTATAGATCTCTTCGTTGGATGGAAAATTGGGTCTGTGATAAGATGGCAAACAGAGAGAACCGAATGCTGAAAGACTACAATAATGAAGGTAGGACTGCTTTGATTAATTATAGGGGTTCTCTCTTGTGCTGATTTTGCACTTCACAACCTCTTTAAAGAAGACAAAAACATTCAACTCATATTCTTAGAAGGAAAATAATGAAAAAAAAACTTTGACAAACCTCCTCCATCACGATCAGAATCCTCCTCTTCATCTTCTGCTCTGTCTGAAGCTCCAGATCTGCTCAGATCTCCATCCACTGATGCTCCATCACCTCCATCTTCATACATGTTACAGAGGAGAAATTCTTCTTGTTCTTTCTTGAGTATCTCTTCTGTTCTTCTGAACAACTCAGAGCGCCATCTTGTGTTTACTGTATCAAACTGTAGATGTCCTCCTCCACACTCCTTTATTAAATCATGAATAGCATTATTTGTGCTCTCTTCATCAGTTGTCAGAACTATAGTGTGTTTCATGGCCTGCTCACTGAAGAGGTTCAGCAGATATTTCACTCTGTGTCTGTTGTTCTCACTGAAGTCATTATACTGCAGTATGAGTATGATCACATGAGGTCCTGGAGCAGACAGAGACACACACTCTCTCACTCTCTGTGTGATCTGATGGTATGAGAGATTCTTCTGGAGCAGGAGAGGAGTGTTTATAACTCTGATGTGTCTCTCCTCCACAGCTCCACTGATTCTCACACTGTGCTGCTGTGAATAAGACCCAGCTTCTCTGTGAAACGCTTCTGTTCCCAGTAAAGTGTTTCCCACTCTGCTGTTTTCTGATCCATTCTTTCCTATCAGCACAATCCTCAGATCACTCACTGAAAAAGAGCACACACACACACACACACACACACACACACACACACACACACACACAAACACACGTTGGGTTTATACTGTATAAACTGTACATACCCCTAAACACAACTCTCACAGAAAATTTTCTCCAATGTACAAATGAACACGCACACACACACACACACACACACACACACACACACACACACACACACTCCAAATGGAATTCTCCCTTCACTTAGCCTGTATATACTGTATATCCCTCATTCAGTTGTTTCCAGGTGTGTTCTTGCTGTTTAGTGTTCTTTTGTGAATGTATTTGTTGTTATTGTTATGTTCCCCATTCTTGTTTTTTGTGGACTCTTATTCTGAAGTTTCCTTGTTCCTCATTGTTTCTGTGTTCCCTTGTACAGTTCTACAGCATCAGGTGTTGCTGGGTTGTGAGTTAAACATCAGTTGTGTTGTGTTGCTGTGTGAGATCACTACTCTGCTGCTTTGGTGGGGATGGGGATTTTTTTTTCTTTCTGTCAACTCACTTTCATTTGAGTAGGTTTCATTTCTATATAATGATGCATTATGCATGTGAGGACAGCTGAGAGAGAGGCTGAGAGCTGTTTAATGGTTATGAGGAATAAGAGATGATACAACATTTAAATGCAGAGCCCAGGTTTGTGCCAGGGATCTGTGTTTAACCACCAAATACTGAAGAGGTTTAACTAAAATAAGTGAGGTGAAAAGATGCTGAGGCTCTGCGGTTATTAATATGTTTCGTTAGTTACAGTTGTCACACGAAGATACTCAATACGACTGAGTTTATATTTAATGTGAATTTAACATTGAAAGTTAATGTAAATAAAAATATTATAAGATAGGCTACTGATCATAACACTATTATTGTACAGAAAGAGAGAAAATAATATTTACATGATCAAAGAACATTTTCACTGACAGTCTAGAGTTCAACCACTCTCTAAAACTCCCATTAAATCACTGAAGATGTTTACATTATAAAAATAATATCTTACTCACAGTTTCATACACACATCTGCACTAAAGAATTCGCCAGAACGAGGTATTCAGTCAGTGATTGTGAAGAAAACAGCGCACTTCAGCGATGACTCATCTGGACACCTCTGATTGGTCATTACAGTCATAAGCGCAACAGGATCGTGTGTGATTGGTTAATGCGCGTCTCTGGCTCAGCGTCAGCCAAAGAGAACACAGATCTGAATTTAGCAGCTGATGATAGACGCACTGAACGATTTAATCACGCGGGGGTTATTGTATCAAATATAGAACATATTATTCGACGATTATCTGTCTTTCTCCTCCTCACTTTGAATGGGCATGATGCTCTGTCATGAATAGGCTACTTCATGAATATATTTGCATACAGTTAGATTCTTACCTGAATTTGAAGCCATTTCAACGCCAACACTGAAATTAATAGAAAAAGAAAAACGCTGAAAGACAAGAACTATCCTGCACACGTCCGTGGAGGTTTAAAAAATAATTGAGAATGAAACCGTTTTCGTCTAATCACGTTTTTTTTTTTTTTTTAATAAACAGAAATATGGAAATATTGAAGAAGCGTTTCTTCTGTAATGGTTCTGATGAGCTTAATAAGCAGATGCTCGTAAATGCAGCAGCAGCTTCTCCTGAACATGAGTTTAGGTGCGATAGACTCTGAGTGCAGGGCTTATATAGTTCTATGGTGTGTGTGTGTGTGTGTGTGTGTGTGTGGTGGTGGTGGTGGTGGTGTTGGTGGAGGGGAGGGTGGCTTTAACTTTCGTTCTCGTTTTCGCGGAAGTTCAGCAGGGAGGGGAGGGTGGGATTCACTTCAATATGCACAATTTTGGGATATTGATGAAAGTTGCTCATTTTGTTCAGATCAGCCAGAAAAAATATATATATTTATTTTACTAAATTATTTTTCCGACTACTGTGCTGTTTTTCCTAATGTATATTTTATATCCCATTTTTATGTTTTTATGCAATCTATTTGGATGTCCTGATTTATCTGTAAATGTGTTTGTGAAGCATTAAAAAAAAAAAAATCCATGTGAATGAATGTTTTAAAATCAGTTTTATCTGAACTCTTGACTAAGGACATCAACGAGGACATACACTAATATATATATATATATATATATATATATATATATATATATATATATATATATATATATATATATATTTTTTTTTTTTTTTTTTTTTTTTTTTTTTTTTTTTTTTTGTGATATTATGCCAACATTTCAGATAGCCATGCTTGCCCTTAAGATCCTTCAGAGCCTCTTCCATCCGGAGTGAAGCTATGTCCTCTCTTTATACAAAACAACATGTCCTTTAAATAGGAAATTAAAATAATAAGAAACAAACCTGAAACATTTTATCCAGACAGCTACTGGTTTCCAGAACAATCGTGTAGTGACTCTCTTCACCAGCAGAGGGCGCTGCAGCTGCACTGATCAACGAGCGCTGTTCCTTCACACACGAAGAACTGAATCTGAAGGCGAGCGAGGGTGAGTATAATTATCATCATCACTCATCAGTTATCACAAGACAGACACCGCTGATGGTTGCAGTGTAATGCTGTGTTCACACCAGATGCGAATAGAGCGTCTGGCGCGAGTGATTTCAATGTTAATGCAATGCAAAGACGCGAACAGACATCCTGGGAATGACGCGGCGCGAATTGAGCGTTTTCGAGTGTTTTGACGCGCGAAACGCACGAGTTAAAAAATCAGAACTTTGGCTAAATTTCGCGCCGCGTTAATCAATCAGGTGCTTGTTCTAGTAGTGACGTGATTATGACGTAGCAAGCGGGTGGAAAATCCGAAACAACAATGGAGGACAAACTTATCATCGCTGTATATGGATACCCAGAGCTGTATGATACTTCTTCATACTTTTAAAGAAACAGGAATAAAAAGGATCTTGCTTGTATATATAAGATATTAATAGATTAATTGAACAAAGACCAAAGATTAGATTTACCCCAAACGAGTTATTTTATCTTGAAAGAGACATCAGAGCCAGCGGCTCATGTCATAAGGTCTAGCCGAGGTAAGGCAGCTCTCGGCGGATTCATGATGACTGAGCTCCCGCTGATCGCATGGAGCTCGTCTCCGACATCGAAAATAGAAATAGACACTGTCTTTATAAATAAGCCCCATGTTTCAGTTTAAAACAACTACATCCTCTCATGAAATACTTTTAAAACTACATTTCGTGACACGATAACAGTAATATTTTGAAAATTATCCGAATAAAAATGGCGGTTGAAAATGCTGCATGAACTCAGCTGTCAGAAGCCCCACTGACACTGGAGAAGAAATGTGAGTTTATGTACTGTGTGATTGTACCTTTTCTTTGTTATTTTTAGATTGTTCTGGTATATTACACACACATGTCAGAGATGGACTATATTTCTTCTGGTGAAAAAACCCATCATTTTCATGCATAGTTTTAAAATTTCACATTATGCAGTGACAAGCACATCACAAACACTTAAAGAGATAGTTCACCCAAAAAATAAACTGTTGTTATTTACTCTCCCTGATGTTGTTCCAAACCTGTATGAGTTCCTTTCTTCTGCTGAACACAAAATATGGTTTACTTTCATAGAATTAAAACAGATGGAATGAAATATAACAAATACTAAGGAAGTCAATGGCTACCAGCAACATTTTGGTCACCAACATTCTTCAAAATATCTTTGTGTTCAACAGAAGAATGAAACTCGGTTTGTTTCAGTCTCTTAGTATGTATTTACTAATTGGTTTAACATTAAAATGGCTTAACATTTATGAATTCTGCACTTATATCCATTCTGTCACGTGCTTACAGAGAGGCTCCGCCCACACACTGTTCTGATTGGCTGTAGTTTTTGACTGATTTTCTTGTGTTGTGTAGCAATGTCACATCTGGAGTGGACAGACAATTCACTTTACACTGAAATCTAATCGCATGGTGTCTAGTTAAGGTGTGTTGAAGTGTTTTGAAGTATAAAAATGCATCAAACACATGCTATAAACCCTACTCACAATTCATAAAATTATACTCATTAGTGCATCACTTCACTCTAACACACGTGTCAAATATAAAAGTGCACTGCAAATGTGAAATATCACACGTGTACTGCTGCGAGGTGTCTACACAAGACTTGTTTACACTCAGTTTACACCGCCCTCCCACATCAACCAAACCCCACATTACAATAAAATATAAATCCCAACAAAAATAAAACCACACTTTCATTTCAATTCAAGTTTATTTGTATAGTGCTTTTTTACAATACAAATCATTACAAAGCAACTTTACAGAAAATATTTTTTTTTTTACAATATTTAGTAGTAATAGCTTATAAGTGGTGACTGTCAGTTTGTGCACGTATGACAGGATTTTTCAGAAAAATTAATACAAGACGTAGTCAGCCAGACGATGAACATTATTAACAGCAAATTATTATATGATGCAGTCACACTTGTAGCAATAATTGTTAGTTCTGTTGTTGATTCAGGGTTAGCATCATCTGAGGTCCTCTGATGGGTCAGAATCATATAACAGCTGTTCCAACAAAGTAAAATAAATTAGTTTAACCCAAGCTAAAGAATAAGAATGCGCATTTGATCAGATACAACTGCAGTCAATTACTTTGAAACAAATCAATTGGAAACTTCAGGAGGAATTCGGTGGGGGGCATTTCAATGTTTTATTCGGGGACAAATTATTAGTTTTTGTAGTTCTAAAAGTAAAAAAATCTCTACAGGAGTTACAAGATTTGGAAAAAGAGATTAAAGAGCTGGAAAATGAAGTATATCATAGTGATTCGATATGTGCAGATAAACATAAACAGCTATTAATGCTTTGATCTAAATATAAAACACTTTCTGCAAATAAAACTGTAGCTAAGTTATTAAAGCTGAAACAAACATTTTATGATCAAGGCGAAAAGACAGGTAAAGTGTTGGCGTGGCAAATTAAAAAAAAAGCAAATGGAGAGGGCTATAGATTCGATTGAAGAGTCAGATGGTAATATCATTGTTGACCCACAAGAAATTAATAATTCATTTAGATCATATTATATGAAACTGTATAATTCTGAATGTATTTCGGGTTCAGAAATACAAAAAACTTTTTGGGATAATTTGGAGTTACCTAGTATACCAGAAGAACATAAAGATGAAATAGGAAAAGACATTAGTTTACAAGAGGTGGTAGAGGCAATCGATCTGATGAAAGCGGGTAAGGCGGCGGGACCTGATGGTCTCCCCATAGATATATATAAAAAATGTAAAGATAAATTAGTAAGACCTATGTTAGACATGCAAGTAGAAGCCTTTGCGGAGAATAAACTTCCTATGTCTTTGAATGAAGCTTTAATTATTTTATTGCTTAAATCAGGAAAACCTAACAATAAATGAAAATTTTCTAACTATAAGTTTACTCAACTCCGACGCTAAAATCCTGAGTAAAATATTGGCATCTTATGTCATAGGGATGGATCAGAATGATTTTATGATAAATAGGCAACGATGTCATAATGTAAGGAGAGTGCTAAATATTCTGCATCAAAAAAAGGGGGAAAAAGATACTGCATTAATAGCACTAGATGCAGAAAAGGCTTTCGACAGGGTGGAATGGGATTTTCTGTTTGATGTTTTAATTCAGTTTGGATTTGGAGAAAAATACTGCAAATGGGTTAAATTGTTATACCAGAATCCTTCGACAGAGGTCTTAACTAATAATTTTATATCAAAATCATTTAATATTTCTAGGGGATGTAGACAGGGATCGCCTCTTTCGCCTCTCCTTTTTCTGATGGCTATTGAACCCTTGGCAATTGCCATCAGAAAAGACAGTGATATAAAAGGTATAGAAATGTTTGGCAGTGAACATAAAATAGCGCTATTTGCTCACGACGTTTTATTATTTTTAAAGAAATTAGACTCAACCATTCCGTCTTTAATTCAAATTATAAAGACATTTGGGAAAATCTCAGGGTATCGGATCAATAATTCAAAATCTTCAGTTATGTTGCTGAATGAAGAAGAAAGGAAAAGTCCTATCAGTAAGGTAGCTATGTTTAATAATGTGGAAATTTTCACATATTTATAAATATTTAATTAATATTTAAAAAATGAATATTTTACCTAAATTTTTGTACCTATTTCAGAATATTCCGATTACACCTCCTAGTAATCTGTTTTCTAGACTTAAAAAGTTAATTATTAAATTCATATGGAACAATAGAAGATCCAGAATTAGATTATCTCTTTTATATTCACCATTTGATAGGGGTGGGCTTCAATGCCCTAATTTTAAATGGTATTATACTGCTGCCCAGTTAAGATCTATAATGTTTTTCTTCTCGACATCTAATGAACAACCTGTATGGGTAGAATTGGAAAAAAACTGTATTCCGAATAAAATACCTTTGGAATCATATTTATATGATTCGGATCGTAAAATTTTACAGAAAATGAAGGGTAAGGTTACGAATCCATGGTTTTAAATATGGTAAGGGTATGGTATGAGACACTATACAAGTGAGATATCTCGCTACTGTCCAATATTGGGAAATCCTAAATTTAGTCCCGGAAAAGTAGATGTAGGTTTTAAGACATGGGCAGAAAAAGGTATTAAAAGTATAACAGATTTATATAAGGAAGACAATCTTATGTCATTTCAAGAATTGAGTAATACATTTGATATACCTAAAAGTCATTTTTTTTAGGTACTTACAGATAAGAAGTTTCATTTTATCATTTAAAAAAAGTACTGGAAATATACCACCATTATCAGTTTTGGAAAGAGTAGTCACCAAAGATTGTCATGATAAAGGTCGGATTTCACTTCTGTATAATATGTTGGTAGAGGGCTCCCTGGAGTCTTCTAGCTCTCGTTTAGGAGCATGGAGTAAGGATTTTAACGAGGAGATCACACCAGATGAATGGAGTGAGATTTGTCAAGATGCTCAAGTACAAACAGTCAATACAAGATTAAAGTTGTTACAATATAATTGGCTTATGCGAGTATACATAACTCCAGTATTATCAAACAAATTTAATGAAAATGTACCAGATACATGTCCCAAGTGTAATGTTTGTAAAGGCACCTATTTCCATTGTATATGGGAATGTGAAGAAATATCGAAATTCTGGAAAGAAGTGCATAATATGATTGGTAAAATAATAAATGTGAGTCTTCCTTTTGAACCAAGGATTTTTCTAATGCATTTGTATCCTAAGCTTAAGTCAAAGGAATGTATCTTTATTTCTATGTGTATCTTGCAAGCTAAACGCCCCATTGCATTACAATGGAAAAATCTAGAACCACCCAGCATAAAAAGGTGGCTCAGGGAGATGGTACTGAATATGTCAATGGAGAAAATAACATATATTATTAAAGGAAAGGGTAAGACTTTTGAAGATGTTTGGAATCCCTTTAGATCCTTCATAGAGAAAGAAGATAGTGACATGTTTAAGGAGACAATTGAAGATATGTGAGAGTATAGGATGTATTTGTATTAGGAGGCCTTAATAGTTTGTATGTGTTTTTGTGTGTGTGTGTGTGTTTTAATTCATTAGTCTTGTGGATGTGAGTCCTGTACAAATTGAGAGATGCTAAGTTGTAACGATGCGAAGACATCAATATGTGTCTATACTGCATTTTGTATTTTTGTTACTGGTGTGTGTGTAATATATGTTGTTAAAAAAGTTAATTATAAAAAAAAGGATACAACTGCAGTCACAATTTAAGAGATGCATTATTTGAATGCTTGGCAAAAGAGATGCGTTTTTACTAATGATATTGTAGTTTATACTAATCACATGTAGTTTTTTTAGACCAATCACTTCCGGACGTGTCTTTACGTCCTCACTACGGAATACGCAAAAGTACAATTGTGATTCCTATATAACTAAGAACATATAATCAATGTTCTACAATCAGGAAGGCTATTCCAGAGTTTGGGAGCCAAATGTGAGAAAGCTCTATCTCCTTTAGTGGACTTTGCTATCCTAGGAATGACCAAAAGTCCAGCGTTTTGTGACCTTAGGGTGCGTGATGGGTTGTAGTGTGGTAGAAGGCTAGTTAGGTACGCAGGAGCTAAACCATTTAGGGCCTTATAGGTAAGTAATGATAATTTATAACTGATACGGAACTTAATAGGTAGCCAGTGCAGAGACTGTAAAATTGGGGTAATATGATCATATTTTCTTGACCGGAGTTGACCCTTTGGAATTTACTTTTTTATCAACCATAGTCAGGGCCGGAGTGGCAATCGGGCCGATCGGGACTGATGGGAAACGACTGACTGACAACACGGCTTCATTGGCTGAGAATGTCAGCTGATACATTTTCTCTGTATTCTAAGAATTAGATCACCCATTTATTTATATTTACTTGCGAACTAAACAAAAACAAAACCTGCCTAGTGAGGTTAAGAATTAGGACATGCGTTTATTTTATTTCATTTTTCTTTTAATTAGAATTCTTCATTGTTGTAGTGTGTTCTAGTTCTTGTTCTAGTGTATGTGTGTGAATTATTAAATCAATCCATTAAAAATATACATGCACACATACATATCTAAATGGACTGTTTAGCCATTATGCCTCATCTTTGTGTGGTTTCATCTGAGAAGTGACAGGGTCTGGATTAAAACAAGGGAAGAAATTCTGAAGAATGTTTGCTACAAAACAGCTTTGACTTGCATAGTTTGGAAAAAATACTATTGACGTGATTTGCACATGATGACAAAACAGTGGTATTTCGATTACATCCACTTCATGTGTGATAAAAAACGCTAACGCAATCTCCTCCATTGCTGATGTTTGCAGACTACAGAACAGCATTTCAGACGAGGCAAGGTGTATCTCAAAAAAACAAATGGCTATCGCTATAAGCTCCACCTCCATCAGATGACAGGTGAGAGAGAAGAATAGAAGAAGAATAGAGAATATTAAAAAGGTGTCTAATATTATCAAAAGAATGTCTATTTTTAATAAAAGCCTGTTTGGTCAGTAGAAATTAAAGTTGGAAGGACCACCTCTAGGTGTCTTGCTAGGACCTTAGCTAATAATTTCACATTGTCAGAAATTTAACAAAGTCAGAGTTTGTAGAATTATCACAATTAGACTGGAGGTCTCCCAAAATATTTAAAAGATTAGCTCTCCTTTCATTTATTATTTTTCTCTTATAAGCTGAATATGGAATTATTTCTCCCCTTAGATGAGCCTTACATGCCTCCCAAGTTGTCTTAAATGAAACATCAGGGGAAGTATTTATGGCGATAAAAAAAGTCAATACGATCATTAAAGGTAGAGGTCAGTGGTTCCCAACCTTTTTCACCTCGCGGACCACACAACCAAACACATATGTTTGCGCGGACCACTGCAAAAAAAAAATTATCTGACCCTGCTATTGTTGGGTTAATAACTTAGTACTCAGAAACTAGATTGTTTACTGTATTTACTGAATGAACTATGTCTGTGCGATATGAACAACAACAACAACAAAAAAAACTATTGCGATTTCTTTGATAAATTTTGAGATTTCGATTTTAATCACAATTTTGAAACATGCTTTACAATCATAAATGCATTCAGGGTGATTTTTCATTTAACATATTTCCAAAAGAAAACCAATTAGAGCTTTATCAAAATCTTTATGCAATATCTCTAGAACAGACATAAGTCAAAATAATCACTATAGTAAAAATGTAACAAAATGTATAGACTTATGGCAAAAAATATATAAATAAATAAATAAATCAAGATCCATTGTCAAGGGACTTTTTTTCTTTTTTGGCATGCATTGTTCATAGAGCTCATTAATTGTAGCGGTGCCTCGGGTATTGAAATATATATTTTTATTATACATTATACAGGTTCACACGTACTGTAATTCAAAAACAGACACAAAACAGCATACCTCGTTGGCTGCATGCTGTACACAAGGGAATAAATGTTTACTTAGATCGCTGACATCCACTGTATCAACCTAAACACTTTTATCAGAGCATTAAATTGTCCATGCTTCTCTTGCTGTTAGCTTGACGACTCTCTCACACGCGTACGTCCCCATAAGACCTTGCGCGGAAACTTCAAAATAAAAGCACTTCACTTTACCAAGTAAAATCACTAAATAATACTAAATGCGATTTATAATTCTAAATTATGACATTGGTTGAAAACAAATTAAACATTATAATAATGTTGTGACAATTACACGTACTCTGTTTTGCAGTATTTATAAGTGGTGCAGAAGCAGCAGCGAGAGCGCGTTATTATAACGTGAAAGCACGCAGACTTCCTTTGCTCTGTCACAAAACCAGATGTACTTGCTCAGATACACGTTGTTCTGCGCGGAGAGAGTGTGCGCACTTAAAACGTGTCTCCTCTCACTTAAACTGCATCCTGTGTGCTCACAACTCTCTCTATTCTCATGTGCTAGATATAATTTTTTTTTTATTTCTAGCCTTTTACCGCGTGCAGTGTGAACGCTCTGATCCGTTAACATGGACTCGGAAAAAAGGCGCATCACAGACAGTGTGTGAACCTGGAGTTAGGCATATGCCCAGTCTGTTCTGGTCTCGCGCTAGGCGCTGCATTCTGATTGGATCTTTGTGTTGTAACTTTACTGGTTATTTCGGATTCAACCACACACACAGACCAGATTCAACGTTCTCCATCTTTATCTTTATTCCCCTTGTGTGTGTGCCGTAAGCACGTTGATGATGTCACATCAATACACAACATCCCCCCTTTACTTAGACATAAACTTACCCCCTACTAAGCAAGTTCTCGGTCACATTTCCTTAAACTTAAAACAGTTCAGAACATCAACTTACATGTAGCACTATGCATTTCAATTGAACATCATCAATGTTTTTTTTTCTGAACAAGTGCACATACTACAACATAACTCTTAATCTTTTTTTTTTTTTTTTACCTTCTCCCATGACCTAGCCCTTATCAATCACTCAACAACATAGTCTCTAAACCTTTCAGGCAATTTGGTTAGTCTCTGGGGTCTACAAGGTTTTGGAATTTGTTCCTCTCTCTGAAATGTCTCACTGATTTCTTTGCATTCATCTGAACTTATCTTTTCCTCTTTATCATAACTTGGCTCTTGAGCACATTTCATGTCACCATCCACTATTGGTGTTTCCGCAGACAGAAACTTCTTGACAGATGTTGTATTCCGTGCGTACTTTACTCCAGTGAGTGACTGAACGACAACGCTATTACCTTCTTTGTGTACAACTTTGTGAGGAGGGCTATGAAATGTTGTTGTGAATTTGTCTGTTTTATCCTGTCTCACAAGCACCTGATCTCCAACCTCTATATCTGATGTCTTAGCGCCTCGTCTGTGGTCTGCGTATATTTTGGCTTTTCCTTTTTGCTCTGCATCTTTGTCTCGAGCTTCAAGGTCACTATGTGGAGCTGTGATGTCCGGTAATTTTCCTCTGATCTTCCTCTGAAAAAGAAGTTCAGCGGGACTTTTGCCAGTTGTGGCATGTTGTATGGACCTGTAGACAGTCACATATTTGCGTAGCTCTTTTTTCCAATCGTGTCCCTCTGCTTGAGCAATCCGTATTGTTTCATCAATGATGCATTTTGTCTTTCCACTTCTCCATTCGCTTGCGCCCACTTAGGAGTTGTTTTGATATGGTGTATTCCGTTCTCCTGACAAAAAGCTTGAAACAGACTGGACTTGAATTGTGGGCCACAATCTGACCTGATTGTTAAAGGAAGTCCATGCCGACTGAAAATGTCTTCCATACGATCGATCACTTTCTCTGCCGTTGTTGACTTAAGAATTGCATATTCATAGTACCTGCTATAATAGTCGACAACAACCAGAATCGAATGTCCATCCGGTAAAGGACCAAGTAAATCTGTGGCTAAGTTTTGCCATGGCCCTTCTGGCATCACTGTGGGTGACAGCGGTTCAGGGACATATGGTTTCGCTACCAGCTGACAACCATGACATGTCCTCACAAATCTCTTCGCCGCCTTGTCCATTCCCGGCCACCAAACCTTTGTTCTCAGGTGTTGTTTTGTTCCTACCACCCCAAGATGACCTTCATGTGCCAACTGTAGTGCTCTTCCTCTCAGCGACTGTGGCAAAACAATTCTTGTTCCTCTGAGTATTATTTGGCCAATGACACTTAACTCCCCCGCAATATGTCTGTATGCAGGGCATTCATCGAAGCAACCTGTTTGAATAGCAGTTCTCAGTTTCTGTAATTCCACATCATTAGCTGAAGTCTGCTCAACTTCCTTAGTAGTGAGGGCGCAGGGTGTCGCACAGACTGCTATGAACCGCACATATTCCTCTGCTTTATGTTTGTGTATTT
Source organism: Carassius gibelio (assembly GCF_023724105.1). NCBI lineage: Eukaryota > Metazoa > Chordata > Actinopteri > Cypriniformes > Cyprinidae > Carassius > Carassius gibelio. The sequence continues at coordinate 1,610,679 of NC_068392.1, forward strand.
CATCTTTGGCTGATGGTCCCAGCAGACGTGACAGGGGATCTGCAATGTTATGTGTTCCAGGTATATGAATCGCCCGAAAGTCATAAGGCTGTAATCTCAAGACCCACCTTTCAATTCGAGTGCATGGCTTTGAGCGAGGGCTATAAATGGCTTCCAATGCTTTGTGGTCTGTGACGAGATCAAACTTCCGACCATAGACATAAGGGTGCAAACGTTCACAAGCCCATACCAGAGCAAGTGCTTCGCGCTCAGTTTGGGAATACCTTTGTTCACACTCTGTCAAGCTTCTGCTCACATAGCAGACAGGAACCATACCTTCCCGTTGTTTCTGAACCAGCACCGCTCCAACCCCTTTTGGTCCAGCATCAGCGATGACTTTTGTTGGTGCATCCTTGTCGAAATAAGCCAGTGTTGTTGCCTCAGCTAACTTATCTTTCAGAGTTTTGAAGGCCCTCTTCTGATCCGTTCCGAAATGAAATTTTGTGTCTTTCTTTGTCAGCCTACGCAGCGGTTCTGAGATGCTTGCAAACTGAGGTATGAAACGACTACTATAGCTGGCTAAACCGAGAAAACTTCTCACCTCTGAAACGTTTTCAGGCCCTCTTGCCTCCACAACTGCTCTCACCCTCTCTGCCGTCGGGCCTATGCCTTTCACTGACAGCAGCATGCCCATGAACACCAACTTGTCCATGTTAAACTGGCACTTTTCTGCATTTAGAGTCAAGCCGCAGCTTTCCAGTCTCTTTAGTACTGCATGCATTCTTTTCTCATGTATCTCTTTGTCAGGTGCATGGATGATGATGTCATCTGATATGTTCTCTACACCTTCGATACCCGCTAGAACAGTGGCTATTTCATGCTGGTACTGCTCACTTGCTGACGACACTCCAAATACCAGTCTTTTGAACCTATATATACTGTTATGAACAGCGAATGTGGTAATATCTCTTGATTCCGTAATATCTCTTGATTCCGGGGTTAATTCCAGCTGATGGTACCCCCATTTCAGATCCAATTTGCTGAAGACGACTGACCCATTCATTCCTTGCAACAGCTCATCCACTGTGGGGATCGGGAACCGCCCACGAATAATTGCAGTATTTGCTTGTCTCATGTCCAGACACATCCTTATTTCCCCTTTCGCTTTGGGTACAATGACAACTGGGTTTACCCATGGAGTCGCTCCATTGACTTTCTCAATAATGTCCATGCGGAGCATCTCATTAATTTTTTCCTCAACAGCCTCTCTAAGGTGAAATGGAATGCACCTAAAGGGCTGTGCAACAGGTGTCACTGTGCTGTCTATGTGTAGGCTAATTTGTTTTGTGTTTAATTTGCCCACTCCACAGAACAATTTGGGGTATTTCTGTTGTATCATGGACTTCACATCATTTACCACTGCAACGTTAGCTCCAATCCTCAGCACTCCTAATTTAACGGCTGTGTCTTTTCCGAGCAGTGGCTCTCCTCTCCCGTGAATAACTGTAAACTCAGCTGTTGTGCTGCGTCTTCCGATTCCGACCTCACACCAGAAAATTCCTTTCACTGGCAGGGGTTCACTTGATGAGTATATATATATATATATATATATATATATATATATATATAATTTGATTACCTTTCTAATCTTTTTGTATTCTATTTTCATTTCATTTATTATGCAATTGTGTGTGTGTGTGTGTGGGTGTGTATAAATAAATAAATATATATATAATATGTGTGTGTGTGTGTGTGTGTGTATATACAGCATCATTACTCCAGTCTAGTGTCACATCCTTAAGAAATCAAATCATTCTAATATGCTGATTTGCTGATTATCAATATTTAAAAGATGAGTAAATTTTTTTCAGAATTTTTTGATGAATAGAAGGATCCAAAGATCAGCATTTATGTGAAATAAAAAGCCTTTGCAACATTATACAGTATATCATTAAAAAATGTTTTTTGTTTTTTTTTTGGAAAATACATTCGAGAAATTAATACTTTTATTTAGCAAGCTTTAAAATCTCAATAAATTACATTTTGAAATATATTCAAATAGAAAACATTATTTTATTTATAAACGTTGTTTTAAATATACTAGTAAAAATATTTTTGTTTACTGTTTTGGTGTACTTTCGATTAAATAAATGCAGGCTTGGTGAACAGAAGAGACTTGACTGGTAGTGGATATTATAGGCAACTTTAATTATTCTCTAATTTCTAGCTTTTAATTGGCTTAGAAATCAATAACTGCTGGACAATAACAAATAATGATTTGTTTATATACTACAAAAAACGTATTTATCACATAATAAGGCAGAATATTTTCTATACTGTAATAAATCTATGTCAATTAGCACTGTTTTGTTCATATACTGTATTTATCACCTGCTGGAGATGACTTGTATAAACCATATATTGTCGCAATCGTATATTAATGTCTTCGTGTTTACAAAAGTTTCAGTTATTCTGTCAAAACAACTTCGCTGTTGCCCATATTAGGAGTTTCCTGATATGTCTTTCAGCGTGAGAGCGCCTCTGGCTTCGAGCATGAATGGAACACACACTGCAGGAGTGTTTAGCGCTCCGTGATGTTCATCTCGCATTCTGGGTCCGAATAAAACATCAGGTCATGCGCAGACTATCCTGTCTCTTTTGAATTTAAATCTATATTTATTCACACCAGCTCTTGAAAACCACTATGCGAACACACTTGACTGAAAAAGTGCGGGGGACGAATTTCCGTTATATTAAAAGTGGGGGAGGGGACACATCCCCCGCGTAATCTACGCCCCTGTATTTTGCAGTTTAATATTCACAGACACTAGTATATATTCGGCTACAGTCTGGAGCCCTGCGCTAACACGGAAGCGATTGAACGCAGCTGCAGGTAACGAATATACTCAAACTTTCTACCGGTTCTACAGAGACGCTGGTATCATCACATTTTTTAATTTTCAGCACCGACTTGGTAGTGAAGTGCCAGTACTTGTGGCATCCCTGGTCGCCGTTTTACTGTCTGGTTGGTCCAGTCTGAAATAAACAGCGGACATACTGCTAACGCGTTTTCATTTCTTCTTCGCAGCAGATAGGCAAATCTAGCGGTTATAACTACTGTAGGTCATTTAAGAAAATGGTATCGGATCGGTATATGGGTTCATGTACTTGCCGATGCCAGAATTTGTTGTGGTATCAGTGATATTTCCTATACTAGTATCGGAATCGGAACAACTCTAGTTTCAAACAGCAGTATAAAAATGCATCAAACAAATGTTATAAACCCTACTCACAATTCATAAAACTATACTCATTATTGCATTACTTCACTATAACACACGTGTCAAATATAAAAGTGCACTGCAAATGTGAAACATCACACGTGTACTGCTGCGAGGTGTCTACACAAGACTTAACTCAGTTTACTCCTCCCTCCCACATCAACCAAACCCCAAATTACAATATAATATAAATCCCAACAATAATAAAACCAAAGTTCCCTCATCTGGTGACCCCCCCCCCCATCGAATCCTGAAGTGATGTGCGTTCATCCGTCGATTCAATGACCGTTTCTCTGTTCCTCACATAAACTGGTATCCCGGTATACACACGCAACACAGTCTCTGCACACGAACAGTGCACTGTACAATTTTTTCATCCTGCACAGGATTCTGATCAAGTTCAAGCTAGTCTGCTCATTCAGACTTGTCTGCTCCTTAAATCCATTCACTTCATTTACTCTGCTCCAGGTGAATCACATCACAAATCAAAAGTGCCGCCCACCCCTCACACTTTGTCACAATATACTTACTCAATATGTTCTCATGCAGGAGCAGCTTGTTTAGTGGGGAACGCTTTTAATAGAGGGTTTTCACCGACGTCACGTTCTGGGCGGTAACCCGGAATGCGCGGCCATTGTGGAGGTAATCGGTGTAAAAAACTGAACGGAGTGCAATGGAGTATAGTGCGCTTTGGATACTTTAAGTGAATGTAGCCATGTCTAAACAACCGAAAAGTTCAACAAAACGTGCCCAAGATGCAAAGGCATATAGGGAAGGACTTGGACAACAACAAAAAAAGCCGATATTTCGAGAAATTACGATTTATTGGTGGTGCAGATCCCTACGAGTTAGCTCCCTCTTCTTTGATCCGTGACGACCCGGTGATTCTTCCTTCAGTTGCATATCCCGATATAGTCAACTACCTGGTTTTCTCGCCGAGCCCATACACAGCGGACGACCTTAAATCCTACAAGGGTTTGGAGGCTTATAACCAGATGGTGTGTGGATGGGTGAGGGAGACGCAGTACCAAGTTATCAACGACTGTTGTATTGTGAAGGCCAAAGTAAGTAATGCAATAACGTCTTTAATCAACCTATACTTAACTGTATGATATCATTGCGATACTCAAGGTGTAGCCAAGTGACTCTCAATCATGTTTTTTTTTTTCATTTCAAAGACTCTCAGTTTGCTATCTACACTGTACACTATCTGAGTTAGTTTCATAGTATTTTATTCTATCATATAAATGCAAATGTACAATCTGACACCCCAAAAAACCACACACTATTATTCTCGATCTGTCTTATTAGTACAACCTGAAACACGGCAATAATTAACTATTTTCCTTGACGACGTTCGGAATATACTTCAGTGCCCGTGCTTTGTTGTGATGCGGAGTGCCTCCAACATGGCCGACTTCCGGTCTGATGACGCGCCGTGAAAACCCTCTATAGTAAACACTAACTCTTTACAAACAGAGCAATAACTAAAAAAAACTGTTTATATTGTTAAATGGTTTGTAATGTGTATTATTTGGTTACTGTTCAGGACCTCAGTGATAAAGGACTGACTCATCACACAATCTGTTAATGAGGAATTTTATTATTATTTTTGTGTTAATAGACACCATAAAATAACTGAATATGTGAAAATACAGCATGATTTCAGAATTATGTTCAGATGTTTGACTCTCTCTAAACTGTTAGTTATGATTTATAAGCATCATTGTGATCAGTTTTAGATTGAATCCCAAATTAGAAATATTAGAACCAACTCCAGATGCTGGATAATGTGAGAAAATATCTGTTTTGTCTGATAATCATTTCCCATTAACCTCTTACCTAAAACTCTCATTAATAGTCTTCTGTCCCATAGCAGAAAGAAAGCAGGAGCGCTTGGTTGCATGTTTCAGTGCTCAGTCTGACTTCACTGGCTTCCAACAAACATTTTTATACCAAAACAATAGAAATGGAAACTGACTGCTTCACATCATGATCCCTTGACATTTAAAACCTTGAAATTAAGACATTCTCTTATTCATGAAGACAAATATCGTCAATCATGTCAGTGTGTGTCCACTGGCATGGAGCAAATGGTTTCAGTTAATTCAAATGTGAATTGAGCGGTGGATTGTGGGATTGGCAACAGATGGAAGAAAACATTTAAAGGTGTCAAGAATGTTGAGCAGTGATCGACTTGGAAGCCAGCTGCTGTGATGTTCAGGAAGCGATGTCTGACTTAAATGTTCAAAAATATAGATTTAGTGTGTAAATTATTTTTTACCCACTGGATGCTTTGCAGTTGTCATAAATGTTAAATATTGCAGTTTGGATGCTTTCATTATGATTATAACTTTCAGGCATTCAAAAACAAAGCTTGCCTCTTTCCAGTTGTAATCATGGATATTTGTGATTATTATATTGGCTGTGCACTAAAACAAACCTATTAAAGATACGTTTTAGGATTGTCAGCAGCACTGAGTGAAGTTTGTCGCTGTAGAGAACAATTACCATTAGATTAAAAAACAATAGCAAGCGCTGCAAAAGCAAAGGAAATAAAAAAGACAAAGTCATATAAAGTGATTAAATGGTTAAAATATGATAAATGATTATATGATTACATGTAATAATTAAACTAACAATAATTAAATTATTGGTAACACTTTAGTATAGGGTCCAATTCACACTAATAACTAGGTGCTTATTAGCAAGTCTATTATTAACAAATTGGCTGTTTATTAGTGCTTATAAAGTACATATGAAGCATAACATCCATAATCCTACCCAATTCCCTAAACTTAAAACTACCTTATAAACTATTAATAAGCAGCAAGTAAGGAGTTAATTGAGGCAAAAGTCATAGTTAATGGTTAGTTAATAGTGAGAATTGGACCCTAAAATAAAGTGTGACCAAATTATTCATTGATTAGAAATGAATACAATTCTGGTTGCTCCTGAAGCTTACACACACGAGTTGCTATTAAGAATCCCGGGCTTCTTATACTGAATGAGTAGTTTTACAGTTCATGTACAGCTGACATCAGGTTTACTGCTGGATCAAGTGACCAATCTGTTCTGAACACAGGATGCTGTTAACATGGGTCTTCACTACACTATATCTAACAGCCCTGTCTTTTTTAAAGATCTGCTATAATTAATGTTTCTTCATCATGTTTTAAAACCTATCTGGAGAAAGTGAATTTTGGAATGACTTCGTTAAGGTCAGGATCTCTTAATGATCCACAGCTGTGTAACTGCAGGGTTACGACAAAAGTCTTGCCCTTCAGGAGCAGGTGGCAAAAAGCAGGTCTAATTATTTGAATGCATAAAACAAACTTTTCTAAAGTAGCCTTATGATTTTGTTTTTCCCTCATAAATTCTGTTTTGTGCATTTACATTTTTTCTAGTTATCAAGTGAAGGTTTAAACGTTTATTTCATTTTTCGTTTAATTATTGAAAATTAAGACAACTTTTTTTTGGCAAACAAATGGGATTTACTATTAAAATTAAAACATGGAAGAAATGTTGTGTGATTATTCCTTTAAAAAATTATGTTTGTTTTATTTTAGTAGTATTAGTATGCTATGTAATAGTTCTAGAGATGTTATTCATGTGTTTACATCCTCATTTAGTGAGACGGCAGACGCTGAAATCACGGAGCATCACACACTCTTCAGTATATGTCTAGTAAATGAAACTTTGCATCTGCGCCATTCACTTACAAAGACATGCTGAACATGTAGGATTCATATTTAAAAATACCTTTTCAGCTTAATATATACAGATTACAGTCCATATCGCGATTTGATTTAAGTTCATTTACCTACTCTTGATTAATTCATTAGAAATTTGACAAATTCCATGACATTCTGGATTAAACTGTGAATTCCGTTTTTTATAATTGGATTCTGTGATTCTGTCCACATTTTCCTCGTAACGCAAATCATAGGGCTCTAAAGAAATGCAGAAAAACCCTTCAAAGACCAGTGTTAGTCATTTGGCTCATCAGTAATGGGTAACACTTTATTTTAGTGGCCAATTCTCACTATAACATAGTTGCTTATTAGCATGTTTATTATTAACATAAAGGGTGTTTATTAGTATTTATGAAGCACTTAATCTGCATGGCCATATTTTACATTCATAATCCAACACCAAATTTAAATTTAACAACTAACTTACTATCAATAAGCAGCAAATTGGGAGTTTAAATTTTAAGCAAAATTTTAGTTAATGGTTTGTTAATAGCGAGAATTGGACCATAAAATAAAGTGTGACCCAGTAATGGTTAAAATATTTCACATGACAATACATCTTTTTTCCCTCTTTCTTTTTTCGTCGTCATAGTTTTGAGTTATCTTCTTCTTGAGCTCCTGAACCTGCTGATCTTTTCTCTTCCTGAAATCATTCAGTTCTTCTCTTTGTTTTCTGGTTTCATCTTGATGTTTCTTCTTCATCTTCTCCATTTCTTCTTTATGTTTCTCTTTCATTTTATCACACTCTCTGTCTATTATTTCTCTTTCTTCTCTTTCTCTTCTCTTGATCTCCTCTTCTTGTTCTTGTTTCAGATCTTTCATCATTTTCTCCCATCTCTTTCTCTTTTCCACTCGTCTCTCTTCATCCTCTTCTTTTCTTCTCTTCCACTCCTCTTTTCTCTCTCGCTCCATCTGCTCATAATATCTTTTCATTTCATTTATCTTTTCTTCAGATTCTTTCTCTTTTTGTTCTCTCTCTGTTTTCTGTCTCTCTCTATCCTCCTCTATCATCTGTTTTTTGTCTACTCTCTCTCTTTCAATTTTCTCTCTCTTGTTTTTCAGTTCTTCTTGTTTTTCTCTCAGCTGTTCCTCATGTCTCTCTTTTCTCTCTCTTTCCTCTTCCTCTCGTTCTCTCATCTGTCGTTTCTTCTCTTCCTCCCATTCTCTCATCTGTCGTTTAATTTTCTCTTGAGTCTCTTTGTCATTTTCAGCCTCTTTTATTTTTCTCATCCACTCTTCTCTCTCTTTCTCTTCTTGTTTCTTCCTCATTCGTTCCTCTGAATCTCTCTTTTTTATTTCTTCTTCCTGTTCGTTTCTTAACTCTGTCATGATTTGTTCATGATCACTTTTCAACTTTTCTTCATCTTGTTTATATTCTTCTTCTTTCTTTCTCTCTTCTTCTTCTCTTTTTTTCAGCTCTTCTTCATGCTGTTTTATCTGTTCTTCAATCTCTCTCTTCATCTCCTCTATTCTTTGTTCATATTCATCTCTTGTCTGTTTCTCTTCTTCAGATTGTTTCTGATCTTCTGTCTCTCGTTTCTTCTGATCTGATTCTTCTTTCTTCTCAAACTCTCTCCTGAGTGTTTCCTCTTGTTTTATGAACTTGTTCCTCAGGTCCTCATCTGCCCTTTGTTTCTTCTTCTCCAGTCTTGTTTTCATGCTTTCAAATTGCACATCATATTCGTCTTTTAATTCTTCAACTTGAGCCTGATTTCTTCTTTCTTTCTCTTCTATCATTTTCATCCTCTGTTCAATGGAGATCGCTGCCTCCTCAAACATCTCATTAGTGAAATATCGGCCCTGATTAGATCTCTTCATCTCTTCTATCATATTGAACAGATGAGTAACTTGTGTCTGATCTTGTGTTTCTCTGTTGTTAAAAGCCAGGAATCTGTTTTCACAATCTCTGATCAGTTTTCTGAGTTCCTCATTTTTATATTTTTCTACATATTGTTCTATTGATTGTTTTTTTAATTTGTCTCCTCTGGTGTAGAGCACAATGCAGAAATCTGCTGCTTTTGGGCCAAAGATCTTCATTATCATGTCTAAAGTGTCTTTCTCCTGTTTGGTGATTTTCCACATATCAAATACAATAATAAACACATGAGGTCCAGGAGCTGACAGAGAAACACACTTCATTATTTCTTCCTGCACTTGTTCTTTTGTCAGTGAGGGGTCAAAGAGTCCTGGAGTATCAATAACAGCTACTGATCGACCATCAACTTCACCAGTTACCTTTGTAGAAGTAGTGGTCACCAAACATGAGCCGTCTTTAGTGTAAAACCCATTTTTTCTAAGGATAGTGTTTCCTGTGGCAGACTTTCCACTTCCTGTCATTCCAAACAGCAAGATTCTCAAACATCCTGCATATAATAGAGTTAATAATAGAGTTTACAGATTAAGAACAAGTTTTTATACGTAATGTTTATTTTAAGTTTCAGATGTTTAAACAGACACTAGGAAAATAATAATAATAATAATAACAATAAATGTAAATTGTGAAAATACACACTGTCTATGGAAGCAGAAATATTACATGTTTCAAACATAATGTGAAGATGTTGTTTATTCCTGTCAAATGCAGGTAACTATAAAACTTACTCTCGTCACCTGTTCACTACATGTCTTTTTGGAGAAATGGATGAATGGTGTGCTGTAAATCTGACAGGATCTGAATACATGGCAGCTTACAAACGATAAACTGTTTACAAATGGAGCTGCTGTCTCCTCTGCAGAATAATGATCTAGATCCTAAATACTGCTTGAGTGACTGAAGATCATAAACCAGTGAAATATTTTCTCAACCAGATAAACTGTTGAAAACCAAAGTAAAGTTTGGTTAAAGCTTTGTTTACATCCAATTTGGATGTTTTTAATTTATAAATCAATTTATAACCCTTTTTAATTTTGAATTTATTTAAATATTAGCTGGTTATTGTTTTGACTCACTGTCTGTGAACATATTAGGATGATTAAAGTTGAGTGTTTCTTCTTTTCCAATTGTTGGTTCTTTCTCCTCCCACCATTGTTTCTGTTTCTCCCATTCCTCTCGTTCTTTCTTCATCTCCTCTCGTATCTTTATCTCTTGTTCCTCGATGTCTTTAATGTCTCTTTTATATTGTTCTTTTTTCTCTATATATTCTTCTTGTCTTCTCTTTCTTTCTTTGTCACGTTTCTGTCCTTCTTTCTCCATTATCATCTTCATTCTCGCTCTCTCTTTTTCATGTTTGAACTGAAGTTCTTCTCTCTCTCTCAGTCTTCTTTCTTTCTCTTTTTTTAGTTTCTCATAATATTCATCCCATGTTTCCTTATCTATCTTTCTCCTTCTCTCCTCCTCTTCTTCTCTTCTTTGTCTTTCCTGTTGTGTCTGTTTCATCCATTCCTCTCGTTCTTTCTTCATCTCCTCTCGTTCTTTCTTCATCTCCTCTCGTTCTTTCTTCATCTCCTCTTGTTCTTTCTTCATCTCCTCTCGTTCTTTCTTCCATTCCTCTCGTATCTTCATCTCTTGTTCTTCTCTTTCTTTAATGTCTCTTCTATATCTGTCTTCTCTCTCTCTAAATTCTTCTTCTCTTCTCTTTCTCTCTTTCTCATGATTATGTTGTTCTTCCTCCATCTTCATCCTCATTCTCTTTATCTCTTCTTCATGTTTCGTCATCAGTTCTTCTTTTTCTCTGTTCACTTGCTCCACTTTCTCCATCAGTATGTTCTTCTGTTGTTCTTGTTTTTCTCTCTCCATCTCTCTGAACATCTTACATGAGTAGTAACTCTCTCCGTTTTCTTTCACCATGTTGTCTATCTTCTGCAGTAGATCAGTCACCTGTGTTCTGTCTCTAGTCTCTTTATTATTGAACACATGGAATCTGTTTCCACATGCTTTAATCAGTTCATTTAAAGCAGATCCAGGTTTTCCCAGAAATTGTTCAATGGTTTTTTTCTTCAGTTTGTCTCCATTGGTAAACAGGATTATGGTGTACTTTAACGAGTTTTCTCCAAAAGTCTCTTGGATGATCTTCACTGCTGTTCTCTCTTCTTCAGTGAATCGTCCGAGTGGAATCAGTAAGAGAAACACATGTGGTCCAGGCAGGATCATGGAGATGCAGTTGCTGATTTCTCTCTGGGTTTCTTCATTACTGAGTTCAGTATCAAACAGTCCTGGAGTGTCGATCACAGTGATGTGTCTGCCATTGATTTTATCTGTTTCTTTCTGACACACTTTAGTTACAGACTCTTCAGACAAGTCTGATATAAACACTTCTCTTCCTAAAATGGTGTTTCCAGTTGAACTTTTCCCAACTCCAGTTTTCCCAAGCAGCACAATCCTCAGATCATCTTCTCTTTCACTTGAATCTAAAGATAGATCAAATAAAAGTGTACATATTTAAGTGAATATTTTAAATTATCCAGATCGTCAGAGAATATTTTATATATTTTATTCTGAAGCATCATGTGCTGATTATATTATTTCTTTTGAACTCAGAATATAAATGTATTGTTTTACAAGTCTGTGTAGACTTCAGCAATCATGAAAAGTGATTAATCAATGCACGTGTTCTGATCATTACCTTGTGACTGAAACCACGTCTCTAATGAATGGACTCTCTTCTTCATTTCTTCTAATTTCTGCAGTTTCTCCATCTGTGTCTCCATCAATGTCTCTGTGGAGAAACGAACACCACTATTTTCCTCAACCATCTGCTCCAGTTTCTCCATCAACTCAGACACTTGTGTGTTCAGGCCGATGAAATGATGTCGTCCTCCAAATCTCTCAATGACAGACTGTGTTTCTTCATTGAGTTCTTCTGTCTGATGCTCTGAGTTCTGCTTTATGAGGATCATGATGTGTTTGTTGACTCTTGAGCTGAACATCTTCTGGATCTCCTCTATTTCTGCTCTGTCTTCATTATTAAGTGGAGCATCAGGAATGATGAGGATGAACACATGAACTCCAGGATGACAGAGAGACACACAGCGGTGAGTCTGACGCATCACTTCCTCCTCTGAGAGCTCAGTGTTGAACAGAGCTGGAAGCTCCACCAGACTTATCAGACGTCCATCAAGCTCCACGTCTCTCCTCACACACTCTGAGATCAGCTCTGATCTTCTCTCGCTCTGCTTCAGGATCAGGTTTGATATGAAGGATTTTAATTCTCTGTTACTCCCACACACAAGCAGATTCAGCTTCACACCATCTGGATCTGTGTCAAAGAAATAAACTAGATTAACAATGTGATTTGAAATAGATAAATGCTACATTCACATCATGTCAGAATTACTGTGATCACAACTGCATTGTAATTACTGTACTAGTTTTCCACTTAAAACGTTAACGTCTATGCTGAATTAATGGGAAACACTGAAGAAAAAGATATAAAACAAACCAAATTCCAAAAAAGTTGGGACACTGTACAAATTGTGAGTAAAAAAGGAATCTCATAAACTTATATTTTATTCACATTAGATTATAGATAACATATTAAATGCTGAAAGTGAAACATTTTGAAGTGTCATGCCAAATATTGGTTCATTTTGGATTTCATTAGAGCTACACATTCCAAAAAAGTTGGGACAGGAAGCAATAAGAGGCCGGAAAAGTTAAATGTACATATAAGGAACAGCTGGAGAACCAATTTGCAACTTATTAGGTCAATTAGGAACATGATTGGGTATAAAAAGAGCCTCTCAGTGTCAGTGTCTCTCAGAAGTTAAGATGGGCAGAGGATCACCAATTCCCCCAATGCTGCGCTGAAAAATAGTAGAGAAATATCAGAAAGAATTGCAAAGAGTTTGAAGTGATCGTCAACTACAGTACATATGTGGGGCAGCTCTGGCCTAATCTAATTGTTAGAGAGCTGGACTAGTTACCAGAAGGTTTGAGTCCCGGTGCCGGCAGGAGTTGTAGGTGGCAGGGAGTGAAGGAACAGCATTCTCTTCCTCCCCCAATATCCAATGGCTGAAGTGCCCTTGAGCAAGGCACTGAACCCCTAGTTGCTTCCCGGGTTGTGTGTTGCACTTGGATGGGTTAAATGCAGAACACCAATTCCAAGTAAGGGTAACCATACTTGGCATTTGTCACGACTTTCACTTTTCACTTTCACTTCATAATATCTTCCAAAGATTCAGAGAATCTGGAACAATCTCTGTGCATAAGGGTCAAGGACAGAAAACCATAATGGATGCCCATGATCTTCAGCCCTTAGATGGCACTGCATCACATACAGGAATAATACTGTAATGGAAATCACTAGATGGGCTCAAAAATACTTCCAGAAAACATTGTCATGAACACAATCCACCGTGCCATTCGGCGTTGCCGGCTAAAACTTTATAGGTCAAAAAAAAAAAACATATCTAAACATGATCCAGAAGCGCAGGTGTTTTCTCTGGGCCAAGGCTCATTTAAAATGGACTGTGGCAAAGTGGAAAACTGTTCTGTGGTGAAACGAATCAAAATTTGAAGTTCTTTTTGGAAAACTGGCACGCCATGTCATCCGGACTAAAGAGGACAAGGACAACCCAAGTTGTTCTCAGCGCTCAGTTCAGAAGCCTGCATCTCTGATGGTATGGGGTTGCATGAGTGAGTGTGGCATGGGCAGCTGACACATCTGGAAAGATGAGCTCCATCAATGCTGAAAGATACATCCAAGTTCTAGAACAACATATGCTCCCATCCAGACGTCGTCTCTCAATTACAACATCATGGCTGTGTAGAAGAAGGATCCGGGTCTGAAATGACCAGCCTGCAGTCCAGATATTTCACCCATAAAAACATTTGGTGCATCATAAAGAGGAAGATGTGACAAAGAAGACCTAAGACAGTTGAACAACTAGAAGCCTGTATTAGAAAAGAATGGGAAAACATTCCTATTCCTAAACTTGAGCAACTTATCTCCTCAGTCCCCAGACGTTTGCAGACTGTTATAAAAAGAAGAGGGGATGCCACACAGTGGTAAACAACTTATTTTCCCTTAAAATGATACATTTCCTCAGTTTAAACATTTGATATGTCATTTATGTTGTATTCTGAAAATTAAATCTATATTGAAATTTGAAATTTCTACATCATTGCATTCTGTTTTTATTCACAATTTGTACAGTGTCCCAACTTTTTTGGAATCGGGTTTGTATACAACATATTATTATAAAACAAATAAAACTACTGGATACAACTAAATACTATTTTACCATTTTAAGTTATAATTTCATTTAGGCCAAATTCTCTGTGGATTCAATCTGAAGATTACTTTATTCACTTCCAGACAAATTGTGATCCTAATGCATTATTTATTATAATCATGCTTCTTAATAGAAGCTGTTAATATCTTATAATTAAGGCTGAGATTACAGTTTTTTAAATCTAATTAACCACATGATGTGCCGATTAATTAATTGAAGTAATTGCTAATTAGTCGCATATCATTTTCGACTGATATGCAGAAAATGAATCACTCACCCAGTGTCCTGATCTTCTGTAACTCTCTGATTTCATTGTCTCTCACTCTCAGTTTCTCCTCTAGATCATGTCTGACTCTCCTCTCTGGAGCTCTTATATACATCTGAAGAGAATAGGGTTCAGTCTTTATGCGGTCTATAGCATCTAGAATCTTTAAGATCTGTTCTGGGTTTCTCTGGTCCTGTAACCCCATCACACTGTGCCAGCTCCCATAGAGACTCACAACACTCTGAGATTCTGTGGATTCTACAAAATCAGCCACACTTTTCTCAACAGTGAATTCAGTAAAGAAAAGCACCATGAAGTGCTCTTGTGAGTAAAATATATTTTTGATCTTCTCCATTTCTGCTCTGTCTTCATCAGTAAGTGGAGTGACAGGAGTAACAAGGATGAAAAGATGAACTCCAGGATCACAGAGAGACACACAGCGGTGAGTCTCCCGCATCACTTCCTCTTCTGAGAGACGAGTGAGAACCGGAAGCTCTATTACACTGATCTGACGTCCATGAATCTTCTCCTCTCTCTTCACACACACATTGCTCATCTCTTTCTGATGTGAACATTTATTTGGTTTATTCATTGTCCCTCTAAATATTCTAGACACTGAGTTCTTGAGAGTTGAATTATTTCCACACAGCACAATGTTCAGCTTTGTTTTTCCAGTCATCACTGAAACAAGATTACAGACAGTAGACTCAGTTCAGCTTTGATACAAATCACTTCTCTAAACAACAACAAAAATATATTGTAAAATATAATTATATTGCACTACATTCTTTTAGTAATGGAAGGCTACCTTCCAATACTTTACTGACCTACTGTTTGGATGAATTTGCTGTCTATGTTTGGATCTCTGACAACATACATAAAACTGTCTGAACTTAACCTTTAGAAGAATAATTCAGTAATGTACTGATTGGCTCTTTTCTCTCTCTTCACCAGTAAGCTGGTGTGTGGTGGGTTTTCTGGCATACTATGGCTGCGTCACATCATCCAGGTGCATGAGGAGATACCCCCGACAATGTAGAGCGCTTTGAGTGCTTAATATTATTATTTTATTATTATTACCAAAAAAATGAAAATTCTATCATAAATTACCCAAATATTGTTACAAACACATATGATCGTCTTTTATTGCACACAATTCAAAAGGGGCTTTTAGCAGAATGTCCAGGTTGCTTTCATCACACTTTAGAAGCAGACCATCAAACTCCAAAAAAAAACACCACAAATGTACCCTAAAACCATACTTTGACGTTCTGTCAATGTCTCGATTCCCTATTCCAAAATATTTTTTTCTTTAAAAATATTTTAGCTTTTTAAACAAAAACAGATTATTGGAATAAATAGTATTCAAGTCATGCAGTAGTTCTGCTGTAGACTCAGTTTCTGTCTGTACTACAGTGTAACTATTAAATGACTAAAAAGTATTTCATTAACCATTTTTTGAGGCATTATCCTGAAAAAATATACTTTGACAAACCTCCTCCATCATTTGCTGTTTTTGTGCTCTCTTTGAAATCAGAATCCTTCTTTTCTTTCTCATCATCTCTGTCTGAAGCTCTAGATCTGCTCAGATCTTCATCCACTGATGATCCATCAGCTCCATCTTCATACATGTTACAGAGGAGAAATTCTTCTTGTTCTTTCTTGAGTATCTCTTCCGTTCTTCTGATCAGCTCAGAGTGCCATCTTGTGTTTACTGTATCAAACTGTAGATGTCCACCTCCACACTCCTTTATTAAATCATGAATAGCATTATTTGTGATCACATAAGACATGAATCCGCGTGGCTCTTCATCAGTAGTCACTACTATAGTGTGTTTCATGGCCTGCTCACTGAAGAGGTTCAGCAGATATTTCACTCTGTGTCTGTTGTTCTCATTGAAGTCATTATACTGCAGTACGAGTATGATCACATGAGGTCCTGGAGCAGACAGAGACACACACTCCCTCACTGCCTCTGTTATCTGATGGTATGAGAGATTCTTCTGGAGCAGGAGAGAAGTGTTTATAACTGTGATGTGTCTCCCCTTCACAGCTCCACTGATTCTCACACTGTGCTGCTGTGAATAAGACCCAGTTAAAGTGTTTCCCACTCGGCTGTTTTCTGATCCATTCTTTCCTATCAGCACAATCCTCAGATCACACACTGAAAAAGAGCACACACACACACACACATGTTGGGTTTTCATGTTCAGTGGGACTTTTCACAGACTTAATATTTTTATACTGTGCAAACTGTTTATTTTAAATCTAACACTACCCCTAAACATAACAGAGCATAAATGAGAAATCATTTTGCATTTCTACATTCTCAAAAAAATACAACTTTTGTGCCCAGTGCCATGAGAAATAGGAAGTCTAACACAAAAATATTGACATTAAACTAGATTACAGCATTAGATCAGCTCCAGCAGGATCTGTATTTGAAAGCAACATCTAATTCATGGTCTTGATGAAATAATTAGATAATTTGAATTAAAGACTGACCTTTTATATTATTCAAGAGATTTACCCGGATTATTTTATAAAAAGACACACATAAATGTTTTGATTTACTTACTGTTAGGACGATTCCATTCTGGACTCTGTATACCTGCTGCTGCTAGAGAAAACAGAAATACACACACAACACATACAGAGAGAGAAGAGAATAGATGGTTTAGCCATTATTAATTATAAAAGCATTTATTAATTCAAAAGCTGTGACTTCGCAATGTTTACAATTACAAATTAGAACTTCTTTGTGGAGACCATTGCTGCATCGCAATGTGCCTAATTATACTATGCCCTTAAAGTATTTTTTTAAAGAAAAAGTATACACTTTTGAGTGTACACTACTTAACCATTGTTGCGCACACACCCATGTTTGTAGTTTTTAATGCTTTTTATTTGAGTTTGTATTTCAGAACCGAATACTTCACTAATGTGCAATTGTCACAAGTAACTAGACAGGATTCAAGAGCGGATGCAAAACAAACAGTTTATTGGACTAAGTCAAATCAATGATCAAAGGTCGCTAAAGGCTAGTTGAGGGCTTGATGGTCCTGGTAGCGCAGGAACGAAAATGGGGAGACAACACGATGAATCCTCATGGAGAGAAAGAAAGTAAGACCAGAAGATCCAGCACCAGAGGAAATGGAGGACCGAGAGCCGAAGGACAAACATCAATGATCTGACAATACAAGACAGGGTAATGATGGTTAGTAGTAGTAGCCCTTTATTGTCACTAGTCACAAGTACCAGCGAAATTAGCCATCAACCTGTCCATACATACATACATACAATATGAGAGTGGGGTAGACAGGACAGGAAGACAGGGTATTTGAGGAAGAAATACAGCATAACATTAGGGAAGTGAGGAGAAAAAAAACAATACCCAGACTATGCTCCTTATGGGAGCACAGTATGAGAACAGGAAAAACACCTCTGCACAAAAAGCACAAATCAATACACCATAGACACACGACTTTGCAACTGGGTACTGAACTTGGGGTGGTTGAGGTAATCCAGCGCAGGCAAACAGCCATCCGGCCCAGCAGCTTGAAAGCGCTAGCAACAGACCCGCTTGCCAGACTGGAGGAACAAAGCGGCGAAGGCGGGGGATCGGGGTTGGGAGGCTGAATGCATATCTGTATATGTGTAAGAGTTTGTGTATTTGTAGGCCTGGAGAGTTGAGACTCTCTCTAGATGCTTCAGTCCGCAGATTATACAGCATCACAGCAAGCTGCCATGGAGACAGCCTTGGTCAGGTCCTAGACAGAGTCAACAATCAGCAGGTGTCTATGGGAGAGGGTGGAGGAATGCAAGAGAAGTCAAGCTGCCCTGCTTGCCTGGGAGATTTTTTGTCATCCAGCCAAAGCTGGTAAAGAAAGCCAAAAGAAGATAAGATGCCAGTTGTTTGGTCTAGTAGCCGCATTTCTTTTCACGGTCACTATGATTGTTCATTGTCCATTGGTCTCCAAATTCTCCAATTTCCTTTCCAAAGCCGTGAGCTTCACCGTGATGTTATCCATATTGCGGTTAATAGTCTCAGTCTCAATGCTGACCGCTCTGCCCACTGCTTCAATCATGACGGGCAGCCTTGCGAGGCTTTGGACAGCTGTTTCCGTCTTCTTAATTTTTCGATAACCCAGCAAAGCCTAATCCAATCAGCAGAAGACCTGTTATCATGGTTCCGAATAGGTAGATGTCTTCAATGACCTCCACGGAAAGAGCCGCCAGACACAAGACCCACCAATTCGCCCACGCGTCCATCGTGTAGCCAGCTGCAAACATTCTGGCAGGGCAGTCAGGTTTCCCCGAACCCAAGCTTCTCGTCGAGAAGATGGTGTCAATTGCGTTGAGGGACCAATTAATCAAATCCATAGTCCAGTTTAGGAGAGCAGTGCAGAGAGAGCCTTACACAGTAGACGAGACGAGACAAGAGAACAGGCGAAGCAGGGAAGTCAGGGAGGAGAGGAGAGAAATGTGACTGCCTCCGTTGAGAGCAGAAGAAGACAGGGGTGCATCCGGGGTGCTTCGATGACAAACTGCCACAAGACTGCAAACATGAGGAGAATAAATGAGGAGTGTAGTGAGGAAACACATGTGGGACAAATTAAATAGAAAATCAGGTAACAAGATGGGTGGGGTCAAGAAAATTGACATGAGAGCACATGCCACACAAGCCATGTGCTCAAACAAAACAAAAACACACGTGGACAGAAGAGCGAACGGATGAGCGAACTCAAGACCGCACACTCCCCCAACAAGACATGAAGAGTGAGTGTCCAAACCCCGACATAATATTGAAAATAAGCAAGACATGAGTACCGGGAGTGCTTACAGAAAGGAGGTTAAAGAGCTGGCTGTCTGGTGCAGTCTCAACTACCTGGAGCTTCACCAAGTACGACATGTTCCTGGATCAACATTCCAATCAACCAATCAGAATTGAGATATAAAAATATCTGTTTTATATGGAGTCAATATAATGGTGATATATATGCAAAGGAATATGAGAAAGTTTTGCAAAAGAAAATAAAATTTTGCAAACGAAATTGAAAGTCTTGAGAAAAATAAATGTGCTTTTTGCAAACAAAATTAAAGAATTGTAAAACATAAATGAAACAGCGCGAAAGCAATGATTTTGCAATACATATTTTCCATGGACATATCTACTAATTAATTTAAGTTGCTTTTATTTTGCGTTTCAGTCAATTTTGAGCTTGTTATACCATTTTCTGTTTGCGCTTCACGTTTCTGTGCATCTCGCTTTCTGACTTGGGGTGGAGCCAGGGGACGGGGGGTGTACAATATGCCTCCCTGGAAGTGACGTCATCGGCCTGAGACGCAGCTCACTGATCCAGGTACTGTCATCAGCAGGGGCATGTGAGTGGATCGTTACCTTTTATTCACTAGCATTAAAACATTTCATTTTATTAACAAATGTGTGTGTATTAGCAGCGTTCGCTCAAGTTAAAGATGTTGTTAACATGAATATCTGCTGTATATTTCTCTCAATGTGCACACTTTTATAGCATTAAAATGAGTATTCTTTCATTTGGTTTACTGCATGTGTATTAACAGTGTTTGTTTAAAATCTCTTAACTTGTGGGAGGAGCGTTCTTTGGTTAGGAAAGATCAGATTTAACTGCTAGTTTTAAAGTAAAATAATGCAGTTAACTTCATAAACTATCATTTGCATCATGAAAAAGGTCTACAACTCAAGTTTCATATCAATCTCAACTTCTTTGTTTATTTACATAACTCCTGGCATAAATTAATAAATTACGGTCATTGTAAGATTAAAAAAAATTTATCTTGAGTCTTTTTGGTGTAGTTTTGTCGTGGCCACGAGTTATTCGTGGGAACGTGATAATGTCGTGGCCATGAGTTTAATGCATAAACAAACCTGCATGACCATAGCAACCTGAGATTATCAAAGATTGATAAAATATGTTTATCCATCCTACAGTCCACTGATCACTGAGGATATAATTATTATTATTATCATTATATATAATATTTTATATCCAAGTGGATGCTGCACACTGCTGGTGGTTGAGGAGAGACCCCTGCATGATTGTACAGCGAATTGGGTGTACAACAATACACAATCACATTAAACCGCTATATAAATGCATCATTCATTTATTGTTCTTGTAGCTCAAGTGGTAGAGCATTGTATTAGCAAGCGCAATATTGCGGGTTCAAATCCCAGGGAACACATGCTATGAGAAAATTGTTAGCTTAAATGCAATGTAAGTCTCTTTGGATAAAAGCGTCTGCTAAATGTAAATAATATTTATATTAATTAGGGCTATATTTTATGTTTATTGTTATGCTTATTTCCCCTTTCAATTCATGTATCGCTTACCTAATTAACGTTCTTTGATAAATGAGTGGTGTTTTCATTTACAAATAAAACTAGTGAATTATTAATTTATAATTCTTGTAATTATTATTGTAGGGATAGGGTTTTTAAAGAATTATTGTTAAATTCATCTTCTAAAATGCACTTCTAGTAAAAATTCCTGTCACATAATCAAAGCTTTATTGACATGTCGGGAATTTACAGTATAGACTATTATTTACAAAACTCTTAAGGGCTGAGTTTTCCAAAAGCATTGTTAAAACTAGCAGTAACTGAACTAATGTAAACAAAGAACGCTTCTGTGTGCTGGCATCCTCCACAAGTTAAGAGATTTTAAACAAACACTGTTAATAAACATGTAGTAAACCAAATGAAACAATACACATTTTAATGCTATAAACAGCAAATGTTCATGCTAACAACTTCTTTAGCCGTTTCTCAATATGCGTACTTGTCTGTACTTGTGTTCTTGTGGACTTGTGAAACGTCATCAGTCGCTGCCCAAGTACTGTTCCAGTTCTAAGTTCAAATCTAGCCAAGTCCAGTTCAAATCCCCGGATGTGTTCTTGATCCGCCCCTTTTACCGAGGATGCATGGAGAGGTGACTTGTGCGGACTTGATATGGGCCATAACCCAGAATTCAGTTTGTGCGAATGAGGCGAATTGTTGTACACGCCCCCGTCCCTTGGCTCCACCCCATGTCAGAAAGCGAGATGCACAGAAACGTGAAATGCAAAGGGAAAACGGTATTGCAAGCTCAAACTTGACTGAAACGCAAAATAAAAGCAGCTTCACAAATAAGTTATAAGATATGTCCATGGAAAATATGTATTGCAAAATCATTGCTTTCGCATTTATGTTTTGCAATTCTTTATTTTTGTTTGCAAAAAGCACATTTATTTATCTGAATGCTTTCATTTTCGTTGTCAAAACTTTATTTTCTTTCGCAAAACCTTATTGTTTTGCATGTATATATGTGGCATTATATTGACTCAATAATTTTAGGTTTACAATCAGGATTTGGTGCTTCTACACTCTTGTTAATCAGCTATCATTTCCCTCTGAGTTTAGGAATAAATGATGGGTATTGTGAGCCGTGTCCCGGGCACCGATCAGCGTCGCCCTGGCAATAGAGGAGATCCACCTGTACACAATCACAGCGGGCTGATCGGACCCAGCTGAAACCGCTCCAGTCCATCTGGACCCACCACGAGGGGCACCCCAGACCGAGGTTTTCATCAATGGCCGTCCGTTTAAATCTCTCTTGTACTCCGGGAGCGCCGTGAGCCTGGTCCAGTCCTCCATATTTCCCTCACGGGTGGGAACCAAAAGCCGCATATCCATCACATGCATCCACGGTGACACCCAGAGCATACCTACCTGAGTGGTGACCATATCCACGAAGACCAACGCCGGGCCCCTGGACGTGGTCAAGGACTTGCCGGTACCCGTGCTATTGGGGAGAGACTGGCCAGGCCTGGAACAGCTACTCACCCGAGTGACCCAGCCTGCTAGCCCTGCCGGGAACCGCCCGAAGAGACAAAACCTCCGCCGAGCTCCCCGACGGACCCCTGCCCTCCTAGCCACGGACAGCGGCCGAGATGGTGAGTCCCCCCCCAAAGTTTTAACCTTTTTTACGATGTCTTCCAACAGGTTAGGGGTGGGGGAAAATTTGTGGAGGAGCAGCTCGGGATGATTGGCTAAAATACTGCTGGAAGCAAGTAAGGGTGATTGAGGGAAAAGAGGTCCAACCGCCACCGCACCCGACCCCACACTTTGTGGTCCAGAATGGCCTGCTGTACTGTGTCATGCAGCGGAGAGGGGAAGAGGTGAAACTGCTGGTAGTCCCACATACAAGGACACAGATGGTCATTGAGCTTGCCCATTCCCATCCGATGGCTGGCCACCTGGGGGCGCAGAATACTACCCAACGGATCCGAGACAGATTCCACTGGCCCGGCATGGAGGCGGAGATCAAGCGGTTCTGCCAAGCTTGTCCGGACTGCCAACGGACTTCGCCACGTACTCTTCCCCCAGCTCCGCTAATTCCGCTGCCCATCATCGAGGTGCCCTCTGAGCGAATAGGAATGGATTTAGTAGGGCCGCTGCCAAAGTCCGCCCGGGGCCACGAACACATACTGGTCATCGTGGACTACGCGACCCGGTACCCCGAAGCCATTCCACTGCGCAAGGCTACCTCCAAGGCCATCGCCCAGGAGCTCTTCCTGCTGTGTTCCCGGGTCGGCATCCCCTTCATGTCCCGGACGATGGCTGACCTCTGCAGTCTCCTTAAAGTAAAGCAGCTCCGGACCACCGTCTACCACCCTCAGACCGATGGGCTGGTCGAACGATTCAATCAGACGTTGAAGCAGATGCTCCGTCGAGTGGCTGCGGACAACCGACGGGATTGGGACCAAATGCTGCCATATGTCCTCTTCGGCATCCGGGAAGTCCCCCAGGACTTCACAGGATTCACACCCTTCAAACTGCTGTTTGGGCGGCAGCCCCGTGGCCTGCTCGATGTCGCCAAAGAGGCCTGGGAGCAGCAGCCGACCACCCATCGGACCATGATCGAGCACGTGAGGGAGATGAGGGAAAGGATCGACCGAGTCATGCCCCTCGTCCGGGAACACCTGAAAGCAGCCCAGGAAGCACAACGTCGACGATACGACCGGGCGGCCCAACCACGTGAGTTCCAGCCGGGTGATTACGTGTTGGTTCTCGTCCCTACGGCAGCTTGTAAATTCCTCGCTAAATGGCAAGGCACATATATCGTCGCGGAGAAAGTGGGACCTGGACGAAGGAAGGAAAGTCAACTATACCACATTAATCTCCTGAAGAGCTGGCAGACCATCGTGCTTCAGCATGACGTACGCACACCTCCAGGGACCATCGTGCGACAGCGGCCCTACCGAATCCCGGAAGCTCGGCAACACGCAGTCGAAAGGGAGGTTCAGGAAATGCTGAAGTTGAACCATAAATCAAATAAAGGAATACAACTCACTTTTAGGTCTTAACACTTGACAGACAACTATTTTTCGAAAGCCTGTTTAAAACTCTATAATTAAAATTTGACCCTTGGTCACTCTGAATTACTTTTGGTGATCCAAATGTGGTCGAGAATTTGAGCAACTCTTTTACAACCACCTTGGATTTCAATGTACGTACTGGAACAGCCTCAAGGAAACGGTTGCAGCACAGTCAATGGTCAATTGGTGTCCTGATTTGGCTTTGGGCAATGGTCCAGCACAGTCAACAATTAAGCGTTCGAACGGATCACCCACAGCTGGAATAGAGCATAGGGGTGCTGGTGGAACCCTGATTGGGTTTACCTAACATCTGGCATACATCACATGACATACAGAATCTGGACACTGCTGACTTAAGACCAGGCCAGAAGAAGTACCTGGTAATGCACTGGTAGGTTTTTGTTATACCCATATGACCAGAAAAATTGTTTTCATTGGCAAGTTTCAAGACTTGTTAGGCACAACCGGCACATCCGGGCACATAACTGTCACTTTTGTCACAGCGCCTTTTTTTTTTTTTTTGCTTTTTAGGGGAAAATAAACTATATTTCACATAGACTTCCAAACAAATTAGCAGCAAAAAGCAACGTCTGTACACAGCCGGCAGGCGTTAATTACTAACGAAATCCCTAAGACGAAAAAAATATGTCCACCCTGCCTGCCACAGAGCGACAAAGATACATTCACAAACTTAATTTGGTCAATTTAAAAACATGTCCCTTCATTCTCCTGTGTCAGATTGGTGTAATCACCCCACCCAGTGTCCAGAACTACAGAAGTGTCTTACCCGGACATTTAATCATATTTCATCAAGTCACAAGGATTTTTCTTAATATTTGAAATTAAGCATCTTTAAATTTATATATTATGTCTTTATATTTAGAGTACTGAGTGCATTTTCTGTCCAGCCATACAACTAGCCCGGCTTAGCTTTCGATTAGCATCATAAGTAATTCATGACATTTCATTTTTTCATTTTCATTCATTTCACAGTTTAATGGGTAAATACATTCAGAGGAGAAATTCAACACACAAACACACACTCACACACTGTTAGGATTTTATTTTCTTATTTTTTTAACTACCAGATGGCGCTGTGTTAGACACTCTCGAAGCTTTAAATCTTTTCATGGAACAGTTAGAGAGGTATGTTTCACGAGGCTTCAGTTCCCCAATATTATGTGCACAAATAAAAGCCTAACTCTTTCTATGAAATTGTTTATCCATGGCATTAAATGCCAGTACGAATATCAAGATAATGTAATAGAAGAATAATGTACTCATATTAATATCACTACCATCCATCGCATGCACAATGCTAAACTCTCCTGTCGATCCCATTCTGTTTTTAGGAGAGGGGCATGGAGCAGTGGTGACGTTGCAAAATTGAAACCGAAACTAAAATATAGAACAATTAAAAAAGTGTTTACAGAATAAAAACTGAATATAAAACAACTAGTTGAAACTGAAACTGATATATAAAGCAACACTGAAAATTATATTAAAAGAAAAACGATTTTAAAACCGTAAAACTAGCCTACAGTAAAACTGGTCTAGATTACGCCCTTTTGGGAAACGTTGCTGATTGCTGAACTCGACAAAATACAGTTTAGTTTAGTCAGCATTTTTTGCAAGTGAAATAAAAACCATTTACACGACATAATTCCTCAACGCAATTTCACATCTATGTATAAATATTTAGCTTTTTATGTCCGTTTATTTCTGGTGTTAAATGTCACTTTTAAACATAAATATAAAAGCGAAGTGAAAAAATGGTTCAAGTGAACCATTGCCTTATATAGTATAATGTTTCATAAATACTTCATAAATCATTGAGGAAACTGTTAACAGAGTCGACGCAACGACTTGACTGACTTCGAACGCACAGCAACAGCTGCGCTCACTCAAGGAGATTTTTATTGAAATATTACAGGTACACACCCACATTAACAATCAATCACAGTTGTTCCATCATTCAATCAAATAAACAAAACAAAAACAAAACTACAATTTGAGAGCACATAGTTAACACCCCCACTTGCTCTCACATTGTTAATATATGTAACATCATTTTCCAAAAATAAATTCAGCAAACTTCATCAACTTACACTTGGTTGCAGGCTTTGTCAATACATCTGCTACCATCTCATTAGTTTCCATATTTCTGTACATAAGTTGATTCTTACCTGAACCTGACGCCATTGCAACACCAGTGCTTTGAAATCAGTCCAAAAATGCTGAAAAACGATAGCCCCTCTTCTGTGCCCCTCATGCAGAGGCTGAAAACATGTGAGTCATTCTTCATTTGTGCTGGTGTGTGGGTCCCTCTACTTTACAGCTGTTGAAATAAACTTTAAATCCCAATAAATCATCAAATGTTTTTGCTTTTTGTTTGAAAATTATTAACTATTTTATTGAGTTTAATTGCATTTGTTACAAAATATTTTGTATTTATTTAAGAAACTATTCTCCTTTGGCAGATATAAGGGCCAAGATAAACAATTAAACATTTATTTTAAAAACTGAAATTTAAATGATCTATTAAATTTAACCCTTAAAGGAATATATTTATTTATCAATTATTACCTAAAGTTGCATATCCCTGCTCATTTCAGAATAAACCAAAATGTTAGTTCAAATATTGGTAACACCATAGACATAAGTTGCTGTCAAAATATTCTGATATAAATATAGCATATTATACTAATTTTAAATGCACAGCATCAATACATTTTATTAGAAAAAAACAAACAAGCATTTTTACAAATTCTGCCACTCCAATTGAAGAATGACCCATATATTTTATTTTTATTTGAGTAAATTTATTTTGAAATGATGTAGGGTATGGTAAAACGGCCTTTAGGACTGTGCCCTTTTTTCTGTCAAATAAAGTTAACTGAGTCAAGAATAGTTATCATAGATTTAGTGACAATGACTTAATTATTTTCATATTATTAGATTTTTTTTAAACAAAAAATTAATCTGTACTGGTGTTTTGCCTCACAGGTGGAGTAAAATATCCCCAGTCTGACAAAGCAATTTACTTTGTACATTTACAGCAAAATAAGAGTACAGGCAGTTTTAGATTAAAATAAAAAATAATATAGTCAATAATTATGAATTAGAACATTATTTTAGTGTATTTGAAAAATATTGCTACCTGATCCTAACTTGAAGTAATTTATAAATATAAAATCCAAATATTTTTATTCAACTATGAATACATTTTATACATATTTGATGGAAAAACTTTCCTTAACTTTTTTGTGTTCAAAATGTACAGAATTTCTATAATAAGCGAAAAGCCTGCATCATGAATCAATTTTCCAGTGTTTTTGGCTTGTCCTGAATCACTGCGGTACACCTAATAAGTGTTTATATTCGGACTATTTAGACTGGGTCGGGTAGGTACCGCTGCGGAAGAGCCCAGTACCTGCGTGATTCGTCATAGACGTGAACACAGAGAAGTAGATCCGACTACAATGTTCTTCCGCAAGACGCACGCAGCTCTGTTAATTAACCGCTACAGCGCCAAAAGTAAGCTTTAAAGGGATAGTTATTTTTATTTATGTCATTAATTATTAATTCCAGACCCATTAAGATTTTTTTTTATGAAATCTGAGAGATTCAGCAACGCAACTGAAACATTTAGGCCCAGAAAGAGAGTCAGAACATCAGTTATCTGTTATAAATATTAATATTATATTATAATGTATTTTAAATACACTGTAAAAAAAAATCCCGTAAAAAAACGGTAAAATTCCGGCAGCTGGGGTGCCGGAAAATTACCGTTAAATAACGTGCACATTAAGTAACAGTAATTTTCCGTAATTCAAAAATACAGTTTTTTGCTGTAATTTTACATATTTTCTGTATTTTCTTCAGCTTTTAATGTTTGATAAGATGTTTTACATACATATTGTGGAAAGTTAATAAGAAAAAAACCATTAAATTATCATAAAGTTTGAACACTGCTTTAATTCAAATAATCAGCCGTAAGTGCAAAAATGTGTTTTAATAATTTATTGACCAATCTGCAAGAATATACAAATAGTTTGTTCAGGACTGCAATTTACTAATATTCTTTGTACAAAACTGCAACAATATACCAGTATAGAGATTATAGCTAAACTGCAACAATATTCCAATAAAAAAATAAGCCCAAAAGTTTAAATTAGATCACAACTGCAACCACATACAATTCAGTTTTTTTTCATAACTGCAACAGTATATATGAAGAGTTCAGATGCAAAAGCCTCTAAATGCCATCTGAAATTTTCATCTAAAATTGGGATTTTTATCAAGCTCCTATGCTTAAGTTGAGTCATTTTACTTTAATGGCAATGTGCAGGTCCATTGCCAGACTATTAAAGTGAAATAACTGAAAATAAATATAGGAGCCTGATAAAAATCCAAATTTTAGATGAAAATTTCAGATGGCATTTAGAGGCTTTTGCATCTGAACTCTTCATATATATATATATATATATATATATATATATATTTAATAACTGCAACAACACACAAAAGAATTGTTCAAAACTGCAACAATATAGCAAATTGGTAAACAAATAAAAAATAAGAATTAATTTGTCCTTAAAACTGAACCACCTGTGAACAGATTAATTCATCTTGACAACAGATGATGCATTAAAAAAAAAAAAAAATCAACCATGAAAGCAAATAATCAGCAAGTATTTTAAGTCTTTGACACTGTCAAGAATTTCTGCTAGGCAATGTAGGAAGATCTGACACTCCAAGTTTTACTCCATCCTTTCAAAGTCCGCAATCTTGTTAATCAGTGAAAGAACCTTTGGACTGACTGCTGATTTCTTTCTCGATGTGGTCTTCTCCACTTTCGATCCCTTCTCGGGGTTCATCTTAAAAAGGAATCTGTTGAGTAAAAAAAACATATTTAGTAATAAAACATGGACTGTACCATATGCTGTGAATATATTTAAAATAAAAGCAGAACAATAAGAACTTGTAAAGGGCATGCTTGTGGTGGATGTTGTGAAGAAGTATGTGAGAGGTAGTTGTGTGTGAGGCAGACTAAGAAGGTTGTGACAATGTAAGAGAGTGTGTTGTGTGAGGATGAGAGTGTGAGGATGCATGTAGCGCTGCACAATTAACCACATGCAGTTGTCAGATGCATTTGCAGATGAATCGCATTAGATTATGAACAGGATACTGCATAGCTTGTCAGTGAACTACAGCTCTGTTTATTAAATGTTGCTTAATTTGAAAACAGGTGATGGATATTTACTACTAATCACAGGACCGACTTTAATGACGAGACACGCCTGAAAAACGCATGTGATTAATTATGCAGCCCTAGAAGGTTGTGTGGGGATGCGTGTGAGAGTATGTTAGTGTGTGTGAGAGTGTGTGTGACTGTCTATGTGAGAATGTTTGGATGTTTGTATAAGGAAGTGTGTGTGAGAGGATGCGTGTGTGAGAGTGTGTGAGTGTAAGGATGCATTTGTAAGAATATGTGAAAGTGTATAACTGTGTGTGAAGATGCGTGTGAGAGTGTGTGTGTGTGAGAGAGAGAATGTGTGTGAGGTTGCATGTGTAACTGTCTATGTTAGAGTGTGTGGATGTTTGTATTAGAATGTGTGTGAGAGTGTGTGTGAGGATGCGTGTGTGAGAGTGTGTGAGTGTAAGGATGCATTTGTTAGAGTATGTGAAACTGTGTAACTGTGTGTGTGATGATGCGTGTGAGAGTGTGTGTATGAGTGAGGAAACGTTTCTGAGAGTGTGTGTATCTGAGAGTATGTAAGTGTGAGGATGCATTTGAGAGAGTGAGTGTGTGTGTGTGTGTGTGTGTGTGTGTGTGAGGATGCATGTGTGCAAATGTGGACGTGAGTGTGCGAGTGTGAAGATGCATTTGTGAGTGTGTGTATGTGAGAGTGTGTCAGTTTGAGGATGTGTGTGTGACCGTGTGTATATGTGAGAGTGTGAGGATGCATATGTGACATTGAGTGTGTGTGTGAGAATGCATGTGAGAGAATGTGTATGTGAGTGTGAGGATGTGTGTGTGTGACTGCGTGTATGTGAGTGTCTGTGTGTGTGAGTAGGCATGTGTGACTGTGTGTGGGTGCGTGTGTGACTGTGTGTGAGAGTGTGTGTGTTAGAGTGAGTGTATGTAAGGATGCGTAATTCAGTGTGTGTTGAAAAAGTGTGAGTGTGTGTGAGAACACACGTGTGAGTGTGATATGTGTGAGAGTGAGTGTATGAGTGTGTGTTTTTACCTTTGCACAATCTCTTGCGTTTCTCCTTGGTTTCCTGGGTATGAAATGTTCAAGCAGTTGTATGAAGCAAACATCAGAGCGTTGCAGAAGATGGTGATGTGGTCGTTAACTATGACTGGGTGAACAGAAAACATAAAGTTCATAAACCATAAACACCACAACTATTACAAGTGTAATATGTGAACATCTTTGCATTTTGCAACTCACCCTTTCATGTTGACCATGGTTTTAGCACTCACTGAACTTATCTGTAAGGAGAAAAAAAGCATGTAAATGTGAAATTTTAAGGAAATCTACAAAAATACAAAGAAATATATTGATAAATGTTTTATATCTATGGTTCTGAACCTTATCTGCGCCACCTGTTCATCCCTATCAGTGAGTCTATCAATAATCCCTATAAGCTATAACAGTCTTTAATTATAGAAGGGTGATTAAAACAGAAGTTGTGAAACTTTTTTCCCTAGGCGTAGATTACAAGATTACAAGGTTATATGAATTCTCAGATGACACACTGCAGACATTGTTTTTTCATTCACAATTTTAACTGGTCAATGGTTTCACCAGCTTTTTGAAACACTTTTAATATTTTAAATATTTGCTTAACCGATAGACAGATATAAAGGGTAACCAACAGAAATAATTTATTAAAAAGTGATTAAATACTGACTGTAACGATATTTCAGACCCTCAATAAGACTATATCTGGAAGTAAAAGAGTAAAACATGCAGACAAATTAAAGTAGTTAAGTGAATTTCATTATACAAGCGTAATAACCAGTGCTTGAAGAGGGAGAAATGCAGACGAACATAACGTTTCAAATCGCGCGTCACTTTAAGCGCTGGTCCTAATGAGTCTGTTTCTAAATTCAGAATTTTCATCCAATCTCGCCTCGAAAAATATGATTTTTTTTTTTTTTTTTGCTTTTAGACGACGCCTACTATTATGTATATCAAAACTGATTAAAAACACTGCATTATGCGTCGAAGTTCGGTAAAGTTGGCAACATCTACATATTCGAACTTAACATTAACTGAGCTAGTTAACTGTTAAATTTATGAGTTCTTAAACCACAAATGATAATAATATTTAATAACAGTATCGTAGACAACCAGCTAACGACTTTCCTTAAAGTAAGCCTGTTTTTCCCTCAGGGACAAAATAACATTAGAAGTTAACGTTACCCACACTTAACGACTAACGGCACTGGTCAGCGCCGAAGTTTGAAATACTGGTTTAACGATTCAAAAAGGTAAACATTCTAAATTTTAGAACTCATATATAGTAGAAATAGCATTTAGTAATGACCAAAATGAGAAAACATGAACTTTACCTGCTTATTTTCGCCTCAGATTGAAGATTGACCGTGAAACTGAAGGTCGAGTTATTCCTTCTGCGCGCGCAGCAGCTCCACTGCGTGCTTGGAGGAGAATGTGTCCTTGCGCTAGGGCGGGAATTCCTTCAGTTCGAATATTACATTTTTTATTTTTTTTTATTTTAATATCAGCATATTATTATATTATTATATCAAATTATGAAACGGTACTATGAGAATAAATCCGTAATAAAACACCAAACTGAGCAGAACTATTTTGACAAGCGGAAGAAGATGTGGTCAGTTGACAGTACTTTGGAAATACGATTCTTTCGAGAAGGATTTTTCAACAAACCTGTTCAAAAAAGGATTAACCTGCTCTTTTATGCAAACACGCAATGTAGGCTACATATACAACATATTATATCAATAGTAATAATAATAATAATAATAATAATGAACGTTAACTTTTGTACAGTTGTTATTTATATTTTTAATCTATTAAAAAATATGGCATTATATTATTAATGCCACACACACACGTACACACACACACATACTGCACATACTACATATAAATATAGCGCATTATGTGAAATAAATCTTCAAAAATATTTTTGGGACGTTATGCACATTGACATGTTTTTCATGTGATTTTACATAAGATATGTAAATTTACAGTCTCTTTCTGTAATTTTACAATTTTAAACTGTATTTCAAAATTACGTGGAAAAAACTGTAAAATAAAACAGTAAAATTCCGTAAAATTACAGTTTTTTTTTACAGTGTACTTTTATCGATATAGCCTTCTTTATTTTTTAACAATAGCCTATCTAAATTTTTTATTGTCACCACCCCTTTGTTCATAATAATTATTATTGGTAATTATGAGGTTTAAAAATTATTTCACTGTAAGATACTATGGTTTTGTCAATAATTATTTTATATTTATTGAAAAAGTTTCAGAAAGATTATTGTTAGTATGTTTTTTTTTGTTTGTTTGTTTGTTTGTTTGTTTGGAAATAGCAACCTGATTCCTTAATGTACAAAGGCTGTCAAATGTTATTATATTAACTACTTGAAATAAAATACAGAAAAAAACTCAAATAATATCAAATATAAAAAATATTTATATTTGATATTTATCAGTTAAACATTCCATGTGACATCAATGGCTCAATAGAACATAAAATAAATAAATAAATATAAAAAAAAAAACATCCTGGCATAGTGACACATTTAGATGCAATGAAATCAAACAAATTAAAAAATGTTTCCCTTGATTTCATTTATTTAGTCAGGATTTACAGTCTTAGAATTTAAGAAGAATATTATTTCATGTTTTCAGCTCTTTATTATGTACATGTTTGTGTAAACCGGTTTCAGTTTGACTTATTTGCATGTGTATAAATACATACACTCAAAGTTATTCATTTTCAATTTGAAGAGTATTCTATTCAAAGTTAATTATTAATAATAACATGTTAAGTGTATTGCTTTACACATTTTTATTTTAAAATTAATTTATAATAAATAGGCCTTAATCCTGAGTTAATAGTACTACAAATAAGCTCAGTTGATAGATAGATAGATAGATAGATAGATAGATAGATAGATAGATAGATAGATAGATAGATAGATAGATAGATAGATAGATAGATAGATAGATAAGTGTGTTTTGCTGACACATTCAGCATGTGAGCGTTAATTCATTGAAAACACGTGACGTCAGCGGTGATCCCGGACTAACGGAGCCTGTCCCGCGCGCTGAGCTCGTGATTCAGAGCGGGTTCGTGTCGTGTGGCATCTCTCCCGGACGTGCTCCGGTAGTACGGCGACAGAACATGGGGAACACGCCCGGTACGACTCTGGAGGAGCTGAGCGCCTGCGAGTCTCATCAGTGGTACCGGAAGTTCATGACCGAGTGTCCGTCCGGTCAGCTCACCTTCTACGAGTTCAAGAAGTTCTTCGGTCTGAAGAATCTGTCCGAAACATCCAACGAATACGTCACGACCATGTTCAAGACCTTCGACATTAACGACGTAAGACGCACGTTATTATTTACTAGTCTCTAATGTTGTTAGAATTATTAATATTATATTATAATATATTTGAAGTACTTTAATCGATGTTATTTATTTTTAATAATATCTATAATTTTTATTGCCATCACCTCTTTGTTCATAATAATAATTATTGGTTATTTGGAGGTTTAAAAAGTTATTTCACTGTAAGATAATTATTTCATATTTATGGAACATTTTCAGAAATATTATTTTTAGTGTGAATTTTGATTTTTTTTTATTTTATTTTATTTTTTACATTTCAGTAGTAAAATGTAGTTTATAATCAGTTTACCTTAAGTTTAGAAATAGCAACCTGATTCATTAATGTACAAAGGCTGCCAAAGGTTATTATATTAACTGCTTGAAATTAAATACTGAAATAAGATCAAATATATATATATTTAAAAATATATATTTTAATTTCAGATAGTTGCCAAGTCAGCTTTTGCCATTTTGATTTGATGTACTAAAATAACTAAATATAAAACTTAAATAAACTTATACAACCATAAAAAAAAAAAAACATTTTAAAGAAGAAGAAGAAGAAAATTCACTAAAACTTGAACTAAAATAAAAGTAAAAGCAGAAAATATACAAATAAATTCAAGATAAGAACTAAAACTGTAGTAGTATTTCAATGCTATAAATAACCCTTCTGACCTATACGTGTGTGTGTGTGTGTGTGTGTGTGTGTAAAGTAGTTCATGGGTCAGCGGTGAGAATAGCATCGCCTCATGTCGCTTCTTCAGGTTCAGCTGAGGATTGTGGGTAATCAGATCTTGTTAATACGGTAAACTCAGATAAACTGCAGTGCTGCACAGGTCAGAGATCCTGACTAAAGCCCATCCGAGCCTGTAATCTGTTAACAGATGGCTTTCCCTGTCCTCACACACCAGCTGCTTTATCTCTGAACGCGGCTTTCATTCATGTCACCTCAATTGACGTGAAGAAATACAAGAATATTGTATATCAGCAACCCTCTTTAGTTCCTTCTTTACCCTAGTTTGAGAAAGCCTGGAGTAATGCATTGTATAATGTTGATATGAAAGATTATATAAATTGTATTTACCTTTGCTTTTTATAGCAGTAATCCTATTTAAATCTGTAAACAAGTCGACTCAAATATAATCTAAATATAAACAAAAAGTAGTCAGAGTGCGTTACCTAAAGTGAGTTATCTAGATTACATTACTGATTATAGTTTTCATCATGTGATCTGTAATCTGTAACAGAAAAAGTCTGTAAGAACACACATATATATATATATTAATCAACATGCACAACACAGTTTCTCTATATTGTAATCATCATGATCACATTGTAATAATTGTTTTAATGAGGTTAAGATGCTATATGATTCTATTATCTTGAACTGTTCATTTCTGAATGAATTGCACATTATTTGGAATTGAACTGAATATATATCCAGACATCTACACACAGACATGTGTTGTTATATGTTGTTAATGTGTGTGTGGTCAGGACGGCTGCATTGATTTCATGGAGTACGTGGCCGCTCTGAGTCTGGTTCTGAAGGGTGGTGTTCAGCAGAAGCTGCGCTGGTACTTCAAGCTCTATGACGTGGACGGCAGCGGATGCATTGACCGCGAGGAGCTGCTGCTCATCTTCAAGGTATGTGAAGGATTCAGTCACTGATGTGTTTCTCTTCAGCGCCGCCTGCTGGAGGCACAGATTACAGCTTTAACACCCTCCGTCTGTGTGTGAACATACTGCAGAAATCATCTTACGCTCTGAGTCTGTGTAAGAGGATCTGCATGTCACAGAGACACACGTTCACTGATGATCTTTCATCTGCTAATGTTTTTCTGCCGCAGGCCATTCGAGCTATTAATGGAGTCGAGCAGGAGATCTCTGCAGAAGAGTTTACAGACATGGTGTTTGACAAGATCGACCTCAATGGAGATGGTAATTTATCTATCCATCCATCCATCCATCTATCGTCTGTCTGTCTGTCTGTCTGTCTGTCGTTTATCTGTCTGTCTGTCTGTCTGTCTGTCTGTCTGTCTGTCTGTCGTTTATCTGTCTGTCTGTCTGTCTGTCTGTCTGTCTGTCTGTCGTTTATCTGTCCGTTCGTCTGTCTGTCTGTCTGTCTGTCGTTTATCTGTCTGTCTGTCTGTCTGTCTGTCTGTCTGTCGTTTATCTGTCCGTTCGTCTGTCTGTCTGTCTGTCTGTCTGTCGTTTATCTGTCCGTTCGTCTGTCTGTCTGTCTGTCTGTCATCTGTCTGTCGTCTATCTGTCTATCTGTCTGTCTGTCTGTCTGTCGTTTATCTGTCCGTCCGTCTATCTATCTGTCTGTCTGTTGTTTATCTGTCCGTCCGTTTGTCTGTCTATCTGTCTGTCTGTCTGTCGTCTATCTGTCTGTCTGTCATCAATCTGTCTGTCTGTCTGTCGTCTGTCTGTCCGTCCGTCTGTCTGTCTGTCTGTCTGTCTGTCTGTCTGTCTGTCATCTATCTGTCTGTCTGTCCGTCTGTCTGTCTGTCTGTCTGTCTGTCTGTCTGTCGTCTATCTGTCTTTCTTCTGTCTGTCTGTCTATCTGTCTTTCTTCTGTCTGTCTGTCTGTCTGTCTGTCTATCTGTCTTTCTTCTGTCTGTCTGTCTGTCCGTCTCTCTGTCTGTCGTCTGTCTGTCTGTCTGTCTGTCTGTCTGTCTGTCTGTCCGTCCGTCTGTCTGTCCGTCCGTCTGTCTGTGTGTCTGTCTGTCTGTCTATCGTCTATCGTCTGTCTGCCATCTGTCTGTCTGTCTGTATATCTGTCTTTCTGTGTGTCGTCTGTCTGTCTGTCATATTTCTGTCTGTCTATCTCTCTGTGTGTTTAGGTCAACTCTCTCTGGATGAGTTTATGGAGGGCATTCAGGCAGACGAGGTTCTGTTGAAGATGTTGACTCAGAGTTTGGACCTGACTCATATCGTCAAAAAAATCTACAGCGATATCAATTCTGACCAGCAGTGCCACTGATCCCAGACCAGCTGATGGTGATGAAGATGAGGGTGATGAAGATGATGGCTGATGTGCTGGTTCTGGAGAGGGTTTTTAGCAGTTTGTTTCTCCTGGTCTATTTCTCATCTTAAAAGCTGAACTTTACCATTGAGTGAAGAGGTCTCAATCCTCACCGCATCAGATTTTACCAGTATTTACCGTGTTTTACTGTGTTACTCTCAGCTGGACTGAATTTCAAAAGCCAACAGCAGATTTTTCTCCTGTAATCTCACAGAATAATGTTAGCTACAGATATTACAGCAAACCCTCATCAAGTGCACTTATACACACCAAAACCTTGAATCAAAATACAACACTCTTCAGTCCTGTGATGTGTGTATATATAAAGGGAATAACATGTTATTTATGTAAATATATATATATATATATATATATATATATATATATATATATATATATATATATATACATATATATATATATATAATGCAGTATTATATTCCATAGAGTTCATTTATAAAGTTACTGTCATTTTACTCTTGGATTCCTTTTTCAAAATAAAAGATGAAACCTGTGCTTTGTGTGCATAATAATAACTATAAGCAACCTCAAAATATGTGACATGATCTATTGGATTGACTGCAATTTTGTATTTATGCCACAAATATATGTAACAAAATGTGTAAAATAAAACTAATAATCAGCTCCATATAAAATACCAATACAAATCAGTGCTATTTCAGTAATATTACTAGTACGTATACACTGTTATACTATTTATTGATGTTTTGAATTAGCTTTATATTATTTCATATTTAATTTTATATAATATTTATTTCAATTAGATTACAATTTTGTTCATTTTAGATCTTAATTTTGTTTAGTGCTTGTGTCAATACATTTATATTTCTATACACCTGTTTATATTTATTTTATTAGTACTTCAACTTTAATTTCAGTAACATTCATTTAGGGTTTTAAAGTTTTTTTTTTTTCCTTTTCCAGCTTTATTTCAATTACAGGTTCCGATTTCTTACACTTAATAGTTGTTGAAAATTAAAAATAAATTGACGCATTTTAAAAAATGTCTTATTTGAAAAAATTAAAAATAAATAAAAAATAGGTACAACGTTTTATGATTTCAGTCTGTGGTCATTATAATTAAGTTATATAAAACATGTTCTCATTTAATCGACCAAATCTTAAGACAAACTATAAATATAATCATCTTTTATAAGGACTAATGATTGTGAAATGTGTTTTCGAGAGTGTTAAATGTGCGCGCGCGTGTGACGTCACGGAACCGCGCCTGACGTCACCGCCTCACCTGAGTTTCGGAGGACGGTGAAACTTTCGAGCAGAGATTGAAACTCACACGAAACGCGCTTCACGCGCCGTTCACACGGACTCACAGCGAGCGCGTTATCTGATTTACGACCGGTTTATGATCACTTAAACCCGGTTTATTCATAAAGCAGCTCGTTTTGGTGGTAGAGGCCTCAGGACTGCGGTTTTTTTCCTGCTTTGACTCCCAAACGCTTCCTGAAACCCTCAGGTGAGACTCCTCAATATTTAAATCACATTTGCATTTACTTTTACACACTTTCACAATCGTTTCTGCAATATAATGCACGTAAATCTGCTTTACTGTCGGAATTTCAGTGGTTTTATCGGCGACAAAGAGAGTTTAATGTGAGAGTATAGAAGATCAAAGTCACCGCCTGATTATTTATTCAGTTTATTGATATATATAACGATTATTTCTGATTATAGGTTGAATTAATGATCGTGTTAAGTATATATTAGCATGAGCTTTATCTGGCCTGTGTTTAAAATCAAGTTATGAAACTTAAAATCTGATCAATGAAACCGCAGTTTAAGCTACTAGTAATACAGATACTACTAATAATATATCTGTTAATGTTGCTAATATGATATATTTAATATAACATAAAATATTATATTCTTATTATTTGCATTTATTATAACGTATTATTTTCATCATTGTATAGTCACCTTGTTAATATAATATTGTTATTGTCATAATACAATTTAGTAATTTGTGTTATTAATATTCTAAAATATTACAAATAAAATAAAATATTTCATAATTTATTTAAAAACAATTTTGTAGTTTCAGTTTGATCATTTGTACCTTTTATTTATCTGATTTTGCTCCTCTACAGAATGTAATTTTAATACATAAATAGTAGTAATAATAATAGTATATTTATCAATTAATATAAAATTACTAATAATATTAAAACATGTATTAAAATAAACATTTATATTAAAATATTATATTAATTTATATAGCCTGTTTGATTTATTTTTAGCCTCATGCATGTATTGTTTCTCCTTTATAGAAGGTCCTCTGTTAATATAATATTTGTATTAATTATTGTAATAATATTATAATTGTATAGAAATAAAATAATTAAAATAGGATAATTTTTCATAAAATGTAGTATGTTAGACTCCATTTGATTATTTTGAGCCTCAGTTATGTTTTTCCTCTAAAGAAAGTCATCATGTTAATATATTTTTTATTACATTAATTGTAAAGTATTTTAATAATAATTATAAAATGTATTAAAATATAAAAAAAAAAAAAATTATATTAGTATTTTAGTCTTTTTTTAATTTTTTCTTGTCATGTTAATATAACATTTCTATTAATTAAAGTAATAGTTAATATAAGTTAATAGTTAATATGTAATATTATTAACATTTTCAAATGTATTAAATATAAAAACTATATTGTATTCATATATTAGTTGTATTAAATCTGGTTGGTGTTTGTAGGCCCAGTGTGATTATTGTCAGCCTGGTTTCAGGTGGTCATGTCGTCTCATCCTCGCCGGGTTCGGCTGAAGCCCTGGCTGGTGTCTCAGGTGGACAACGGGACGTTTCCGGGTCTGATCTGGCTGAACCGCGAGACTAAACGCTTCCAGATCCCGTGGAAGCACGCCACGCGCCACACGCCGCAGCAGGAGGAGGAGAACACCATCTTTAAGGTGAGGGATGGAGGCCCCGGGGTGCAGCGGGACGAGGCAGGATGAGACTGACCCGATCTGTCTGTGTGTGTGTGTGTGTGTGTGTGTCTCAGGCCTGGGCCGTGGAGACCGGGAAGTATCAGGAAGGAGTGGACGAGCCGGATCCGGCCAAATGGAAAGCGCAGCTGAGGTGCGCCCTCAACAAGAGCCGAGAGTTCAACCTCATCTACGACGGGACCAAAGAGGTTCCCATGAACCCGCTGAAGATCTACGACGTGTGTGACATCCCTCAGACGCACAGTAACCCGGGTAACACACACACACTTACAGACACACACAGATACACAGACACATACTCACACACACACACTTACAGAGACACAGACACACACTTACAGACACACACAGAGCCACAGAGACACACACTAACAGACACAGACACACACACACAGAGACACACACACTGTTTAGGTTTTTAAATGTTTTTTAACAGCTTTATTTCAATAACAGGTCATTATTTTCATTATTTTAGTAAAATTTTAGTCTTAATTACCAATAACAACACTGCTATAATGAATTTAGTGTGCGCACCTTACACTTAATAGTTGTTGAAAAAAAAAAAACTAAATTTTTTTTAATGCAAAATGATATTAATACAAACAAACATTTTATTTCCCCGGATCACTGCACAATTAGTTGTGCATGATATAGCGTAGCATGATGTTTGTATCTCAGTTGTGTTGTGTATTCTGTAGTGTGCAGGTCTTTGATCTTGTCTTCTGTCTCAGGTTCGGTTCCCACGTATGAGACTGACGGCGATGAAGACGACGTTCCCGACACTCCTGAACCTCTTCCTCCGTATCCACCTCACGGTACTGCATCACAAGATCCTTTCAGCTCAGTCGTGTGTGTTTGTTTGGTGTTTCTCTGTGAGGATGATGATGATGATGATGATGATGTGCAGGCGTGAGCTCTTCTCCGCTGGCTGTGGTCTGGACTCCTCCGGGCTCCGTGTCTCCCATGCAGCCTCCCAGCTGTCCTCCTCCATCTGCTCCTCCGTCTGTGGAGGTGTGGCCCAAGAAGGAGCCTCAGGACGTGGAGATGCAGGCTCCGCCCATGGAGCTACAGACACTCACGCCGCTGGAGGCCATGTTCGCCACACCGGAGACCTGGATCAGCTCCCTACCCAGTACACACACGCACTCAGCACCTCAGTTTAAATATGATTATTGGAAATACACATGCAAATAATATTAATAAATCAGATACGTCAAGACAAACTTTAGCTTAAAATAGCCTAGACCAGTGGTTCCCAACCTTTTTCAACTCGCGGCCCACACAACCAAACACATATGTTTGCGCGGCCCACTTCAAAAAAATTAACTGACCCCGCTATTGTTGGGTTAATAACTTAGTACTCAGAAGCTAGATTTTAAACTATATTTATTGAAGAATGTGCGATATGGACAACAAAAAAAAAAAAAAACTATCGCGATTTTTTTGATCAATTTTGCAATTGTGCTTTTACAGTCATAAATGCATTCAGGATTCATTTGAAACTTATTTCCAAAAGAAAACCAATCAGAGCTTTATCAAAAAGTTGTAACATCTCTAGAACAGACATAAGTCAAAATTATCACTATAGTGAAGATGTAAAAAAATGTATAGACTTGTGGCAAAAAAAAAATAATAAAAAAATCCTGTATACAGGGACTTTTTTTTCTTTTTTGCCATGCATTGTCCATAGAGCTCATTAATTGTAGCGGTGCCTCAGGTGTTTGCAGTGTGTATACAGTATGTGTATGCGGTCAGCAGTGAGAGCGCATAAATATAACGCGAAAGCACATTAAAATAATGCACGAGTGCGAATCTCTCTGTTCGCAGCAGATTTCCTTTGCTCTGTCACAAAACCGGTCGTGCTTGCTCAGATACATGCTTTGCGAGGAGAGCGTGTGCACACTTAAAACGTGTCTCCTCTCACTTAAACTGCATCCTGTTCACTAACAAATTCACTCTATTCTCATGTGTTAGACATGAATTATTTTCGCACGTTTTTATTTCTAGCCTTTTACCGCAGTGAGAACGCTCTGATCCGTCAACATTGGCTCAGAAAAAAGGCGCATCACAGACAGTGTGTGAACCTGGAGTTAGGCATATGCGCACGCTCAAATCGTGATTTTTAGGACATTTTCTTTTAATCGCACAGCCCTAGAATGGACTGGAAATGAACAGAAAATAATTGGCGGCCCACCTGCAATACCACCGCGGCCCACTAGGGGGCCGCGGACCACAGGTTGAAAACCACTGGCCTAGACTAAAAGTTTAAAGCAGTTGTAAAAGCCTGAAGTTTGAAAATCTAGATGGATTAGATGTTGGTTACATGTTTCTAGCACGTTTTTAACATGATTGGTGTTTTTAGCATATTCCTGGCATTTTTAGCATGTTAGCATGATTAGTAAGTTACTAGCATGTTGCTAGCAAGATTAGCATTAGGTTTTGTAGCTCTATATGGAAAAATAAAACATTCAAATAATATTCATGATTAAATATGTGAATAAATGATCCATTAAGGTTTTTATAATTTACTCAAACATGTAAAATTATATAATTTAGGGCCAAAATGAGATTTAACAAAAAAAATTATTTAAAAAATTAAATATGTCATTGTATTATTGCTTGGACAACATGCTGCATGTTTCTTTGTGAAATTGAAATATAACTATAATAATATACTAATATAGCACTTGCATAATATTGCTCTTTTGTAAGTTTTGATTGCTTCTATTGTCCTCATTTGTAAGTAACAACATTTAAATATAAATAAACTAAATAGAAATTTTAAAACAAGCCCCAAATCAAATAAATAAACACGAATAAAATAAATCTCTTCATATAAACAAAATAAGGCTTTGTCTGTGCTCTTCCCATTTAAAATTAGAGGCAACCACTGCATTTTAATCATCATCCAAAAAAGATGCTGCGTAGATGCAACATGAGCAGTTTTTCATGTAAATTAGAGACTGTATAATTTGAAGCAAAAACAGAATGGTCTGACTTCAGTTTTGTGAAACTATGCATAAAAAATATCTGCATGAAACCGAAAACAGCAGACGAGCTGAACGAGACGCAGATGCACTCTCTGCCAGCAGGTGGAGCTTATGATCCGCAATGATAGTGTTTCCTTGGTTACCGCTGTAAACAAAGCACTTATGAACACTGCAGCGGGCGGAGCTTAAAGCGTTTCCTTGGTTACCGCTGTAAACAAAGCACTTATGAACACTGCAGCAGGCGGAGCTTAAAGCGTTTCCTTGGTTACTGATGTAAACAAAGCAGCTCTGCACTTATGAACGTTAATATGCTTTATACAGAGTCAAGATGAAAAGAAAAAATGCCATCTAAACTTTTCTAAAGACAATAAGTTCACCTCAGACACAAATTCATATAAACTCCTACTCATAATTTAATGGCAAATTTGTTTATTTTATTTTTTAGCATCTAAACAGATTTGAACCGTCACATATTTGAATCAATTTTCAACCGGCTCGCGATTAATCGTTACATCACTAATAAAAACACACTTAATGTGATTAATATAACATGTTAAATTGATAATTTGATCATAAATGTCATTTTTGCTTCTCTGCAATACAAAATCCTGTCACATGTCACCCATAATGCCCTGTGTGTGTTTAGTGACGGATCTGGAGGTGCAGTTCTACTACCGCGGTAAGGAGGTGTGTCCTCCGGTGACCGTCAGTAACCCACAGGGCTGTCGTCTGTTCTACGGTGATCTGGGGCCAATCGCCAACCAGGAGGAGCTGTTCGGGCCGGTCAGTCTGGAGCAGCTGCGCTTCCCCTCCACCGAACACATCACCAACGACAAGCAGCGAGTGTTCACCAGCCGCCTGCTGGACGTCATGGACCGCGGCCTCATCCTGGAGGTGAGCGGACACGACATCTACGCCGTGCGCCTCTGCCAGTGTAAGGTGTACTGGTCCGGCCCCTGCGCGCCCAACCCCAACGCACCAAACCTGATCGAGCGCCAGCAAAGGGTCAAGCTCTTCTGCCTCGAGTCCTTCCTCAGCGGTGAGTGAGCGGCCATCGAGTCGCAGTCTTATGAGACGGTTTCAGCCGTACAAATATAAGCGCATAAAGATATACCATCAAATGCATGATATTAGGGATGTAACCATACAGTTAGCACACGGTTCAATAGGTAACGGTTTTCAGTTTCAGCTTGGGACAGCAGTGTTTCTTGCTATTAAGATTGCAAAACGTAAGTATTATTTTTCCTAGGGATGCCTAATATTGGATTTTTGCAGATATGCCGATAATCTTCAACTCATTTTGGCCGATAGCCGATGCAGATACCGATATATAATTATTTTTAAATTTGGTTAGTTTCAACAAGAACTTATTTGTTACAATTAAAT
This sequence comes from Carassius gibelio, assembly GCF_023724105.1. Lineage (NCBI taxonomy): Eukaryota > Metazoa > Chordata > Actinopteri > Cypriniformes > Cyprinidae > Carassius > Carassius gibelio. The sequence continues at coordinate 1,654,552 of NC_068392.1, forward strand.
AAACAGTTATTTCATAATGACAGGACACTGAAGATTTAAAAATAGCTAAAAATGAACTATTTTAATGACTGCATTTTTGTATTTTTAATTGTTTTAAGATGTAGTGGTAACTTTATATTTTGATTAGCATTTTAGATGCTCTAAATTAGGAGTTGTAAAAAATTCTTTAGAGCGTAAAACAATTTAACGCATGATATAACAATATTACACATGATTACCCCATAATGAATAATTATATATAAAGTTAATATAAGTGTAATGTATGTGATTTTATTTTATTTTTTTATGCAATTTTTCTTTCTTTCATGTGAGCTATAGCTTCTGACCTTTAAATCAAAACATACTCATTATTTTATGGCATGAATTACAAATATTTGAGTATTTTGCTATGATGTTATTAGAAGCAGGTCCACATCGCCCCCTATGGGATTAAACTCCTTACCGAACAGGCTTTAAGACCTGGGGGAGGCTACCACTGCATCTGCTATTACTGTTTACTCGATCACATAGCAAACTTTTATTCTGTGCATGCATTCTCAGTTTTAATGCAGCGATCCAAAACAGTTAATCCAATCACCATTCAGCCAAACGTTCCTCTTATCAGCAAGACATTTCGGCATCAATTTTCATATTGGGCCAATGCCGATATTTACATTTAAAGCCATTATCAGCCGTTTCCGATATTGTTCAGATAACATCATGCATCCATAATTTTTCCTATTTTAACCTGAAATAGAATGGCTTGGACATTATTGATCGCTATAAACACATCTAATGTCTGTTTCATTCACACTTGAAGCTAGATGGCATCGTTGTGCAAAAAGTCCCCACATGGATTACAGAAGTGGAGCTTTTTCAGAAGCATGTTATAAGCAGGGAGGCGTTTCCCAGAGTCAGTTCAAAGAGAAATACAATGCACAGGACTCAGTTAAGCATGTATTGAACCGTGGATGTCGTAAATATCACATTAAATCACATGGGTCTGTTTTATTATACTTTAGGTTATTATATACGTTTCCAAAAAAGCGGAAAACGACAGCAAATCATTATGTGGATTGTGTGTGTGTGTGCAGGAGTGATCACTCACCAGCGCGGTCAGTCCTCGTCCCAGTCTCCTCTCTATGATATTCACCTGTGTTTCGGCGAGGAGTGGCCCGACGACAGACCGCGAGAACGCAAGCTCATCATGGTGCAGGTCAGAGAAATATACATGCACGGATCACTGTGATAAAGATATAATAATGTCTGAATAAAAACTCATTTAAATTAATCAATCATGTAACATGCTTACCGTATATAAGCAGGACTTTGTATTAAAGATTCTAGGGAATGAATATTGAACTTAAAAGTATAAATAAATAGAAATATAAATGAAAGAAATAGCATGCATGTATGTGTGTGCATTTATATATAAATAATAAATATACACAGTACACGTACATAAATGATGTAAACAAACTTATTTTGGGTGATTATTCGCGATTTGTCAGCACTAAATTAAATTTAAAGTGAATATACATATTTGATTAAACTATAACTGTACTTGCTACTCAAATAAAATATCATTTATCTTGAACATTAACTTAACTGCACAAATATGACGGTTATGTAAACTAAACTGTTAATGGTTGTTTTTACCAAATAAAACATGTCCTGCATAACTTATGCAGATTTTAGCCCGGACGGACCAATCACAAGCAGCTGTGGGCGGGGCAACCGTGTTACATATGTCCTATAAACTGTTACACAAGCATGTTCAGTGTGTATGTGTGTGTGTGTGTGTGTGTGTGTGCAGGTGGTCCCGGTGGTGGCGCGGATGATCAGTGAGATGTTTTCGGGCGACTGCACGCGCTCCTTCGACAGTGGCAGCGTGCGGCTGCAGATCTCCATCCCTGACATCAAGGACAACATCGTGATGCAGCTGAAGCATCTCTACCGGCTCCTGCAGACTCACCAGGGGCAGGAGAACTGGCCGCTTCCTCCCGCACACTGAGACGCTTTCAGACTGTGGACCAAGTCTAGCACTCATTAATGATTAATCCGATTTACTGAGCTTTTATCAGCTCGACTCGCTTCCTGGTGTCTGAGCTTTTATTGTGCTTTTACTGCTGATGTGTTTTCCACACTCTTCCCAATCTTGTAGTTTTAACCGTCCTATGTGTCTGAAGTCCCATCATGTAGATTAGTGTATGAACGTTATATGGATTTATCAAATAAAAAGAGAAAATCACACAAACAGAGTGAGAGCTTTTGTAGTTTCGTGAGGATTCAGTCAACTTAAAGACATTACAGTTCTTAGATCTATAACGAGTGTAATATAGATAAAATGTTATATTTAGATGTTACATCAAAATCAAATGATAATTCATTAACCATGTTTAAATGACTCATGTTGTTGTGAGTTTACCATGGTACAACCATTTTAGTGGAATATATGTAAGGTGTTGTGTATGTGTGTATAAATATATCTATAAAAAGTTTTTTTTTCAGATGTAAGTAATAAAAATAGCATGTATTAAATATATTTATCTATAAGTGATTTAATGTGATATCTAAATATTACATAATAAAATGTTGATGTAACTTGTTTAATATGGATGAAATGTAATATATTTAGATATTTAAATTATAATTAAAAATATTTTGAATTCTAAACACTATTTAAAAGATTTTATATTAAATTTTAACATTTATGATTGATAATTGTTTCATATTAAACCAAGTTATATCTAAGTATTGTAATATTTAGATATAACTTCTTTCATATAATATTTAAATAACTTAATTGTCAATATATATATTATACAAGTTATAGCAAAATATGCAATAAATTATTATTATTATGTCTAATTATTACAGTTTGTCTACATTAAAATCATATTTTATATTTGCATTGTTTAACTTCGTATATTATGCTATATATTTTGAAATAACATTAAAAAAATTATAAACTTAAAAATAAATATTTTGACAATTTGTGTAATGTTTTATATTTTAAACTTGAATAACTAATATTTGGATATAACTTAATATGTTATTTAACACATGTAATACATAAATATGTCCTCTATATTAAACAAGTTATAAGTCTTGACATATATTTAAAATATAACTTGTTTAATATAGTATCTAGATTGAATTGTTTTACATTTGTCAAAATAAAAAGGTATTTCAAAATCACATAGATTAAACTATAATATGAATCTATAATACCTAAAAAAAAAAATTATTATATATATTTGGAGCTGATCTCACATCATGTAGATTTGGGACTGGATTTCTCAAACAAACACAGTCTGGAGTTTCAGCCTATTTTGTTTTTCTTTTCTTTTCTAGTTAATCTGAAACCAGGACATGGATTGAGCACAGATCAAACATTTGCTCAGTTAGGGTAAAGTGTTGCTGGTCCAGTATCTCCAGCACTAGAGCTGATATCAGTCTGTGGCGGTCGGGTGGTGTTTCTCCACCCATCTGAGCTCCTCCTTCAAGGTGAGTTCAGTCAGACTTTGGCCCCAGGAGCGGCTCCTGCTCCTCTCTCTGTCACACTATGAACTAACACAGAGAAACCTCAGAAGATCTCAAGATTCAGAACTGAGGAAGCTCTTCAACATCTCGTCTGATCTCTCGGTGAGTGTTTTCAGTGTTTAGATGAGCTCCAGGGGTTTGGATCTCCTCAGACAGCTCAATGGGACGCTGAGGTCACATCTGATCCGCTTCTGCTTGCTCTCTGCTTTGATTTACGGCTGGTTTGGTCTTCATCGAATGGTAGATGGGGACTCTTGGTGTGTTTGCGATTGAAAGGCTGAGGTTTTGTCCTGTGGTTCTGGAGAACCTCTGGCTGTTGTGTAATGTTCCAGTGGTGACGGAGGTCAGATTGCAGCGATTGTGGTTTATGAGCTCATAAACATGGCCAGATCGTCCGCTATTGTGATGAACATGAGTCATTGTTGACTTTAAATGAGAAAACCGAGTACACAAGAGTCCTCGATTCCATGTTTTACCATTCAAATACTGTGGTTTTCTTCAAGTATTTCAAACAATACTATGGTACTTTTTAAAGATATGATAATACCATGGTCGTCTTCTACCTCACACAGCCAAATCTCTTACCTAAGGTCCTTGGAAATACTATATTTTTGAAGGACCTTGTATTTTGAAGTACCTTAACAGTGAACTGAAATACCATGTTTTTACTCTGAAAAAATGGTTGAAAACCATTATATTGTGTACAATCCAGTACCATGAGAAATAGTATGGTATATGAACAAAATTGTACCTAAAGATGCCATGACACTTCACCATGACACAGTGAGGTCTGACAAACTTATACTATGGTATTTTGAAAATTGAAAAAAATTTAGTGTGTGTGTATATATATATATATATATATATATATATATATATATATATATATATATATATATATATATATATATATATATATATATAACCATGTTTAAATGTAGCTATAAACTTTGTTACATTTAAAAATGGTTAATAATTTTTATTTTTATTTTGACGTAACATCTAAATATTACATTTGGTCTATATTACACACATTATATCTAAGAATTGTAATGTGTAATATTTAGGTGTAATTATAAATATTCTAATTAATATTAATAACGTCACAAAAATGTTACATTAAGCTGTTTTTACATAATTACAATTATGTATAATTGATTTAATATGTAATTTAAATATTACACTTCATCTAAAGTAAACATGCCATTGTACAACCACTTATGAAAAATAATAACTTGGATCATTCCAATTTGTCTAATTTTAGACCTATATCTAAACTCCCCTTTTTATCGAAAGTCTTGGAGAGAGTTGTTTTTAATCAAATTCAGTCATTTATCAATGAATTTAGTATTGATGAAAATTTTCAGTCTGGTTTTAAGCCCTGTCACAGTACAGAAACTGCTCTTTTAAGAGTTTCTAATGATCTTCTTTTAACTGTGGACTCTGGTAACTCTGCGGCCTTTGATACGGTCAACCGCTCTATTCTTTTATCTAGACTTGAACACTGTGTCGGCATTAAGGGCATAGCCCTTAAGTGGTTTCAATCATATTTGACAGACCGAAGTTTTTCTGTTCACCTTGGTGAATTTTCGTCATCTGCCCAACCTCTTTTTGCGGCGTCCCTCAAGGGTCAGTATTGGGCCCTATGTTGTTTTCTATGTATATGCTGCCCTTGGGGTATATTTTTACAAATCACAATATCACTTTTCACTGTTATGCAGATGATGTACAGATTTGCCTGTCAAAACTAATGACAAAGCTTTGTTTCTGTTAGTACTGAATTGCCTGAAAGATTTAAAAAATATGGTTGGATCAGATCTTTTTTTGTCTTGATGAAAATAATACTGAGATTGTTGTGTTTGGTCGTCCTGGGGATTTAAGTGCTTGTGTAGATGCACTTGGTAATTTAGGTTTATATGTTTGTCCATTTACCAAGAATCTCTGTGTGATTTTTGACAGTGCTTTTAAATTTGAAAAACAGATTAGTTCTGTTGTAAAAGCCAGTTTCTTTCAACTAAGACTGTTGGCTAAAGTCAAGCCCTACCTGCCACATAAGGAGTTTGAAAGTGTAATTCATGCTTTTATAACATATAGACTAGACTACTGAAACTCTTTATATGTATGTCTGGATAAGTAATCTCTTCAACGCTTACATTAGTCCAAAATACATCAGCTCGGCTTTTGACTGGGAATAAAAAGTATGAGCACATTACCCCTGTCCTAACTTCACTACAGTGGTTTCCTGTCCACTTCAGGATTGATTTCAAGATTTTATTGTTTGTTTTTAAGATTTTAAATGGGTTGGCGCCTGCGTATTTATCAGAGCTTTTACATGTCCATGCTCCCATTAAAGCACTGAGGTCATCCAGTCAGGTGCTCCTCAATGTACAGAGAGCTAGGTTGAAAAATAAAGGTGACCGAGCTTTTTCAGTGGTGGCACCTAATTTGTGGAATAGTTTACCTGTACATATAAGAACTGCTCAGACTGTTGGAATTTTTAAGTCATTTCTTAAGACACACTTGTATTCCTTGGCTTTTATATTGAGCTGAGCTGTGACATTGTGATGTTTTTACTGTATTTGTCTAGACATTGTTAAGCACTTTGGTCAACCATGGTTGTTTTTAAATGTGCTATAACAATAAATTGAACTGAACTGAACTATAGTATTTTAAGTTATAGTAATATATAGATACATGTTTATTATATAAAAAGTACATATTACATACATTTGTATATTGATTTATTTAAGGAAATATCAAAGTATTACTTTTCATCTGTAGTAATTTAATTCAGTATAAGATAATAGTTTGATATATAATTCAAATAGTAAATGTATATCAATATGATGTATAACTGAAGCATATGAATGAATGCACACACACACACACACATATGCTCATGTGTTTGTGTGGTGGTGTGTTGATGCTGTAGTGTTGTGTTCAGGTGCTGTGGTCATGCTGGGGGGTTCGAGTCCGTTCGGCTGGTCCAGCAGTGACACTGAACCGTTTCGCTCCAGGTGAGGACCGCTTCTGATTCCTGTGTATCATGACATCTCTCACACGAGTCTGACCAGTGTGTTTTCCCACAGTGTGTCGGCGATGGACGGCGTGTCCTCGGATCTGTCGGGTCTATCCAGACCCAGCGCTAAATCAATATACCGTGAGTAGTGATACACTGCTGCTTCTTTACTCAACTCTGTTACTGAGACTCGGACTGAAATCGCTTCTGGATGAGCACTCGCTGTTCACATTCACTTTTTTGGATTTGGGGATCACAAAATATTGTCCAAAAATATATTCTTAACCCAGTCCCTACCCATAATTTATTCCTAAAATCAGAGGGAAATGATAGCTGATTAACAAGGGAGTATATTATATACCCTGTTTGCAAGCCTAAAACAGATATTTCCTGAAAAGTTATATCTCAATTCTGATTGGTTGATTGGAATGTTGTAACAAGGATCAAGAATGATTTTGATCCAGGAACATGTTGTACTTGGCAAAATCACGCTCGCCTTAGTGTGTTATGTGTATAACAGATTAAAGAGATGGGATTTAAACTACAAGAGTGTGTCTGCCTCCAGAACAATGTGAGGTAGGTTATTCCAGAGTTAAAATGAAAAAGGATAAAAAGGAATAAATAGGATAAAAAGGAAAGGGATCTGCCGCCCGCAGTTGATTTTGATATATGTTAGAGTTTTGAGAACACAGCGGACATGTATAACCATCACCCAATAAAGCTTTACAATAATCTAACCTGATGTCATAAACACATCGATTAACAAGATGAAAAAATGCAGTTTTACAAATGCTAGAAACGTGGCTTTCTAAGGAAAGATTGCGATCAAATAGCACACATAGGTTCCTAACTGATGACGAAGAAATGACAGAGCAACCATCAAGTCTTAGACAGTGTTCTAGGTTATTACATGCATAGTTTTAGGTCCTATAATTAGCACCTCTGTTTTTTTTTTCAGAATTGAGCAGTAAAAAATTACTCCTCATACAGGTTTTTATATCGACTATGCTTTCCATTAATTTTTCAAATTGGTATGTTTCGCTGGGCCACAAAGAACTATAGAGCTGAGTATCATCAGCATAACAGTGAAAGCTAACACTGTGTTTCCTGATGATATCTCCCAAGGGTAACATGTAAAGCGTGAAAAGTAACGCTCCTAGAACTGAGCCTTGAGGTACTCCATACTGCACTTGATGGTATCTCTTCATTTAATCCTTTATTGTTTTTGTGCATTATTGTGTGTTTGTAAAAATATAATTGTAGTGTCATTTGCATCTGTTTCTGTGTTGTTGTTTTTTTTTATCATCAGGAAGGAGATATGAAATATCATTAACCTGATATATAATATCAGTGAAATGAGCTCAGTGATATAGTCAACATGTGTGTGTTTTCCATAGATCAGAGGAAGGAATATGCCGACTCCATCAACAGACAGATGCATCAGTTCCAGCACAGAGTGGAGGTGAGGATGACTAACTCTTCTTCTTCATCCTCCTCCTCCTCATCTGAGCTCTGATGTGTGACTCTGTGCTCCACAGCATCTGTTCACCTGTGAGCTGGACGGCCAGCAGCTGTGTGACGTGAACGACTGTCTGGAGCGGCTGAAGTATCTGGATGCTACGGGTCGTGTGTGGGGTCAGGACGTCCTGCTGGAGGTGCGGGATGGAGCGCTGCTGCTCGCCGACATCGAGACCAAGGTCAGGATAAACATCATGCTAGAAACATGCTAGCGACAAGCTAGTAACATGCTAATCATTCTAGAAACATGCTAGCGACAGGGTAGTAGGTTGCTAATCATGCTAGAAACGTTAAAATGCTAGTAACTTGGTAATCATGGTATCAACATTATAGTAACATGCTAATCATTCTAGAAATATGTTATCAACATTTTTGCTAGAAACATGCTAGCGACATGCAAGTAAAATGCTAATCATTCTAGGAACATGCTAGTGACATGCTACTAGCTTGCTAATCATGCTAGCAACATGCTAGTAACATGTTACTCATGTTAGAAACATGCTAGCGACATGCCAGTTACTTGCTAATCATTCTAGAAACATGCTAGTAACTTGTTAATCATTCTCGAAACATGCTAGTGACATGCTAGTTATTTGCTAATCATGCTAAAAAACATGCTAGCAAAATGCTATCAACTTGGTAATCATGTTAACAACAAAATAGTAACATGTCAATCATTCTAGAAACATGTTAGTAACATGCTAGTAACTGGTTGATCTTGCTTGAAACATGCTAGCAACATTAGTAATTAGTATCTTACTAATCATGCTAATGATGTTAGCAACATGCTAGTTGTTTGCAAATCATGCTATCTACATTCTAGTCACTTGCTACATTATTAAGCTATGGTAGATGATCATCTTTCTCACTGTGTGGTGGTTGTTGATGTTGTGTGTTCAGGAGATGCTGGAGTCGTGGCCTCTGAGCAGTGTTCTGGATCTGAAAGCCGTTCTAGACGAGAGAGTCTATGACTCTCTGCTGATAGTCTCCATTCAGAAACATGGCAGTCGTGCCGTCAGTGTCTTCCTGTTCCAGAGCGAGTCTCTCAGGGTGAGTTCATGATTCGAACAGGTCCAGAATCTCAGTGCTTCTTGCAATAAACCTCTTCTGTTGTTTCTTCAGGCCGATTATCTGAAGAAAGAGCTGGAGCAGCTCCTGCAGAACAAGAGAGATGATCCCAGACTGTCGATCTACAGGTCAGAGTCATATCTCCTCAATAATGATCGACGAATGTCATGCTGATGTGATTTGTGATTTAATTCTGCAGTAAAGTCAATGGAGGAAACATCACACAGAGAAACTCGCGAATAGTGTCTCCTCCACCTCAGCCGCTCCAACAGAAACCTCCCGAGCCCTGGGCCGCTCCGGATTACGGTGAGACGACCGACAAACATCCAACGTATTTCCAAGAGAAACGGTATTTAATGAGGAGATATGTACTTCTCCTATCTGAAACCAGTTGTTTGTCTGTGGTGTCCAGATGAGAGTCCGGTCCAGACTCATCTCACCTCCAGAAATAACTCCACCTACACAAAGGTATTGACTCCGCCCCCTCGAGCAGAAGAACCGCCCATCAGACCGGACCCGCCCCCTCAACGGCCGTACACAGAGAGGGAGAGGAACGTGGTGAGTGTTTATGACTGATAACACAGTGCTGACCTACAGATAAGATATTTACCAATTTGTCTGTCTGCAGGACATCCTGAATCACCTCATCAATGACATCGAAGCCTTCGCAGACCGAGTGACGGCCGTCGCGCCCAAGATGGACAAGAAGAAGAAGAAGAAGAAGAAGCGTAAGGGTGAGCACGAGGACTGGTGTGAATGCATGAGATGAGTCGACTGAGGATGTGTTGATGTGTTTGTGTCTGTTTGCTGTAGCTGTGAAGGGAATGCCATCAGAGGAACAGTTCTCCATCTGTCTGAGGAAAATCAAGATGGCCTTTAACCTGCTGGTGCGTCAGATTCATTTGATATCATATACTATACTGTGAAAACTTATCTCTGTGTATTAAATAAGCATAAAATATGCAACATTTGTTATTGATATTATAGATATTAAAATGCTTTAAAACTAATAATAAGGTCAAATCTCCTCAGGCTAACCTGAAGGGGAAGATTGACAATCCCAGCGCCGCTGAACTCACTCACTGTCTGTTCTCCATACTGGAGCTGGTAAGACACGGCTGTGTGTGTGTGTGTGTGTGTGTGTGTGTGTGTGTTTTACTGTGTTGTTGATCTGACGCTTGTGTGTGTGTGTGTGTAGGTTGTGTTTCACTGTGACGAGGATCTCCCTCCTTCTATCGTGGCTCCTCTCTTTGAGCCGGAGTGTGTGGTGTTTCTGAGCGAGGAGGCGACGCCGGAGGAGGATCATCTGTGGCAGTCACTGGGAGACGCCTGGAACATTCCCAGGTAAAACACACACACACAGAGACACACACACACACACACACACACAGACGATTTAGACGTGTGGTTTTGACACTGTGTGAAGCACTAAGTGGCCGGAGGATGATGATGACATTCCCACCTTCACGCCGGTGTTTGACGATGGATGGGAGCCGGCAGAAGTCAGAGACCCAGAGCCGGGCTTCATGAACACAAGCAAACGAGAGCCGGGGCAGTCAACCATGACACCACAAATGGTACGAAGACACACTGAACACACACTCACATGATCAGCCTGTCATTTAACCGCTCTAACACTCTCTGTTTGTGTGTGTAGAGCAACAGACTGCCGCCGGAGCCTGAGGACAGGTACTGATACATGCGTGTGAACACATAAGACACACGTGAGAAGTGAGCGAGTGTGTGACACTGTGTGTGTGTGTGTGTGTGTGCAGTTCAGATGAGTTACCGGCGAGCTTCATGACAGCCATGTTTGATTTCTCAGCACGAAACCCTCGAGAGCTTTCTGTCAGTAAAGGAGAACAGCTACAGGTGAGACACACAACCCACACACATCAGATCTGATATAGGAGTGTGCTACTGACCACACGTGTGTGTGTGTGTGTGTGTGTGTGTGTAGCTGTTGGACATGTCTAAGCAGTGGTGGAAGGTGAAGAATGAAAGAGGGCAGATCGGTTACGTCCCAAACAACATGCTTCAGTCTCCGCAGCAGCAAGACAAAGCTGTACGTATATCACACACACGTTCACCTGTACATCTGAGGTGTTCACAATCACGAGCTTCACCTCCTGACCCTCAGGAGACCCCGTCTGCACCCACACTCACCCGAAAATCAAGACCCGAGGAGGTCCGGGCCTGGCTGGAGCACAAGGGATTCAGCAAAATGTGAGCAGAACCATTCTATGCACGGCTTATTATTAAAAATACATAAATATGGGCTATACGTATGCAAAATAACCTCATTGTGTGTATTTCATTAATTCAGATCTGCATTGTTAATTTTGCATAAAAATGTTGCATTTGTCAGTATGTGTGACTTATGCATCGTTTACAGAAAAATGTTATTATTATTAAAGACTGAATTATCATCATCATAATTATAGTTATTATAATTAATGAAATGCATTATGTATGCAAAACAACATTTTCTTTTCCTTATTTAGCATGTTTATTTCAGAGACCTAATTTTTGTGTTTATAGTTAATTTGTAAATAATATTAAAATACAGTGTGTATAATAATACTATTATTACTGTTACTGTATATTATGTTTTTTTATATATTAATATTGTTTTATAATTAAATTAAATGCAAATAGTGTTTTATGCATCATTTAAAAGAAGCTTTGTAGGAAAATATTTAATTACTGCGTGAAGTAACATAATTATATACTTACACATTTTATTTTTAGTATATCAATATTACTGTTTAACTTTACCTGTTTTTTCATATATTGATATATTTAGTTTTTAATTAAAAATAAAACTTTCAGTTTGTTTTAGATTTAAATTTATAATTTTTTATTATATCATGTACATTTCTGTATTTTTTCTGTCATGTTCGTTAAAGTTTCTCTTTCATCACAAATTGCTTTATTATAAAACCCGACGTCCATCAATCGAAAATTGTTAAAATATATAATAAACTAGTTTTATTGTATATATAATTAAATATAAAATATAAAATTGCAACATGCAAAAATGTCATTGTATTTGTTTATGGTTTTTATTTGTTAGTTTCACTTTTTCAAGTGATCAAATAATCGTGACTAATATGTTGGTTCAAGGTGTTTTGGTTGTTAGCATGCTCTGTGTAAAGACTCTGTATGTAAAGTATGTTCTTCTGTGTGTTGGTCAGTACGGTGCGGTGTTTAGGAGGCGTCAGCGGCTCGATGCTGCTGGGAATGACTCGCGATGAGCTCAAGACCGTCTGTCCAGAAGAGGGAGGACGCGTCTTCTACCAGCTGCAGAACGTCAAATCAGCCCTTGCGGTGAGTATGACATCATCACCGCATCATCATCACAAACGCATGATGTCACACTGACCTCATCTTCACTCTCTCCAGATGGCCAGTGACGTGAGACAAATGATCTGAGCCACAAACAGATGCTGAAGAAAATGATGCTAAATCACAAAATCTGTACGTTATTTCTGCATCCCGGATCCATTTGGACAGAAGAATCTGTTAGTAATAAAACAGTCAAAACTTCAACTAAAACTATATTGTATTAGATCAGCAACTTGAGTGAACGTGAACCAATTTCACCATATTATTCCTGCATTGATTTAATTATTAATTAAAAAAATTAAGAAATTCTTTGAAATTTATATTTCAAATATTTATATTTTTGTCAATATTAATGAAAATTTGTATTTGAATATATCATTGTATGAAATTTATGAGAGCATATAATCTGAGAATTATCAGTATTAACCCAATGAAAAGAATGGAATTTAATTAAATTCATAACTCATGATTGCTCATAAACAGTCCATATTTATAAAACCTACATATTTATTTCTGACAAAGCAACATAAATATTCCAAATAAATTCATTTTACTTGCATATTTAAAAAAAATTGTTTTTCATGCTGCAATGTTTTTTTTTTTTTTATACAAGTACATACAGTTTTCATGTTTTGGCAATTCAGACCAATAAGTGTGTGAGATATGGGGGGGGGGGGGTAAATATGTTTTACAAAATGTTTTGACACTAATATAGCTTTATGGATAATTTAACGGAAAGTACACAGTTATGGTATTCCATACAGTCCCGGGTCAAAAATGACCCGAACATTTTAAAGGTTTATATCTCTATAAAAAAGAAAAAAAGGTGTGTATTACAAGGGTGTTAAAACATTTGCAGTTTCATTCCGTTACTGTAAACCATGGAGGTCAAAAATCATGCTGGTTTTAATGATCCGGATTTGTATTCAATCAGTTTGTGTGTTTTTTTTTTATACAAAGATGCTCAAAACCCCAGATGAGATTAAACACACATGCTTTATTAAAATCAATAAAATGCTTATTCTCACCAAAAATAGATATATTTCGTACAATTATTCACGATCATTTGCTTTCTAGCGTGCTGTGCGTCATGCTTTGCTCTGGATAAATGTGCTAATTTCTATAAATCATGCTTTTTTTGAGTCACTTTTGTTGTGATTTATAGGTTCAGTGTCATAATACTATCTGGCGATTAACAGTCAGTTTAACGTTCAACTCAATCTACCAAACACATGCTGGATCCGAAAACGCGACAAACTCAAAACTCTCATCAATGTCTAGCATAAAATGTTATGTAAACTACTTTGTAAACATCAAGGAAACAGTAGGTTCAGTGAGTTCAGGAGTTATAGGGAAAGAGGTTTTGGCTCAACAGCGCCTCCTTCAGGACTGGAGGGCATTCACTTCTGAACTGTTCATCAATAAGAGAACGTTAATCCTTCAAAATAACGAGAGAATTTAACGGATAATAGAACAAGAGACTGAAAGATGTGTCCACAGTGAGTTATAATCACAAATTAAACCTTCAAAAAGTAAAGCAAAAGGCATATATTGGGTGCTACAATTAATATAATAGTGTGTAATAATTCTAATTATAATAGTATAGGAATAGCATTAACAAGTATATTTAGTTTTTAACATTAATGTTATATTATATTTATCGTTTTTCATATTAATATGCATAATGGTGTTAATATAATTATATTGAGTTAACAATGTATAAACAAAATATATTTTTTTAACATTAACATTTTAAATCTAAATAAAATTATATTACATTAATATTATTATATAATATCATAATATTGTTATAACCGGTTTTAATATTAACTGATATTCATATTGTATTTTTTTATTTAAAAAGAAAATAACTATTTCAGTTTAGTTTTAGATTTAATTAGATTCAAGTAAGTAATTAAATATTGCATATTATAATAGGTAGGGTTACACTTATAATCACAGACGCCTCAAATTAAGCCTACAAAATAAAAGTCCCTAAACTAAAAGGCACGTGCGGGAGCGTGACGTCAAGACAGAGGTATAACGTCATATAATAGCGATGCGTAGTCTCTAAACATGCAGTGAAAGGAGAGGAATGGAGGGAATGTGACTTTGGTCCATCTCGAGGGTGCTGATTGGACAGGCTGGGTGTGGGTGGGGTCAGATCTGATTTTGAGTGTGCTGATTGTACAGGCAGAATGTGGGCGTGGTTAGATCTGATCTTGAGTGTGCTGATTGGACCGGCCGGGGTGTGGGCGTGGTCAGATCTTGAGCGTGCTGATTGGACAAGCAGGGTGTGGGAGTGGTCAGATCTGATCTTGTGCATGCTGACTGGACAGGGGGGTGTGGGCGTGGTTAGATCTGATCTTGAGCGTGCTGATTGGACAGGAAGGGTGTGGGCATAATCATATCTGATCTCGAGCGTGCTGATTGGACAGGCATGGTCTGGGTGTGGTCAGATCTGATCTCGAGCATGCTGATTGGACAGGCATGGTCTGGGTGTGGTCAGATCTGATCTCGAGCATGCTGATTGGACAGGGATGTGTGGGCGTGGTTAGATCTGATCTTGTGAGTATGCTGATTGGACAAGCAGGGTATGGGCGTGGTCAAATCTGATCTCAAGCGTGCTGATTGTACAGGGGTGTGTGGGTGTGGTTAGATCTGATCTTGAGCGTGCTGATTGGACAGGCAGGGTGTGGGCGTGATCAGATCTGATCTTGAGTGTACTGATTGGACAAACAGATGTGGGTGTGGTCCGATCTGATCTCGAGCGTCCTGATTGGACAGGGATGTGTGGGCGTGGTTAGATATGATCTCGAGTGTGCTGATTGGACAAGCAGGGTATGGGCGTGGTCAAATCTGATCTCGAGCGTGCTGATTGGACATACAGGTGTGGGCGTGGTCAGATCTGATCTCGAGTGCGCTGATTGGAGAGGCAGGGTGTGGGCGTGGTCAGATCTGATCTTGAGCGTGTTGATTATACAGACGGGGTCATGGCTCGTCTTGAGCATGCTGATTGGACAGGCAAAGTGTGGGCAGAGTCATGGCTCGTCTCTAGGGTGCTGATTGGCTGGATGTGAATGACAGGCTGTCCTCCTCCTCAATTCTGTCCAGCTCCTGCGTTCGGACAGCCTGCGTGATCAGGTGCAGTTCCTCACTCAGAGTCTCGTATCTATACCCCACGCGGATGTCCGGGACATTTGTGCGCCGGATGTCGTTACTGACGGGACCCTCTTTAGTGTAATCAGGACCCAGCCAATGACTCTTAGTCTGAAACGAGGAGAAAAGAGACCTGTGTGAGTCAACAGTGTGTCATGCATCGTTTAAAAAGCAGCTTTACAAGATAATATAGATTAATAATTACCGAGAGAAGAATTATGCATGTTTGTTTTTTTATATGTTGATGTGTATAATAATATAAAATAATAAAAATACCTTGTGTGAGAAGCCGCTCATTAACACACTGTTTCTGGCGAGTTCACACATGTCACATGAGCTGAGTTTCCAGACCTGAGCGGCGATGCTGTACTCCTCCATCAGAGGCTCCTGAAACACACACACGTTTACATGCACACACACACACACACACACACAGGACACGAGTCATCTATCAGGAGCACCTCACGCCACCACTCACCTTGGTGAAGTGAAACTGCAGTGGGTCGTCGGTGGACAGCGACACCATCAAGCCGCGGGACAGATACTCGGGCAGAGGGTTGCGATGGTAACTCAGAAACAGACTGTTGTTGCTGAGCGGAGACATGGCGATTCCCACCTGAGCCAGATAATACAGATACTGCAGGACAGGAGCCTACGACACACACACACACACACACACAGGTACACAATCACTGCTCATCTGAGCTCCACTTCCTGTTCACTCATTCAGCTCTGTCTGTTTATCAAGTGTTCAAAATACTGAAAACCAATCATTCCTGGATGATTGACTCTTATAAACAAATTTTTATCACAAAATTCTGACATTGTTTCTCAGAATTGCGAGTTGTAAAGTCAAAATTGCAAGTTATAAAGTCAGAATTGTGAGATATAAACTTATATTTGACAGAAATAAAAAGCTTAGAACTGCGACTTTATATTTCGCAATTCTGAGCTTTTTTCTCACAATTGCAAGTTTATATCTCACATATCCGGCTTTATAACTCGCAATTTTGACTATACAACACACAATACAGAAATCGCAATTCTGACTTAAAAACTTGCAATTTTAAAAAAGTCTGAATTGCGAGATTTAAAGTCGCAATACTGAGTATTTTCTTGCAATTGCGAGTTTATATCTCACAATTCTGCCTTTATAACTCGCAATTTTGACTTTATAACTCGCAATTCAGAATTTGCAATTCTGACTTTATAACTCGCAATTTTTCTTCTCACAATTGCAAGTTTATATCTCACATATCCAGCTTTATAACTTGCAATTTTGACTTTACAACCCGCAATTCAGATTTCACAATTCTGACTTTATAACTCGCAAGTTAAATAAATATAGTCAGATTTGCGAGATTTAAAGTCGCAATATTGTTTTTTCTCGCAATTGCGAGATTTTATCTCACAATTCGGCCTTTATAACTCACAATTTTGACTTTATAACTTGCAATTGTCAGAAATAAAGTCAGAATTGCGAGTTTATATCTCACAATTCTGACTTTATAACTCGCAGTTCAGAATTTGCAGTTCTGAGTTTAAAATTTAGTTATAAAATCACAATTGCGTGATATGAACTCGTGATATCAACTGAAGTGGTTCTTTAGTGAATCAGTTTTTTTGATTTCATCCCCAGCATCCGCGTACCTTTCTGAGCAGCAGTCCGTGTGAGATGTTTTCTGACAGCATGAATCCAGACACCAGGTGATGAATAGGCCCCGCCTCCCCACAGTGAGGTCGCAGCACGAAGGTGTGGAAGCCCCGCCTCCTGCTCAGAGACAGACAGGTGATTCAGAGGCCTTTATAAAGCGGTTCGATCACATGGTGTGGAGGGTGTGAGTACCTGCGCAGGTGGTTGAGGACGGTCATGTTGGCGTACATGTAGTACAGGTAGTACGAGTATGGCGGGTTGTTGTCGTCACACCAGCGCGCCGGAGATGGACTGTCCAGGTTGAAGACGTGATGCTCCGGTTTGGACTCATCATCCACACTGTCGAATCCCAACACCTGATTGAAAACACAGTTTTCTCCTCAGATCAAACAAACTAGAGACACTGATGACATCATTGTGCACTGCATACTGTGGATCTCTGTCCAATCAGACTCTCTCAAAATAAACAGTGACTGTTTCCTGTTACATATTTTATTTTGTGTAGTGTAGATAGTTATCATTCACATTTCCAAACTTATTTTTGCAGTTTTTGTCTTTTATTTTTTCCTATTTATTTTCAATTTTAGTAATTTTTCCTATTTTTAAATGTCCTTATTTATTCAGTTTTTATTGATTTTTTTTTTGTTTTTCGGTTTCAGTTTTATGTATCTCAGTTCAACTAAATGAAATTAAGAATTGAAGCTAAAACTATTAAAAACATTTGTATGAAAAAAAGCTGAAATAAAATAAAATAAACAATATTTATATTTCAGTAATTTGGCAACGTTTCTTGAATCTCAAAAATTGTTCTATGGTTGTAGTTTTGTGTGTGCGCGTGTGTGTGTGTGACTCACGTGCTGCAGGAACAGGTGTAGCTGTGGGTGGCTGCTGGGATTGATGGTGACCTCAAACAGTGGCAGGAAGATGTTCTCCAGCATTTGCTGGAAGGTACTCAGCTGCTTCTTAGAGCGGTAAACATCACTGCAGACAAACACACAGCACTGTCTCACACTCACTGTGTGTGTGTGTGTGTGTGAGTGTGTGTGTGTGTGTGTGTCTCCTCACAAGAGTCGTGGGATCTGCACGAGCCAGCGCACGTTGTCGGAGTAGACTGAGTGAGAGACGGCCCACAGCGCTAGATTGTCCCACTCATCCATGGATCGGCCGTAGATGGACAGACGCAGCTCAGCGTTCTGATACTTACTCTCCTCCAGGTCAGACATCACTTCCTGCGCACACATGAAACACACCGCAGCACATTCAGCACTTGGTTTTTGTTTTATTGAAGAGTTATTCATTTGAAATAGGCTAGACATGATAAAAGATGCTTAAAGTTTAAGATTCAATTAATAAATAAATAATATAAACATTTCACTTTCATTTAAATATATTCATTCAATTTAACATGTAGCAATTTACTTTAATATTAGAAATTGGATATCATTATGCTTTCTTCTCTTAAAATTGCATTATGAAAGGACAAAATATATTAAAATATTATATATATTTTTGTTTTTTTATTGAATTTTACTAATTATTTTTAAAACACAGATTTAGGAAAGAAAGCAAAATGATGCCTTAAAAATGTTTTATCAAAATAAAATAATATTGTGTTGTGCTAAATGTAATGTATTAAGTGAATTCATTTCTAAAACTAAACATATAGCGTGTGTTTTTAAACATGCATATAGAAATAAACATTATATATAATGTACAAATAATGTTATATTTATAATATTATACAGTAAAACTTTTAGTTTTCAAAGTTATTCCTATATTATGTTTTTATTATTGTTTTCTAATATTCTGTATGTTAATAAAAGTCGCTTTAGTTACAAGCATCTGCTAAATGACTAAATGTAATATTTCAATACTGTACATTATTATTATTACTATTTATATTTATTATGCATCATATATTTATAAATATTTTAATTTAGACAATTCAGGACATTACTAGCATATTCATATTTATTTAATGTTACATATATACATACACTGATAATAATAAAATAACTTATTATTTAATCAATATATTCACATGCTCATAATCGATTTCTCATTTGATTTCATGATTTATAAATTAGTATTTCATTATTTTAAATATTTAAAATGCACTAAATGAATTGATTTTAAAGAAGGTTAAACACATAATTCATGTATTCTGGAATGTGTTTATAGAGCTGCATATATCACATGTTTTATACACACATGTAATGCATTGATATTTCAGTAATAGTACATGAGTTGTTCTGTACCTTGATGATGTGTCCGAAGTACTTCCCCTGGATGTGGTTGTCGGTCTTGATGAAGATCTCTCTGAGGATGGATTCTCCGATGGGGTTGTATTTGGAGTTGAATTTGTCGAAGCGGTGAAAGGTGTTCCTGTCCTGTGGAGGAAGTGGCAGGCGTGACGTGACCCGTGAGGTGTGTTAGCATGTTAGCGTGTGTTAGCGAGCGCGTCTCACCGCGTGCATGTCCAGCGTGTCCACGCTCAGGTCGTACGCCGTCAGGTTGATCTCCTCGAATACCTTGGTGAGCGTCTGCCCGCGGCCGCCCTCCATGTGCACTATCTCGTCTGGATACTTCTTCATGGCGCTCTTGATGAAGCGCAGCAGGTGCTTCTGGTTCATGCAGGACGAGGCGTGGATGTGTGTGTCCACCTGGAGACCGTTCAACACTTTATCACTCCAGCACTTCACAAACAAGGCTCTGGCGTAATCAGTTTGACAACAGTTTATTTCGAGCGAGATCTAGTTTTCTGCGTTGTTTTTCTTGTCACGCAAATTTTTTTATTTATTATATATACTTTTTTTAATTCTTTGTCATTGTTGTTTGTTTTCATTTTCATTTTCATTTTGATCAGACTTTCTATATCAGTAATTCAATTGTATAGTTTCTATAACAGTTATTCTATATCTTTTAATATTGTAATGCCATACATTATATTAACATCATAATGTATATAATTGACATATTTTTCTATAACATAAAAATATTGTTTTATATTTTTTATAAAATGCATTTTATAAAAAAAAAATAGAATTATCCTGTTATATTTTGTGTCATACAATAAAAGTATTTAAATGTGTTCTATTATTTTTCATTTTTAATAATTATTTTAACAGTGTATGTATTACAGTAAACATATTTTAATATTCTAATACTGTCCATTATTAATACTATTTTATTATTTTTTACATTTTTGTTTATTACATATATTTAGAATTATATTAACTGTTATAATTTATTTCTTATAAGCATTTAATACTAATATTTTCATTTTGATAATTATTTCTATATTATATATTACCTTAGATGTAGTATTCTATATTCTCTTACTCTATATTGATGTTGTGCTTCCATTGGCTTGTTGAGGTTTGTGCACACTGATGATTTAATGATGTATTAACTGATATCTGACCTTGCGTATGTTGTAGAAGTCTCTGTGTGGGACCTTCTTCTGCGCAGCGAGCTCCTTCATCTCGTTCAGCAGGACGTGCATCTGAAACTTGGAGCTCAGATACTGCAGCCTCCGGTAACAGAACGACTTCCTGTAAAAGAACCGAACACGTCAGACGAGGCAGAACGCACACACACACGTATACGGTGAGCCAAGTGCATGCTGGGAGACGAGGCACTCACACGGGGCCGTTAATGATGAGCGCCATCATCACGTTCATGTCTGCAATGTATTCCTGCAGGTCTGGATAGGGCAGGTCCAACTCGGTGCTCCTGAGGACGATTCACAAACGTTTAGGTGAACGACAGACGTCTTGATGTTCTGTTCAAGATGTGTTTAAGAGCTGAAGACTAACGCAAACCCTGTTTCAACCCAAGTGTGCCTATGTTTTTAGGCATCATATATGCATACGCTCCTTTCATGAAGACACTTTTTATTTATTGTTTGAAGATTGGCATTATTTCATCAGTAGCCTAGTATTTAGTTTTGTGTATTATTGATTATTTTGTTGTTGAATTGCATTTTCATGTTTATTCAGTGGATTTTCTAGATTTATTACTTGATTTGTTTGTCTTTTTTTACTAGTGTTGAATTTCATTGAATATCATTTTACTATTTAATATAATTAATATATAATATTGTACATTTATTGAATATGTTTTAATCTTTTTAATTTTATTAATTCTGCTGTAGGTTTTAATGTTAATAATAATAATAATAATAATAATAATTATATATCTGTCTATCTATATATGTCTATATCTCTCTTCCTCTCTCTCTCTCTCTCTCTCTCTCTCTCTCTCTCTCTATATATATATATATATATATTTTACTACTTAAACCGCCCTAGCTAAAAACTTGCTGAAATAAAATGTAATTTTTAAATAAAATTTAAATTACATTTGTTTCAGTTAACGTTTATTTTACTTAGTAACATAATTTTTTTAATGGTTGTAGTTATAGTTAAAGAATAAAATGTGTTTTTATATTTTCCTTTTTAGAAATAACATAGTTTTAGTTAAAAATAATAATTGATTCAACTTTGTTGAAATTTAGCATCCTTTCTGACAATCCCAGAATGCACTGCATTGTGTGCAACGAAGCTTTTTCAATTCTTAAAATACATATACTTTTTTTTGTTTACTAAGCTTCTAGAATATTTGATTCAATGTATAAAAATAAAATAATTACAAGTTTTACGAGTTAAAAAAATATTGCAGTCTTTCAACCTCAACATTTCTTATTTATTTCAAAGTTACTTGTTTGTAATTGATTATGAATTGTACTAGCGTTTTCCGAGTGAAAACTGGTTCTACACCAGTTTTTTTTTTCAGTGCATTTAAATTCTGAGGATTTAAAACAAGCTCATGTGTCTTCATGATCCATTTTTCCTTTCGAGGACATCCCCAAAAGGAGGTTTAGCTAAATTTAGCTAATTGAGAGGACGTTTGCGGTCGGTTGGTCCCTGAAACTCACTTGTCCATGGGGTTTTGTGCAGTGTAGACATGAATGACTCCATCCACCATCCTGCAGCTGTATCCGGAGTCAGGTGGCAGGTTCTTCATGTCCTGCCCCTCGTATGGGTGTGTTTCTGACACAGGGGGGTGAACAGACATGTCTAACACACACACACACACACACACAAACACACACGTCAGAGCTGGTATGTGTTGGCTTCTGTAGCATGTCGAGGCTCTCACACACACCTGAGTCGACGGGACTGTCGTGAAGGTCCTCGTACACGTTGACGTCGGGCGGTCTCTGGCTGAGCTCCTGCTGGGATTTTGCAGTGGTTTTACAGAAGGACTGTAGAGACAGAGCCATGTACTTTTCTCTGATGAACAAGGCCTTCACGACACACTTCGCTGCGTCCACCAGATCCGTGAACGGCACCTGAACTCACAAACGCCACAAGAATCGATTTATAATCAGTCAACATCAGTGTATTTGTCCTGTTTTATAGTAAAAACAAATCTAATCATGATAAAAACAACTTAAATTAGAGAGCTTAGAGAAAACTATATTAAGAATTTTTAAAGAATAAAGCTTAGAGAAATAACATAATACTTACAATATTTAAATAACTTGGAGAAAAACAAAAAATTTTGAAAGCAAAAAACTTACAAAAATGAGAGAAAACTGAACATTTTTTAAGAAAAAAACTTGGAGAACTTAGAGAAAACTTAATATTACCTTTTTTTTAAGAATAAAACTTACAAAACTTAAGAGAAAACTTCACATTATCAAATTTTTTAAGAATAAAACTTACAGAACTTAGAGAAAACTTAACATTACCATTTTTAAGAATATAACTTACAGAATTTAGAGAAAACTTAACATTACCAAAACATTTTAAGAATAAAACTTACAGAACTTAAAGAAAACTTCACATTATACAATTTTTTAAAGAATAAAACTTACAGAACTTAGAGAAAACTTAACATTACCATTTTTTAAGAATAAAACTTACAGAACTTGGAGAAAACTTAACATTACCATTTTTAAAGAATACAACTTACAGAACTTCGAGAAAACTTAACATTACCAAATTTTTAAGAATAAAACTTACAGAACTTAGATAAAACTTATCATTACCAAAAACAGAACTTAACTTACAGAAAACTTAATACTGACAACTGGTTAAAGAACAAAACATAGAGAATGCAAAAAAAAACTTAGAGAAAAATTAACATTACCAAATTTTTAAAGAACAAAATGTAGAGAACTGTAGAAAACCTATTAAATATTTTAAAAAATAAAAATAGAAACATAGAACTTTGAGAAAACATCATTTTTGGAATTGTTTTGAAGTATAAAACTTAAAGATCATAGAGGGAATTTTATATTAAGAGCTGGTTAAATAACAAAATATAAAAAGAATTATGAAGAAAAGTTATAATTACCAATTTTTAAATAACAAAATTTAGAGATCTTAGAGAATACCTAATTAATATTTTGTTTAATTAAAGAGCTAAACTTAGAATATAGAGAGAACTTAATTTATGATTTTTAAAGAATAAAGCTTACAGAACTTAAAGAGAAAAAAACTTAGATACAACTTAATATTTAGAACTGCTTAAAAAACAAAACATGGAGAATGTAGAAAAACTTAAGAGAAAAGTTAACATTAACAAACTTTTTAAAGATCAAAACTAAGAGAAAAACAGAAAACTTAATATTAAGAATGTTTAAAGAACAAAACTTAGAGAAGTTAGAGGAAAATTTTTTCTGTATAAAAATAATGTTATCATGCTAATACAGATTTGTTTTGTTTTATTAGTTTTATGTTTTATTTCTATATTAGCTAAATTACATTTTAAATTGCAGTTTAAGTTTTTCATCTGTTTGTGCTTCAGCTAAATTTCAATGAAGAAAAAAGGTGTAATATTTTTAACTAAAAAACTAAGACTAAACTGATTTTATCAAATGATTAATCAAATATTTATTCACATGTTAATAACTGATTTATACTTGATTTTGTTTTAAATATTTTTGAAAATGTTTTCAAATAAATATTATTCCAAATGATTTATTGATTTGTTTTCTTATGTGATACTTAAATTTCTTCAATTTACTTTGATTCTACTTCAAAATTAAAATGGAAGATTCACACCTAGCAAGAATTTGTTGCAGCAAGTTAGAATATTACACATTTTTATTCTGTAAGTTACTTACTGAATAATTAGCTTTTTTTACAGGTTAATTTGCACTTGTTAAAATGTATTAGCACATATATAAAGGTGCACAACCCAGATTAAAAAGTGCTGTAAATGTAGTTTCTATGTTTTATTGTAATTTTTTCATGCAAACTAACTGAAGCGTGTTTCTCTAGTTCTCACCCCACACTTCTCGTCTCCCGAGATGGTCACGCGCTGGAAGTTTTTCTCCACCAGCGGCTCTCGCTCCATATGATGGTGGTCCACCACGTCCGCATGACTGTCCTTCAGACTCCTGCAGACGAACACATGAGCTGAGAGATACAGATGGATAGAGAGACAGACGGATAGAGACGGACGGACAGCAGTGACTCACTCCAGGTCTGCTGTGCTGTCTATTTTCATGAAGTCTTGTTTCGCTCGCAGCAGAATCTCGGGTTCAAGCCTTGAAGGGTGTGAGGCGAAGCGACAGATTTAAGTGAGTAACACACACACACGAGAGAAGAGAGTATAAATCACTTGGATTGATTTTTCAAAAGCACTTTCATTTAAGATGCAGCAGAGGGAATCACAAACTCTCCACCCAAGCAGAAAGAGTGCGTGTTTAAGCATCTGTAGGAGACACAAACCCAAACACACCCACACAAACGGCTGAAATGCAGCCAAACTCTGGCCTGTTGTGTCTGTGTGCAATTATGAATGTCTGCAGTGTTTGTTGGATGTTTTGGGTCAGTGTGTTCAAAGTAAAGAATTCACACAGATCACAAACAAAACGCCTGAGCAGGTGCGAAGCCATTCCACTCCAAATTTTCACAAACAAATTATTTTTTTTTTCAACTTTAATGGTTCTCAAAACATAATTATGCCTGAATAAAAGACTTAAAATACTCTGAAATATGCTTTAAAAAAATCAGTCTAATGACTCAGTCAAAGAACTTTAGGATCACAGTTGGAAGGGGAAAGTTGCTGTATGTAGAAGTTTATTCAAATTAGTTTATTATTAATAATAAATATTACCAATATTATTAATAAATATCTTTAAAATTAATAATAAATGTAATTTTAAAAAAAATTTTATTATCATGTACTTACATTTCATATTTTATTCCAAAATCACAATTTACGTAATGAACCATAAACATATATATAATATATTCTGAGTGGCTTTCAGTAAGCCTAAAAAATGTGTTGCATTACACACAGTTTGGATGTGTGTGTGTGTGTGTGCGCGTGTGCGTGTTGTACTTGACGTCCTGACTGATCTGTCGCTCCAGACGGTGGCGTTTCTCCTCCAACTGTTCAATGGGACTCTCTTCAGGAAACTCGTACGGAGCGCAACGCATGTCGCTGTCTGTCAGACTCATCGCCATCAGCTCCTAAACACGTGTTACACAACAGTGCATGTTACAAACACACTGATGTTGAAGAGCAAACGCACATGTGCACTAGTCACACGTGTTACAAACACACATTACAAAAGCGTGTTTCAATCATACATACACACACACGTTATCATGTTACAAAAGTGTGTTACAACCATACACACACGTTATCATGTTACAGAAGCATTACAATTAAACACACACGTTTTCATGTTACAAAAGCGTTACGAGCATGCACACACATTATCACATTTCAAAAGTGTGTTACAATCATACACACACACACAAACACACACACGTTATCACATTACTAAAGCATGTTACAATCATACACACACGCGTTACAACCACACACACGTTACAAATGTTACAATCATACACACGTTATCACGTTACAAAAACGTGTTACAATCATACATACGAGCTATCATGTTGCAAAAGCGTGTTATAATCATACACACACGTGTTACAACCACACACACGTTACAAAAGCTTGTTACAATCAAACAAACACACATTATTACATTACAAAAGCGTGTTACAATCAGACACACACACGTTATCACATTACAAAAGCATGTTACAATCATACACACGCGTTACAACCACACACACGTTATAAAAGTGTTCCTGTTGCTCAACTGGTAGAGCGTTGCCTAGCAAACAAGCTAGCGCAAGGTTGGGTGTTCGATTCCCCGGGAACGCATGATAGGTAAAAATTGATAGCCTGAATGCACTGTAAGTCGCCTTGGATAAAAGCGTCTGCTAAATGCATAAATTTAAATTTATAAAAGCATGTTGCAATCATACACACACACATTCGTAACAATCACACACACACACACACGAGTTACAAAACTTACTTGCACATACGCTACAATCATAAATGTGCGTTGCAATCATGCACATGTTACACACGCATGACAATAAAACATCACACACACAGATACCTGTGTGTTACAATCATACACATTACACAAATGTTATTTCCACATGCATGTTACAGTGACACACACACAGACTGAAGAGCAAACACACCTCTGCGATCTCCTTGTATTTGCCGTCCATTGATGTGCGCAGGTCGATGGGCAGGTGCTTGTGGGTGACTGGTGTGCCGGGCAGAGAGCGCTGGGACATCAAAGACCTCACATCAGCAGAGCCACACAGATCTACACACACACACACAGTTATTAAAGATGATAAAAAACACTGCTGTTAAAGTCAATCTCTGGTACTGACACTCATAGTTGTGTGTTAAGACCAGAGGATCACTAAGACATTTCAAAATATGCATAGCAACCACCCACAACGCCCTAGCGATGTCCTAGTAACCTAGTAACGCACTAGCAATTATCTAGAACACCCCAGCAGGAACAACAGCCGAGCAATGCTTTAGTATTCACTGAACAGCATCTCGCAGGAGAGACTGACTGGTGTGGTTCATGTCAGTAGAGCAGACTGTTCACATACAGTACGAGCCGGAGCGTCTGATTCTCTTTATTAAAGCACAGCGCTCGTGTGCAGACGACACTCATTCATCAGTGACACTAACAGATGCTTCACACGCACACTTCAGCGCACTACAAACAGCTAAAGCTATTCCGAAAACTGTGATTTATTGACGATAAACCACCTAAAAAGATTTGAAAAACTTCTGGAGGTTTTGTCTGGAAGACGAAAGTCAAAAACAATGTCCATACAACTTCTTCAAATATCTTAATATATGAAGAAATATAGTGAAATGATGATTCAAAGCTTTTTATTAGTCTTTATAACAAGTGTTTATTAGGCCAAGTACCCTTTTCTTTTAGATTTCCTATCAATTTTTGTTTCTCTCTCTATATATATTATACACTGAAATATATGATAATTGAAGTCTTCATTAAACTTTATTATAAACACAAAGACACACAAATATGTGTCCCTGGAGCACAAAAGCAGTCTCGAGTCTCTGGGGTATATTTGTAGCAATGGCAAAAAGTACATCGTATGAGTCAAAATTATCATTGTTTCTTTTATGCCAAAAATCATAGATTTAAAGATCACATCTCCTACTGTAAATATATTAAAACTCCCTTTTTATATTGGTAATATGCATTGCTAAGAACTTTGAAGATGATTTTCTCAATATTTCGTTTTTTTTGCACAGGCTTTCAGATGATGCATATATCTCAATTTCGAAAAATTAACACTTAAGTTTGCTTCAGGGACACACACACACATACACACATATATAAACGTGTGTGTGTGTGTGTACATATATATAGAGGGAGAGAGAGAGAGAGAGAGAGAGATCACAGTTATTGAGAATTTTTATAGAGAAAATATGTAGAGAGAGAGAAAGAGACACTGAAACTGAAAACTGAAATGTTCCTGTCGAAACACTGAAGAGTTTGACTCTCATCGTGTGACTTTAAGGAGATCATTCCACAACGTTCCATTTAAAACACCACCGTTCAGTGCAAATAAACACGTCTCTCACACACAAACACGGAGAGCCGCATGCAGAGCTGAAAGGCTCGTGTGTGTGACGTGTGCGGTACCTGTGTGTGTCCTGATCTCTGCTGGGATGCTCAGGATAACAAGCACTTCCTGTCCAGCTATCTGTGTGTGTGTGTGTCTCTCTGCAGCGATGCTCTCTGAGTGTGTGTCGGGACGCTCGTGTTTGGCTCATACCACGTAGCAGATGGAGGTTAGGGTTGGGGGGTGGCGGGACGCACCACTTTGTGCTTAAACCTCACTGCGTTTCCAGTGGAATCCTGGGAAACCAGCATGAACACACCTCTCTTTGTTTGTGTGTGTGTGTGTGTGTGTGTGTGTGTGTGTGTGTGTGTCTGCATCCCAATGCAGCACTGGCGTACTGTGCAGTGCTTACTCTGTAGTGTGTACTTGTGCACAAGTAGTACGCTTCACTGTAGTCACATGACCTCATTATGTAACACTTTATAGAAGGAGGAAAGGAAAGAAATGAAGCGCTCAGTGAGGCAGCTGTAGCCCCGCCTCTCAGTCGAACGAGCCAATCACGTTGCTGTTTACTCCAGAACACACACCAGACTGAAAAATAGTTTAATTTGTGTGAATATATATTTATACAGATTTTTATCTTTTAAACTAAAAATATTATTATTTTTTGTATTTGTTTTATTATTGTAGCATTTATTAGTCCTCTCAGTCAAACGAACCAGTCACAAGACTCTTTACTCAAAAATGCACATTAGCCGATCTACCATAAAAAAATAAAAAAAAACTTTTATTTGTGATTGGAGCTTAAGAATTTATGATGCCATTGTTGTCTGATTTTTCTAATTTGAATTTAAACATAATGTAAATATTTTCTTTAAAATGATCTAAGCTTGTAGTGTTTATTAGTATACATAACTTTTTCTTTTACATTTTTATTGATGTATATTATTGTAACTTGGTGTTTTGTTGCTCATCTAGAAATGTTTCTTTTTTTCTCACTAGAGTTTGAAAAATACTTTTTAATGCATTAAAAATGCAATACTTTTTTGGGAAATTGTCTTCATATTTTGTTGTTTTCAACCATATATAAGATGGCCACCAAATAAATGGACATGCCTTTATTTAGTTTATGGTTCTTTTTCATTTTTAAGTCAATTGTGTTTATTTTTTCTTCTAGTTTCTGTACAACCAATCACAAACTGACATATTATTCTGTTTCAGATAAGCCCCGCCCCTGAATGACTGTGATTGGCTGTTCTATTTCAGTCTTTTACTGTGTGTGCAGGCGGTTACTAGCAGAAAAAAACTGTGAAGTGAAATAAAACACAGACACACACATGGACTGAACTCACGTAATTGTCTGTAAACCAATGTCTAGACTGAGGTTCATATTTAGAAGCTGAACACACACATTGTGTGTGTGTGTGTGTGTGTGTGTGTCATAGGTGTCATAATGTTTGTAGGTGTCATAATATGAAGGGTGAGTCTGTGTGATATGAACTGATCTCTGTGATTAACTGTCCTTTAAACTCTCAAACCTCTGAACTTGATGGAGTACAACACACACACACACACACACACACACACACACACACACACATGTCCAGCAGATGGAGCTCTACAACAGAAACACACAATGGTTTGTTGTGTAATAATGATACATTTTCTTTGTAAAGTCCAGTACAGCTCAGATAACATTTAACAACAAAAAAAAAGAATACAAAATTATATATATATTAATTTTTTTAAAGTTGTACATATAATTACGTTAGTAAGGATTTATTATAAATAATATATTTATTTATTTATAATCATATTAGTATGCATTTATTATATTTATTAGTAGTAGTACTAGTATTTATGATGTTGTATTTAAATATAAGGTTGTTTTTCAATCTAAATGGTTTCAAATAGGTTTTCATCTGTGTTTTGGATTGACATTAGTTTACACACTTTTTCACTCCATTTCTTTAATTTTTTTCTGTGCAATCATTCACCGAGACTTATTCTAGACTCATATTCTGTTGTGATATTGACTGAATTATTTTCTGGTAATGCTTGTGTTCTCGTCTCTTTCAGATCAACCAGAAGGTCGCAGCTCAATCGCAGGTAAAAGCAGATACACACGCTCCTCTCACGCCTGGACGAACACTTCCCACAATCCCACATTCCTGCGCTCTTCATTAATATATTGATGCGTTCAGGACGAAAACAACTAAAACTGGCTGCAAAATGATGAACGTTGGTCGTTCTGTTCTGAGATAAGACAGAAACACTGACCAATGATAATTCACAAGTGTTTTAACGAGAGATTAGTAAATGCATTTAAAATCATTATAAATTATTTTAATAAAAACTGTAAAATATACTTAAAAAGAAAATACTATTTAATAAATATTTTAAAGTAGTTATCTAAATATGGCATCTCTTTTGCTGAGTAAAAAGCACTCAAAGAGAAGACGAACTCCAAACTGGCCTGAACTGGTCTGCTATCACACCCCACCCGTCTATCTCTCAGCCCTTCTGTCTCCCCGCTGCGGCCGGACTCACCCGGGCTGGGCCGGCTCGGTAAACTGCCTCTTTTGCAGGGTTTAGCTTTGCTTTTGCTCTGCGCCGGAGCTGCACTGGAGTCCGACATGCTGCCGACCGTCTGTCTGCACACGGGACGGATGGAGAGAGAGAGAGAGAGAGAGAGAGAGAGAGAGAGAGAGGGAGACTCTCTTATCAGAGCAGGAAGATGTGCACAGGGGGCGGGGCTTGGGGATCTCTTAGCGCAGTAGTGGAGGCGGAGCCACTGCCTTCATACATCAGCAGAGGGGAGGGGCTTAGGATTCCCCCACAACAAGCTCAGCCTCATTATGATACCATGCTGCAGAATGACATCACTGAGAAAGAGTGTGTTTTAAACGGCATGCTAGCATACGGTTTCTGCAGTGTGCAGGGGATTCTAAAATGAACGGAGTGTTTTGTTCATTTAAAAAATTTTTTTTTTAAATAAATAATACATTAAAAAATTATATATATATATATATATATATATATATATATATATATATATATATATATATATATATATAATTGTGCATTACATTTTTAAATTATAAATAAAAATAAATAACATAATTAAATACTTAGATATCTAAGATTAATAAAGTGTGTTTTGTTCCGTTTAAGAGCAAACCTTAAAAAAGCACAAATTTAAATAATATAAATTAATTGTTCATATAAAATAAAAAAACTATAAATAAAAAAACTATAATAATTAAAACTAATTAGGCAAATTATTGTAATTGTATTGTATTGCAATTTTGACGAAATGTCCAGTTTGGGTAATGTATTTTATTTATTTTTAAAAGAAAATGGGGGAAAAAAGTGCATTATACAGAAAAAAAAGCGATTGGTAAATAAATAAACAGACAAAATATTAAAAATGTTTTTTTTTTTTTTCCATAGCATACTTTGATATTGTAGTACGCAAACAGAACGGAGAATGTATTACGCTCAGCACATTTACAGACACAGCCAACGCAATAATTGCGTAAGAAGTGCGTCACACTCTGATAGCGGGAGATGTGTTAAAGAGGAAGAGAGAGGACTTTAAACTCTGTTATTAAACCGAGAACTTTGACCTGGTTAAACATTCACTTGATCTGATATGACCCATAAATAATAATAATTAAAAAAAAAATGTTAACGTAACTGTTAAAGGTGACTTTACTTAGGAAATTATTAACGTGCCAAACAATGAAAACATGAACTTGACTCGAAGGTATCATAAAACAGTGAATAATCATGTATTACTGTGTAATATTGTATGCATTATAGCACCATTGCTTCTTATAAGAATATATATATATATACAAGATGCATGTTTGTATGTGGGCTAGTTTGCAGAACAATGCAGTTTTAGACAGTTTGGTTGTTTCGGACTCACTCGTCATGTCTGCTCCGGTTTGATCCAAACTCAGATGCTGATGAAAAGATGCCGATGATAACAATAAAAGACTAATGGTAGGTAGTTTCGTTGTTTAATATCAGCCGGATAACTGCTGAAGTCCCTCCGTTAATCCGTCTCGTTAATAAAGTCGGAGTGGATTCGGAGCCTTCAAGTTTTTCAGGAACTTTGATAAAAATTTTAGCTGAAAAATGGAGTCGCGCTTAAAGGGGCCGCAGCACATTTATACGCCGGACCGAGCAGAACGCGATGTAAATCGAATGTGATTAGATCAGACCTATCGCTGGTGTACAGTGACGTCAGAGTTATTTTAAAACAATAAATCAATAAATGACGTGTATAAGCTGAATCAGAGGAGTGTTTTAAGAGTAAAATTAGATTGTGTCTGGGCTTGTTCCATTCCGCTCAGCACCAGCAGGAGGCGCTGTTCAGTTTTGAAGTACCTCTTTACTGTTTTCCGTTATTTTATTTCAACATTTTGAATCTAAACCATCAATACACACAAAAAGACAAGGACATATATAGTTATTTATACGTTTTCTTATATTAAATTACACTACCAGTGAAAACATAATTGCAACAAGCATAATTTCTTCAGTGTCACATGATTCTTCAGAAATCATTCTAACATACTGATTTGCTGCTCAAGAAACATTTATTATTATTATTATAATTATTATTTTGAAAACAGCTGAGTAGAATTTTTTTCAGGTTTCTTTGATGAATAGAACATTACATTAATCTAAAATATAAATCTTTTGTAACATTATAAATGTCATTTTCATCAATTTAAAGCATCTTTGCTAAATAAAAGTATTAATTTCTGTCATTTCATGTCATGTTAATCGAAGTTTGTTTTTTAAATCCTTCAAACGGTTATTAGCTCCTTTAAAAAAAATGCAAAGGCAACATAACTTACTTTACTTTAGGAAAACATTGATCCAGGTCACTACACTTCTCTCTCCAGAAAAAAAAGAGACCAATGTGACCACACATGTGCTTCAGTTAAGAGTTTACAGTCAAAAGCCACTAAACTAAAGCATTTCTCAAGTTAATCAAATTTTAATTACTCCAAACGAACAATCACAATCACAATCACTGGTCACTGTATGTTTTCATCAACTTCTAGTCTCGAATTTAGTCGTAATAACACAAGAAAACATAAATGCAATTCACTGGCACTTTTAAGTCCAAAATGAACCCTGCAATGGTTTTCTCTTTGTTTTATCAATAGAGAAGTGTGGTTTTATCTGCTGCTGGATATGTGTGTGTGTGTCAGCAGTTTAGTTTGATAAACAAGTGCACATGCGCATTAATAATGCATGCTCTCACTGCGTGATTTTACCTGTTAGAATAGCCCAATATTTAAGATGTGAAGGGAAAAGTCTGTTTGACTCTTCATATCTTTTATATTTTCTTCATATTACATAGTTAAGCAATGTCACATGAGCAAAAGCGCTGTTTTTTCACAAATATCAGCACGATTGCAAATGTCATATTGATTTCAACATTGAGTTAAGAGGTTTTTGTGCTATTTCAGAAAGAACTGTTCCGAACAAATCCACAGAATCAACTGATCTCTCGGTGCAACACTTGGTAATGAATAAAGCAGAGTTTTCGAAATATTTTTTTGATTCAATGACTCTTTCGTTCCTGAGTTGGTTTAATGAATGAATCAATGACTCACTAAAGTAAAGTTCACCCAAAAATTAACATTTGCTTTATTTTATTTTTTTTTATTTTTTTTGAAGTTTTTAACTGTAAACTGTCACTTCTGTCCAAAATATGAGTAATAATAACATAATAACACTTCCTCCAGTGAAAAAGTTAATTTCCAGTTGACCTCTTTTAATTTTGAACTGTTTCGGCTTGTAAACACTGCTTGATCTGTGCAGATTTCTCTCCTGATTCAGACCAGAACACTTTTTTACTGGAGGAAGAGTTTTTATTGATAATGGAAAACACGTCTTAATGCTGGATTTGTTTCATCTTTTTGTCTTCTCCAGATGTTCACAGATGGACTGGAGTGCTGTGGATTATTGTGATGTTTTTATCAGACTCTCATTCTGACGGCACCCATTCACTGCAGGGCATCCATTGATGAGACACTGATGCAGTGCTACATTTCTCCAAACCTGATGAAGAAACAACTCATCCACATCTCAGACGACCTGAAGATGAGCACATTTTAAAATAATCGTCATTTTTAGCTGATCTGTTCCTTTAAGATGCAGCTTCTGTTTTTTTTGTTGTTGTTGTTTTTTCTGGGCAAAGATGAATTTCATTGATACTGATTTCATTAGATTTTTATCAGCCCTGTAGTGTTCTAATTGAATTTATTGATTAAATGTAAGAAATTGACTTTAAAGATGATGAATGGATATCTAATGTAACACTCCGGCTTTTAGTGTTCATGCCAGAATTCATTTAATAGTTTAAGATAAGCAAGATCTTGTTGATGGATGTGGGAGCGGAAACTGTGTCTGATAGATATCACAGTTCAGTCGTGTTTCAGAGTGTTTTCAGCCATTTTAAGCAGCACCACCGTGGCCTTTTCAGTGAACTGATGAAGACAATGTTTCTCAAATTAGTTTTGTTCTGGTTGAGTTTGTGGCGTCTGCTTGGTGAGTTTGAAATGTGTTTTTATGGCTTCATTTACTTTTGTTCTGGTACCATGTAATAAATTACTGGTTGTATAAGTCAGAGAGGATTGACATTAACTGATATTATCATATGCTTTTTTTTAACTCAACACGTTGTACAGTTATAATGGATTGACTCAATTAAATATAAAGCTTAAGTTACTGTTCAAAGTCTTAAATGGTTGCACGTTTCATGACAAACTCTAATATTTGATAGTTGATACCAATGCAACGACCGGCTGCAAGACAGTATATGATGATGCTCTTGACGGGAGATTCAGAGACCGACTGAAGCTGGACAATCAAACCGGATCTCTGACCATCACTAACATCACAGCTGAACACACTGGACGTTATAAACTACAGAACAGACCATTGAGCAAACTTTTCATTCTCAATCTCTACGGTGAGTTATATATTAGTTTCACTTGCTCATATTTTAAGGTGAAATTTAAAAGTGAAGCATTTACTTTAGTAAGCCATCATCTTTGACAAAACCTGTTTCTTTGTGAAGCAGAAGAGATATCAGTGACAGAGGGAGATTCTGTCACTCTGAACAATCATTTTACTGAAACAAGTGACAGTGACATACTGTGGGAGTGTGAAACGGATAAGACTTCAATAGCTGAAATCACAAGAGCTGCAAGAAGATTCTCCACGTATGATGGTCCTGACGGGAGATTCAGAGACAGACTGAAGCTGGACAATCAAACCGGATCTCTGACCATCACTAACATCACAGCCGAACACGCTGGACGTTATAAACTAAAGCTAATAGGAATGAAACGGTTATTTAAAGAATTCCGAGTTTCTGTCTATGGTGAGTAGACAACATTTATACTGTCCTTCAATGATTGTTTTATATATGATTATATATTTCTTGTGTTTTTCAGCTCGTCTGTCTTTACCTGTCATCAGCAGTAACTCTTCACAATGTTCTTCATCTTCATGTTCACTGCTGTGTTCAGTGGTGAATGTGAGTCATGTGACTCTCTCCTGGTACAAAGGAAACAGTTTATTGTCCAGCATCAGTGTGTCTGATCTCAGCATCAGTCTCTCTCTACCTCTGGAGGTGGAATATCAGGATAAAAACAGCTACAGCTGTGTGCTCAACAATCCCATCAGCAACCAGACTCAACATCTGGACATCACTCGACTCTGTCACACATGTTCAGGTACAGCAGAGATGATATTAGTTGATGTCGGCGCTGATATTAATGTTTATTGACTGATCTGATCTGAGTTTGGTGTTTTTATTCCTCAGACTCTGTCCACTGCTGTGGTTCTACTGAAGCTGTGATCCGATTGGTCCTCTCTGCTCTGGTGGGCGTGGCTACTGTCATTCTTCTGGTTTATGACATCATCAGATCCAGAACGTAATTGACAGGTACATTTACACACCAGGTATGTAATTGATGTCATTTTCCATATTACTGTTTTTTTTTTAAATATAATTTATTACTCCATTTATTTATAATAGTTATATATGTTCATTCGCTGGTGTTTATGTTCATTTATAGGTGGCTCATTTCCACCCTAGAAGCTGATTTGAGAACAAACCATTACATATTATCTCATTTATGCTCAAAATTTGATGAAGATTATCAAAAATTGCTTTGCTCACGCTAGATTATTTGATATAACATGCGTTCATTGTTTATCTTTTTATCCAGTTTGAAAGTCTTATTTTATCTGTATTTTCTTCAGATAAGGCACACAGATCTTGACTGCTGTATATTTGTCATCTGTATTTGCTTATGTTTATCAATAAAGTTATTTCACTCTCCGTGTTTTATTATGTTTATTATGTAGAGCGCCCCCTGGAGGAATACAAGTGAAGTATATTTTAATGAGTTCAGCAGAGAGACACATAAAAAGCTTTACGTTGTTAAACGTAATTTGTAAATATTAACAGACTACTCTTCTCATAAACATTCCCTGAAGTAAAGAGTTAATGTCGTTCACTGATTGTATTGTGTCCAGCTTGGTTTGTGAGTCAAAGTCAAACAGCTTCGGCATTAGCGTCGTTTATTACATGATTGCGGTCAGTGTATGTGTCAGTAGGCTTAACTTCTCTCCTGCTTTTATGAACCGGACAAAACATCATCTAAAAATATCAGCGAACACTTTCTATACACAGTTATAGCAGGTGATCTGTTCCTGATCCATAAAGCCAATAGAGAAAACAAGTCTGAGAAGAGTAACAATTGAGACATTTAATAAGAAATGAACAAACGAGACCAGAGCCAAACTCTCTCAAGATCTCATGATGAAACAAC
The DNA here is from genome assembly GCF_023724105.1 of Carassius gibelio. Lineage (NCBI taxonomy): Eukaryota > Metazoa > Chordata > Actinopteri > Cypriniformes > Cyprinidae > Carassius > Carassius gibelio. The sequence goes on from NC_068392.1 coordinate 1,691,683, forward strand.
CGCTATAAGACACTTTTTTACATATTTATTTCTCTTAAAAAATGACACCATTGATCTAAAGGAAGCTGTGCCTTGCTCTAGCTCAAAAAGAGCTGGACGGTCAACACATCTACCCTGAATAAATGGGCAGTTGTATAGCTGACAGTGGAGTTTCACATCACTTTACTACAGATCAGCCTCACATCAGCTCAACAGTCTGAAGAGTTTGTCTTTTCATATTTGTGGACTGAAACCGCAGAAGATGTTATACAGATTTTGGTTCTGTTTGTATTTGAGGCGTCTGGTTGGTGAGTTTGAAATGTGTTCATTTCCTTAATGTAAAAACACTGAAGCTCAAATAGCAGCAGCTTTGGTTTCAGTCGTGACAGTTTAACTCTCACATTTGTTCGCAGTAGTTCTTTTTGCATGTTATCCACCTTTTTCTTGTCGTAAAAATTGGTGCGGCCATTTGTAAATTCTATGGGTCCACTCCGTCCAGCTATTTTAAGCTGAACATAACAGTTTGTTTTGCTGCTTGATATTGAAATTTGGTGTGTCTTATCATATTATTTTAATGTATTTTCTTAATTATGAACACACTGGTTTGTAGTATAAAGTTTTACTGTTTACTGCACGTTGTTATTCTCCTGGTTATTTACCTAAAGCGGTTATTGAACCGGAAGTCTCCCCCATAGGCTTACTTCCGCCTTGAAGAAAAAGGTGGATAGCTTTATCTATCATTAGGGGGCGCTCTGTATACTGAGTTATCTGAAGTCGAGGTGTTTTCAAAATGACCGCACAGATCCAGTTAATTAGTTAGGCCCGGTTCCCCGATAACGCTCACTCTTAGCGCGTGTGTTCCTCGAAGTGTCCCTTAGGAAGCTTCTTATCATGCTGCCTCTTACGTTCGACGTTACAAGAGCGCTGTCCCGAGTGAGGGTGCTGAATTAGTTGGCATCGATTGCTCATGAATCGATTTTCCACTTCACGCAAAGGTGCAATACAGCGTTAAGCAAGACAACACGTTCTATGCAGATGAAACATTCCTTAAATTATTACAGTAACATTTATTTTAACATATTTTAAGTTATCAGTAGAATATAGACTATAAATATAATTATCCAATGGTCAGTAATACGTTCACACGATATGTTGTGACGGTTAGACGAACCGCGTATCCCTCGATAATCTTCCACCCTCCTTATCCCGTTGTGCCACTTGTGCCGCTTCTTGACATGGGTTTAACGACTTATAAAAATTATATAATACACTTTTATATTAATGGTAAGGTACTTTACAATCAGAATTGATTGGCAAGCAGCTGCAGTTACTTATGTTTAATGCGGTATTGATTGCAATTGGTTTATATTTTAAATAAAAAGCAACCTATCTACAATGAACAGAGAGAGAGAGAGAGAGTTAGATACAGAATATGCTGGGGAAGCAACGTAAAAAAGGGCACCAAGCCTCTCGTCAGAGGAACTTGAAGTTTTGCTGGACATTGCCACCAGGTCAGAGATCACACCCCTATGGTCCACTATAACCTGCACGTTTATGGCCGCGTCTCCCTTTCGCGATATGTACGCCTGATCAATCACTGATGGATTGGCGATAGTGATGAGTGTGCCATCACCAGGATGTAATCCCGGCATGGCGCAGAAGGGCGTTGGTGACAGTGTGGACGCACCTCCACACCGAGGTCTTGATTAGGCCGTAGCCCTCTCCCACGACCTCGATGAAGCTCTCTGTAGCAAAAAAAAAACAAAAAAACGTAGCGCTGGCCTTCAGGGCTTACAGCAAAATTCCGCCGCGTTATCCTGGCAAGCGCAGGTCTGAGAAGGTCCAGCAGCTCCATAATGAGCTGTCTTGGGAGGCGATTTTTTTTTAAATATAGCCAAGTCATGCAAAATGACAGAAGGGCTTAAGTTTTGCAGAATAAAAAAATTGACATGGACTAAGGCTCGGTCTTTGATTCAGTACAAGGACACGTTGGATCGCTGCTATGGTCCCTTACTGGACACAACCATGATTACCCATTTATAGATTTATAGAGCCAAATTGTTTGCCAGATTTTAATTATCAAAAAATGTATTGCCAATTCACTTAAATCACATTACGAAAAAGCCTAGGCTAATTACACCATATAAGTTCTGATACCACATAAAGTCAACTTCATAAATAGGCCTGTATCCATAACTTATGAGTCTTAAAAAATAACATAAAATCATTGTTGAGCCACAACATTGTCAACATACCATAGTTTGACTTTGCACTGATTTCTAAAGACTAGCGTCTTGAGCTCAAACAACGCTAAGAGAGAGCTTACGAATGGTCCGGACCAACCTTACGAAAGTATGACTTACAGAAGATATACTTAGCATACGAACGTGTCGGGAATCGTGCAATAACGTTAAGAGAGAGGTTAAGGAATAGGTTAAGAACTACTTAGCGATAAGAATATTTTGGGGAACCGGGCCCAGATCATTAAAAAGCCTGGATTCTTCTCCACATACGATGGTCCCGATGGGAGATTCAGAGACAGACTAAAGCTGGATTATCAGACTGGATCTCTGACCATCACAAACTTCAATCCACCTTTTTCTGATTGAGAAGCTTGGCTTCGGATTTGGTATAAATGTAAGTATTACATTTGATGAAGCCAACAGGACCACATATAGCAGGCACAATATTCTGTGGCCACCAAAACAGACACCACTGCTTCCCGGTTACACCTAGAAATTCTGTCCATGAAAATAATAAACAGAATTGGTGACAAAGGGCAGCCCATGCAGAGTCCAGCATGCACCGGGAACAGGTCTGACTTACTGCCGGCAGTGTGAACCAAGCTCCCGCTCTGGTAATACAGGGACTGAATAGCCCATAGCAATGAGCCCTGAACACCATAATACCAGAGTACCTCCCACAGGATGCCATGAGGGATATGGTTGAATGTCTTCTCCGTGTCCAAAAAACACATAAGGACTGGTTGGCCAAACTCCCATGAATCCTTCAACACCCTAGTGAGGGTATAGAGCTGGTCCAGTGTTCCACAGCCAGGGCGACAACCGCACTATTACTCCTACAGCCGAGGTTCAACTATTGGTCACATTATCCCCTCCAGTACCCTGGCATATACTTTCCCAGAGAGGCTGAGGAGTGTGATCACCCTGTAGTTGGAACAAACTCTTTGATCCCCTTCTTAAAAAGAGGTACCACAAACTCGGTCTGCTAGTGCAGAGTACTCTTTCCACTGCTCAGGGACATCATCATTGTTCCACTGTAAACAGTGTTGGTGAAAAACTGTTTCCCTCTTCTGAGCTGCTACATGGTTTGCTGCAATGTTTGTCTTCCTCCATAGCCTCACCAAACTCTTCCCAGACCCAAGTTTGAGCCATGGTGACTGCCAGAACCATGTTTAGCTCAGCCTGCTGATATCCATCATCTGCTTCAGGAGTCCCATGGGTCAGCCAGACACGATAGAACCCCTCCTTCAGCTTGACATCTTCCCTTACTTCAGGTGTCATCAACTGTGTCTGGGGACTGCTGTCACGACAGGTGCCAGAGATTTTACAGCCACAGCACCAAACCGCCTCTCCGACAACGGAGGTGTGGGACATAGTCCAGACTCAATGTCTCCTCTGAAATCATTCTGAGTGGAGAAACATTTGAGAACTGAACAAGCGAACTGGAGACTGAGCCAAACGCTCTCAGGATCTCATGATCAAATGGCTGCTTTAAGACACTTTTGTCTTCTCTAGTCAGTAATCATGTATAAGTCAGTTTATGTCTGTTGAAAATGATGCCAGTGAACAGAAGAGGAAGCTGTGGTCTACTGGAGCTCAAAGTGGTCAAGCTAACGTGAAATAAGCACAAAAAAAAGAGCCAGACATTTAGACATATGACATTATTGTGCACTAATTTCCACTTCACTTTACTACAGAGCCCCTTCACATCATCTGTCATTTCATTGCGGAAACAGTTCTGAAGAGTTTGTCTCTTCATATCTGAGGACTGAAAAAGGGTTGAAGATGTTTCTCAGATTTTGGTTCTGTTTGTGTTTGTGGCGTCTAGTTGGTGAGTTTGAAATGTATTAATTTCCTTCATGTAAAAACCCACACATGATTCTCATCTGAAGATAAAGTGTTTTCTGTGTGAAATGTTGTGGAGCTCAACATTTTAATTTCAAATCATTTACTTTAGTAAACGTATTTAAAAGCCTTGATTGTTTCTGATTGTTCTTCAGGTGTGTTTGGTGTTGATGAAGTGAAGTCTGTGTTAGTGATGGAGGGAGATTCAGTCTCTCTAGAATCTGGTGTTACTGAAATACAGAAAGATGATCATATAACGTGGGTATTTGGACCTTCAAAGGTTTTTCTAGCTCAATTAGAAAAAGGAACTGGAGAATTAATCACACATGATCCTGATGGGAGATTCAGAAACAGACTGAAGATGAATAATCAGACTGGATCTCTGACCATCACAAACACCAGAACCACAGACTCTGGACTTTATGAAATTATCATCATCAGGAGCAGAAACACCACAAACAGATTCAATGTTACTGTCTCTGGTGAGTCATTTGTGCTTCATAATAATTATACACAACTAATTAAGCAGCCTAGTCATTTAATATCACATACACATTTACTGATGCATGTAAATTACTTGTCTTTTGGACTACCCTGGAATTTCATCCCAGCTAATGGGTATCTAACTTTTCATGTTTATTATCTTTTTCTGACTGATGGTGCCTTCACTGCATCAACTCAATTTATTAAACTGAATATTTTATAGCACAATCTACATCGCCTCTTTTGGTTTCATGTGCATCTGATCGACAGATAATCTGTGCACTCTTATTTCAGAGTTTCTGTCTTTAATGTTGTAGTTAATTTAGCAAAGATTTGGCTTTGTACATTCATTTAAAAAGGACAAACTTTATCATTCAATGCAATAAATGCATGTCCTCCATTGATGAACTTGTTTGCTCAGGTCAATGGTACAAATAATCTTAGAATCCTTACATGAAAAGAAAGCGAGAGAGAGTATTTAACTGTTATCATGTAATATTTATTTGGTTTACTATGGGACACACACTGATCTATAATAGAGAGTGGGGACACATCATTTTTATTAGTATGCTGTAACCAGTGGTGGACGAAGTACACAAATCAAGTACTTGAGTAAAAGTACAGATACGTATAATAAAATATTACTCCAGTGAAAGTAAAAGTACTCCTTTTTCAATTTTACTCAAGTGAAAGTACAAAAGTACTAAATTTTTGTATGTACTTAAGTAAAAAAAGTACTGAAAGATAGATGTTTGCAATTTTATATAGGCTAATTTAATTTTATATTAGCACATTTTTTTTTAATTTTTTTTATAATCCTACTGCTCAAAATACCTGGGATTTTCCCCAAAATAACCACTATATGGAGTCAAGATATATTTTTGTTGTTGATATGGACTACGCTTATTAGAGTAATGTTCACTGTGAATCTTACACTGTGATGTACCTGAGAGAAAACAGAGATGATAATCTGATCTTCACCAGTAAGAACAAAGTATTTTAAAGTTTGTTGTTTTACAGAACATCACAGTTATATATGACATGAAAATAAGGCCTGAAGATTTTAAGGAAAATATAATTATATTTTCATAATGATTTTTTTCCTTCTCAAACCTTGTCTGTGGTGTAAAAACACCCCTGGCCAAACGGGGTGCATCTCTTCCCCTCTTTGATAATTACTGTAGTTACCATTTTCTGAACATCACATCCTTTCTTTTCTCCCCAGATGTAATCTCTATATATATATATATATATATATAGGTGGTTGAATAAAAATATTTGGACATTATTTATAAAAATGACCTCAAGTTAGCACCAGCAAGCTTGTTAGCTAGACAGTTAGCATCAGCTAACAATATTTACTTATTTTCAGTACGGTTATGAATAACGTCCTTAATAACAATGGATGAAAAGTTTAGAGCTCCACTGATGATTAAGTCTAGAGTGTGTCCACCTTTGTGTGTGGGTCCATGTACATGCTGAATCGACAAGTAAAAAAAAGCCTCAAGTCCAAATATTAACTTATCACCAATTAACTGTTTGACAAACACTTCCTGCTTCGATGTCCAGATCTGAATAAAAAAAAATCTCAAACATGCTCCGAAGTCCCGATCTGAATCAACCGAGTCGCGAACAGGCTCCGAAGTGGCGATCTGAATCTACCGAGTCGCGAACAGGCTCCGAAGTGCCGATCTGAATCAACCGAGTCGCGAACAGGCTCCGAAGTGCCGATCTGAATCAACCGAGTCGCGAACAGGCTCCGAAGTGCCGATCTGAATCAACCGAGTCGCGAACAGGCTCCGAAGTGCCGATCTGAATCAACCGAGTCGCGAACATGATCCGAAGTCCCGATCTGAATCAACCGAGTCGCGAACAGGCTCCGAAGTGCCGATCTGAATCAACCGAGTCGCGAACAGGCTCCGAAGTGCCGATCTGAAGCGAACAGGCTCCGAAGTGCCGATCTGAATCAACGGAGTCGCGAACAGGCTCCGAAGTCCCGATCTGAATCAACCGAGTCGCGAACAGGCTCCGAATTGCTGATCTGAAAACTTCGACCAAAGAATGTAAAAAAAAAAAATAACTCAATTTCTCTAATAACTCTATACTCTAATAACTCTACAAATCTATGAAAGACTCAGATCACGTGTCTAAAAATAAATCGCTATAGTAAAAGAGAAATAATAAGAGGAGTGAAGTTTCCTACCGTTCTACTGTTTGGTCCTCACGCGCGTCTGACGCTCTGCGGCGCGTCTCCGCCCCTCACACGCGCGTTTACAGCGCTAAATTAATCATCTTTGCCAATTATTATACATTTACTTCATTGTCAGCTCCAGGTTCTTCATTTATTATTGTTCATTGAACTGTTTGAAACAAAAAAAGGTTGTATTTCAGTAATAATTCTAAATTATCAAAATAAAATATATAAAATAATGGTTTCTATTTTAATATCCTTTAAAATATATTCTATTTCTGTGATGTGCAGCTGTATTTTCAGCATCATTCCTTCAGTCTTCAGTGTCACATGATCTTTAGAAATCATGAAAATATGATGATTTATTATATTTATTTATTATTTATTAATAGTTGTGCTAGCAAATATTATTTTGTAATCTGTGATCTGTGAAAGTGTTTTAAAGTTTGTGGTTTTACAGAACATCACAGTTATATATGACATGATAATAAGGCCTGAAGTTAGGAAGAACATTTTAAGGAAAATATAATTATATTTTCATAATGATTTTTTCCTTCTCAAACCTTGTCTGTGGTGTAAAAACACCCCTGGCCAAACGGGGTGCATCTCTTCCCCTCTTTGATAATTACTAGTTACCATGTTCTGAACATCACATCCTTTCTTTTGTCCCTAGATGTAATCTATATACATATATATATAGGTGGTTGAATAAAAATATTTGGACATTATTTATAAAAATTACCTCAAGTTAGCACCAGCTTGTTAGCTAGACATTTAGCATCAGCTACAATATTTACTTATTTTCAGTACTGTTATGAATAAACATTCATGTCTGTCTAACGTTACTCGTCTGGTTAATCCAAACAATATACATATGTATAACGTTACTGTTAATACACAATATAAAAACAGATGTCATGGTAGCATTTTAATAAAACTGTTAATATTACGGTAGCGGGGAATTTGGACATGCATGAGTTATTTTATTTAATCTGTGTTAGTTTAAGGTTATTTAATTTTATTTTTTAACCTAAAACACAGAGACGCTGATTGATGTGTCTGCATGTCAGCATTTCAGTGGGCTTAAACAGATCACTCTTTACAGCGGATTTAGTTCCCAAACAACTGACAATTTTGACCTAAATATGATTTTCAGTTACAATAATTAATCCTAAATTTCGACATTAATAACTTACTTTTAGCAACATCAGACGCACGCGCGCTCACAAGATCTCCCGGTTCTTACTTCTGGAGACTCGCACTTAACGGTTCATTTGAATCAGTGAGTGGTCGACTCCAGAACAGCTGCAATCGGATCATTCTTATTCGTAAACGAATCGTTTGGTGCGATTCGCGATCCGATTAAAGTTTATTTTGAAAAGACTCAGTTCGTTCATGATGAATCAGACACCGCTTCTGCGTGTCGGAGCACGTGATATGTTATAGGGAGTAACGATATGTTTTATGAAATGTAGTGAAGTTAAAAGTACGATCTTATGCTTTGGAATGTAGTGAAGTAAAAGTAAAAGTTACTCAAAATAAAACTACTCCAGTAAAGTACAGATACTTGAAAAATGTACTTAAGTACAGTAACGAAGTAAAGCTACTCCGTTACTGTTCACCACCGGCTGTAATGCACAAGCATTAAATAAAATGATCATGAAAGTATTTTATTTTTATTTAAATCCTGTATCCATTTGATACTTGGTGTGAGGAACTGATCCAAATTCAAACCGCATTTATTGGCGATATGTATCGCCTTCCTCTGTAGCTATAGTAACTATTTAAAAAAGTTTTACAAGAAGTTTTGTGTCAGCGACTTCAAATGCTCATTGGCTCTCGCCGTTTTCGTCAGAGATTGCGACATGGCGTGTTTCCGGTGTTGCATGTTTCGATTGAGAAACGCACGCCTTGAGGGAGTGGATCGGGATAGTATTTTCAGCGTTTAACAACTTTAATTATTCCCTGCTCCTCACACTAATATTATATTCTGACAGAGTGGACTGGAACTGCAATGCATCGTCATTTGGATAACTGTGGTACTGCTCTTTGACACATCTGTAATAAATTATTATGATTAAGTTATATGTGTCTATCTGTTACGTTTCTCTTATAGACTGTATACTCTATATACTCACTCTTTATTGGTTGATTTGTTCTTTATAAAAATAAATAGAAAAACCAATGCAATACGCTTTTTTATTGCGCTTGTTTATTGTTAAATGATGTGTGGGTTTGAAGTCAGATTTTCTATTCAGTTTAATGTACTATAACAGTTTAAATACTTTATTGGCATAGTTTGTGTCTACATTAAAACATGTCACAAAATGAATAATTGCGATCATAGTAATATACAAGGTAATAATATTAAATATAAAAATTCCCCGACAGCAATATAGTGTTGGCCCAGATCCGGCCCACATCTGGCCCGCATGGAATCCATTCGGACCGGATCTGGGCCAACACTGCTTGCTGTCCGGGTTGGGTCTGGGCTATATAAGGCTCAGGTGTGGCTCAGATTTGGGGATTCTGGTTTACTTAAGGCTGAGATTTGGCACCAATAATAAAACCTGTTTTAAAACCTGGCCGATAAAACCTGCCCAGATCAGGGCCAGCTAAGGCTGATAAACTGGCTGAGATTCGGGCCGGTTATGGCCCATGTGTGGCCCGAGTCTTTAATCCAGTTCTGGGCCACTTCCGGGCCGTCATTCTTTGCGGTACTTGGGCCAAGGGAAAAGTGATTGTGTGGCCCGGATCTGGGCCAGAAGACATTTGCTATGTGGGATGAAGACTAACAGAATCTACATTAAAGACTCACTGACTTATTCTCTCATGTTTTCAGCTTGTCTGCCTGTTCCTGTCTTAAGCAGAATATTCTCTTCATCATCGTCGTCATCATCACAGCAGAATTGTTCATTGGTGTGTTCAGTGGTGAATGTGAGTCATGTGACTCTCTCCTGGTACAAAGGAAACAGTTTATTGTCCAGCATCAGTGTGTCTGATCTCAGCATCAGTCTCTCTCTACCTCTGGAGGTGAAATATCAGGATAAAAACAGCTACAGCTGTGTGCTCAACAATCCCTTCAGCAACCAGACTCAACATCTGGACACTCATATCTGTCACACATGTTCAGGTACAGCAGAGCTTAAATTAAATCAAATTAAAATGTATTATATTGATATTAGCCTTTATTACGCCACTTTGTGGAATACTAAATTCTGATTGGTCAATCACTTCATTCAAGTATTTCCTAATATTCACTGTTATCCCTTATACTTGCATACAACATCATTGCATAGTTTTAATACTAAAAATTTCCCATAATGTACTTGTTGATCAAACTAATTAATAGATGATCATCAATAGACACTATATCCATTCTGGTACACACAATAAACAAGATAGTCTTACTTTGCCATTTTTTTTTTTTTTTGTTTCTCTGAGCGGCTTTGTGAGCATTTTCCCTTTCAATAGTGAATGCTTCTTGCATTCCACCTCTCCACTCTTCCACATAAGTCTGGTGACTGCCTTCATCTGCGTCACCCAGAGGACTGAACAACATGTCAACAGGTAATCTTGGAGAGTGGCCATATGAGAGGTAGAATGGAGAAATCACTGTCACTTTGGTGCGTGTGCAGTTGTAAGCAAATATAAGCTTGTTCAGAGAGTTCTTCCAATTGGTTAGGGTCTTAAGCATCTGTAGCAGGGTTTGATTAAAACGTTCTACCTGGCCATTCCCCCGTGGACTGTTCTCGAACCAGCCACAATTCAGTACTTGCTGAGTTGTGAAAATAATTGATTTTCAAGCTCACCTCCTTGATTGTAGTAAATGCACATCAGAAAGCCGAACTTGAGTGCATAATCATTAAATATTTTGTCTGCTACCACTTTGCCCGACTCCGATATGGTGAGGTATGCCTGCGCAAAGCGCATAAAGTGATCCACAATCACTAAAATATCCTCTTAGCCACCTTTACATTTGTCAAGGTGGAGAAAGTCAACAGACACAAGTTCGAATGGGTTGGTTGAGGTGGTGCTTACGAGAGGTGTTTCACGGTTAGGTTTCTTTTGTTTTAAACACATGCAACTCATCACATGCTGTTCCATTTCATGCTGCATATATGGCCAAAAGAAGCGATCCCTAATCAAAGATATCATCCCTGATATGCCCTGATGCTCCATTTGGTCATGCAACTCTCTCAACACTGTGTTTGTCAGGAATTACCAGCTGTTTTCTGTATGCCATTTTTCTCCATAGGACTCCACGTTCATCCACTTCCAGTTTGTTCAGTTCCCTGGCTTGACAGCGACTCTGAAGCCTTTCAGCTTACAACGTGACAACTTTTCTCCTGAACACTTACATTGCAAAACAGGCCCAATGTGTGGGTTGTCTTCTTGATCTTGTCTTATCTGTGATGGCACTAGTGAGGAAACAACAGTGCTTTGAGACTCAAATGAATCTTCCTGGAGCATCATAGGATATTTCCTCTGTGAAATCATCCAGCAGTGGCTCTGCATTTAACGGCATTCTGGATAAGTAATCAGCATCTGTGTTTTACTTTCCTGGGCAGTACTTGATTGTAAAATTAAATTCAGCTAAATCTGCAACCCATCTACTTCCTGTAGCATTTAACTTAGTGGTAGACAGGACGTAGGTTAATAAATTATTGTCACTGAAGAAGGGTGCATAATAAAGATAGTCACGGAACCTCTCGATAATCACCCATTTAAGAACAAGAAACTCCAATTTACCTGAGTGGAGGTAATCGTTTTTCTCAGATTTTGACAATGCCCGTGATCAATATGCAATTACACGGAGCTTCTCATCTTGTTGCTGATATAATACAGCTCCAAGTCCCTTGTTGGAAGAATCTGTGTGTAAAAAAATGGCTTAGAAAATGGCTCTTTCATTTCCACATACAGTACAGGGGCTTGGGGACTGACATGTAGGTGCGTGCCACTGGTTCTTGGTCTTTCAATGACATTTGGAGCTGTAACTTTTCGATACAGCCTATAACACTGTCACTTCAGGAAAAACTCAAGCCCAACTGGCCACTGGCCATTGTCATCAGGCTCAAAAACGAACAATGTGTCCTCTTTCAGTGGCTTAGTATGCACTCTGCACTTGACTTGCATAATACTATGTCTTGGTACATTAACTACCCGACAAGATGTTATCATTAAATATTCACTGTTCTGCTCAGCACTCACTCCCTTAATGAATGCTTTGGCCTTTTTTTTCGGCAAGTTCGGGAAAACCTTGGTCACAGTTTTAATTAGTTTTTCATCTTCAACATTTCCTTCCTTTGTTTGACTGTTGGTCACCACATGCTCATGCTCAATCACACTGAAGCCAATTATTGGGTGAGGCTGTCAGTTGCCCTTCATGACAAGCATAGGAACATGAAATTCTGCAGTGCTGCCAACCAGTCTAATGGTCACTTCTACCCAGTCCACAAACTGCATCTCTGTGCCATTAGCTGATTCAATTTGCTCTGTGCCATTAGCTGATTCAACTGAAGGTCCATAAGTTTTCAGCTTTCCACGTCTCATCAACAGCACACACCTGTGAGAGTTCTCTGTCCCTGTATATAGCACTTGACAAGACACTTCTTCCCGACCAATTCAGGCATCGTAGACTGCTTCTTTGTCTTCACATATTTCCTTTGGTCTGGGATAGTTTTGCATGAGTGTGTTTGTTGGATTCTTGGTTGTGTGCATAAGCTTTTGTTTCTTTTTTCCATAGTTGACAATTTTAAGGGAGATTCTGGCCAGTTCAGCTATTCCCTGCCTCTCGGGGGCAGGCGCTCTCCATTTAAAGGGGCCTCTTTCACCATGTCAGGTTGTCCCTGGTATTTCCCTCAACCAGCACGAAAATGATCATCACTTCCACACCTGTAACAATGCTGGGAGTATTCTTCCCCTGGGTGCTGGCACCCAAAACACCTAGGTCTAGGACGGGACATGGGGTATCTCTGTGGTGCAAATCTCTGTTGAAATTTGGCCTGTGCTACAACTCACCTAGGACATGCACCACCACGGTAGTCCAGTTTTGAGGTCTATTAACAATACCATTTTTGCTTTAAGTACCTTTAACTATGACAACATGTCTGTACACTGTGCATACCTTCTGGCCTCTGTGGTGTCTGCCACCACCTTATCTTGTCTCTCTTTCTCATGCCTACATGCTATATTGAGTCTCTCTAGTAAGCATATCCGAGGTGGTAGGTTGCAACAGGTACGGTTGTAGATCGCTTTTGATGTTATCATTCTGCAGATCTGTAAGTATAGTGTGCATAAACATGCTCTGTACAAAATACAGGATCAAACTTCAGAAGTGTGGATGGGTGTATTGATCCTTCGGCTGTGTACAAACATCTGATAGTTTAACAAACATTCTAAATAATAAATATCGTGAAGACATCTAATAACCGCTTATTTGACATCTGATAGGAAACATCCTATAGACGTATTGCTGATGAGCAAACACTCTATGTCATATTTTCTAAATATGTCTTGTAGATGTAATGGAGATGTCAAATAGACGTCTCCGTGATGTACGTGTGCTATCAGGGGAGTGTTTGTTCATCTGCAATACGCATCAATAGGACCTTTCCTATCAGATGTCGAATAGAAATAAATAAATAAAAATATTTGAGATGTTTATGATTGGTATTTATCGCAAAATAATAAATGCTCCACATTCAGGTTCCAATCAGCTGAAGGGCATTATAAATTCCTCTTTTTAAAAACTATTCAAAACTATTAATCTCAACTGGAACCAAGACTGGTCAAGTTTACAGCATTCTACAAACAATCTGATACAGAAAGTAAAAAATAAGTCTGGAATTTAATGATGATTTAATAGTTTTTACTGAACTGAAATGTTATACAGTTTACTTAATTCAGCTACTTTAAACCTATGACAAATAAAACAGCTGTAACTGATATTCAACATTATTGACTGAACTGAACTGAACTCATGTTTGATGTGTTTATTCCTCAGACTCTACTGAGGCTGTGATCCGATTGGTCGTCACTGTTTTGGTGGGCGTGGCTGCTGCCGCTGCTGTTGTTGTTCTGGTTTATGACATCAGATCCAGGAGAAATGAACAGGATAGGCCTACTTGATTGATGATTTTTAAAGTCTTTCTATATTCCTCAAATACTTAATCTGAACCTTGTTAGTTTAAATCTGAATTTGAATCTTTATTTTTTTTTTTTGTCTGAATCTCAACATGTTTGATGTTAATCTCCCATATTAACTCTATATAGAAAATGTTCTGTTCTGTTCTATTTTATTCTGTTCTATAATAAAAATGTTATATGATTACAGCAGTGTTTCCTTTTCTTACACATATATTGGTATGTTTGTTTTAATTGATTGTTTATCAGAGAATGCTTTTCCACACACAGTTCAATCAGGTGATCTGTTCCTGATCCATAAAGCCATAAGAGACGCTCTGAAATCACTCTGAGAGGAGAAACAATTGAGAGATAATTGATAAAAAATTAACACCAAATGAGCTGAAGACATTTACGGGGAGACACAAAATAAAACTTAAAATGCTTTTTTCCCCAGTTTCTGTTGTTTACGTGCTTACACAATTATTTAAAGTAAAAAATATTGTTATTTACAATTCACAGCCTTGTTTTTAATCATATTTTTAAGGATGACAACCCTCCGAGCTCTGCTCTACAGAGACAGATTGATGCTGGATCATCAGACTGGATCTCTGACCATCACAAACACCAGAACCACAGACTCGGGACTTCATCAAATAATCATCAGTGACATCAGGAGAAAGAACACATACAGATTTATTGTGACTGTCTCTGGTGAGTCACAGTTACAGTGTCATTTCTGTTACCAGTTTTCATGAAAATATTTAAAATTTAAAGTAAAAGTAAAAAAGTAAAAATCTGAAAAAGCCTGCACGCAATGTGCTTTGTTTAAAAATATCTTGAAAGGTATTTATTCAGAGGCCATACAAATTTAAAAAGTGCTCATTGCAGAGACAAAATGCTTTGAAAAATTGCATCCATCAGTGTGAGTTGAAGTGTGATTTCATGGACCTGTGGTGAGTGGTGTGCAACTAGCGTGAGCATGTGACGCATGTGGTAAAAAAAAAAAAAAAAAACACACACACACTGGGTTTATTGCATCATTCTAAGTTTTTTTTTCTGATAGCAGTAACAAATTTATATTAGTGCATATATTAATAACACATGAATTTGTTCTTAGTACTTGCTCTTGCTCTTGTTCTTGACTTCTTGTCTACTTGCATGACATAATTGCTGTATTTGGTCCAAGTTTTCAAGTGGCATGAAGACCAAAAGTGTGTGCAGAAACGTTTTATTGACCAATGACACACACACTTACAACACTGCAAGTAAATATTTTACAGAACATTGTTCTAAAATTTAGGTGATTTACTAATTAAGTAAGAAAAAGCAGATTCAGGTGTTTTAAAAAAAAATTGTGCAATTAAAATGTGCAACATTTTATGTTTTACACAAGTTATATGTGATATCAGATTAAATGAACTTATACTGCAGTGTTTTCAGGACAAGTGAGTTCCTGAATGAAATGCATGATTAGATACACTAAAACTTGAATACCCCTCTGAAAAATCTTTAAAATCTTGTTTTCCTTATAACTTTTATGATATCAGTGTTTATAATGGCACTTTGTGGAATACTCAATTCTGATTGGGCAATCGCTTCATTCTGGTATTTCATAATATTCGATGTTGTGCATAGAAAGGCAGTATATAACGTCTGTCAGATGTTTCTACACTGCAGATGGTTTCCAGATAAAGCAATCTTTCACAGACATCTTGCAGACGTATGTGTGATATCTTGGCAGAAGTTCCTCTTTTTCAAACTTTTTACATTTAAAGTGACCTTGACATGCAGAAAACAAGAGTGATCAAAATTACAACATAAAAAAAGGGAAAATTGAATCTGGAATGTAATAATGAGCTTTTTGCCATGGTTGAAATTGAAATGTTACTACAGTTTACTCAATTCAGCTACTTTAAACCTATAACAAATAAAGCAGATGTAACTGATTTTTTACATTATTGACTGAGCTTTGAACTGAACTCATGTTTGATGTGTTTATTCCTCAGACTCTGTCCACGGTTGTGACTCTACTGAGGCTGTGATCCGATTGGTCGTCACTGCTCTGGTGGGCGTGGCTGCTGCCGCTGCTGTTGTTGATCTGGTTTATGACATCAGGGGCTTGTTTCACAAAAGAGGTTAAGTGAAAACTCTGAGTTTGTTAACCCTGAAATGAGGGAAACTCTAGGTTTTCTGTTTCAGAATGGGAGGTTTGTCAAACCTGAGAAAGCAGGCTAAGTCAAGCCGTTTCTGAAAGAGAGATACTCAGAGTTTCTTTCGCTCTTCTCCCCCTTTTTAAACATTTAATGTACGCTGGAAGAATGCTCTTATTACTAAGTGTTTTTTTCTTCTTCTTTTCTTTCCCCAAGTACAAATATAAAAAATAAAATAAAGATTGATTTTTTTATATAAGAAAAAAATATAAGATACTAGTCTTGTTTCCTTGGGGGATCTAAATTAAGTGCATTTTACTTAAGTAAAATTATATGCCAGTGTGGTAATAAAAATAATCTTAATTCAAATGGAAAACAAGATTATTCTGAGTGTCTATTACTAAGAGCAAATCTACTGTAGCTTCGCCCTCCATTTACACAGTTCAATTTAAAGTTAAATACGACACATGTGAATAACGGCTTCAATGGTGTAGGCAGTAATGTTTTGGGCACGGAAAATTAGCTTGTAACGAGATTGATTGTTAGAGTCTGGCTTTTGCCGAGCTCCTCCATCTCACTTTTCCCATCACGTCACATTAGAATTTATTTTCAATAAAAATGAACAAAATGTTCTAAAAGTGGAAGTATCATATAATCATTTACAATCTGTTATTATTGAATCCAGTTGATGTATGTCAATACTGAGGTGCAAATGTATCTGCCAGTATAAAATATAACTAGCATCTAATTATTATTTACACTTAGCTTGTTGCAAAGAACTGCTACTTTTACATGGTAAATAGAAAATATCACAATTTTTTTTCTGTAAATAGCATCTAGAGCTACTTGCAATTAGCCTACTGTAAATAGGATCTATCGCTAAGAAAGTGTGTTAGTTCCACTTGTATAAACTAATTCCATCATTTGTAAAATAAGAAAAATGCACTTAAAATATTATTATTAATATTATTATTTTATATATATATTTTGCCCTTGAGATACCATAAAATGATTAGCTATGAGTTCATTAATCTAACGTTCTGCCAGTTTTCAGCTGTGATATTATAACAGTGATAAGAATTACATTTGTAAAGAGTCTGAAGTATGCAGATGGATTTTTGGCGGGAACTGTTGCCATGGTGAATCGTAATATTGGGGCTCCATTGATAATGTCTTTTTATAGTTGTTGTGTGCGCGCTTAACTCAGAGTCAGTCAATTTAGAGTTGATTAAACCAACTCATTTCAGCTGTTCTGTAACCGAAAACTCAGAGTTTCCCATCTCAGGGTAAGTCAACTCAGAGTTCAAGTTTAAACTCAGAGTTGGTTGAACCTCCTTAGTGAAACAGGCCCCTGGTATGTTTGTATCCATTGATTATGTTTGTATGAATATGAATGACCTGTTCATGCAACTCAAAGACATTAGAGAAACTGAAATCAGTCTGAGAGGAGAAACAATTGAAACATTTGATAAGAAAAAGCACGCTGGAGACAGTAACAGCACCAGAGCCAAACACTTTCAGGATCTCTTGATCAAACGGTTGCTTTCAGACACTTTTAACTTCTCTAGTCAGTAATCATGTTATGGGTCACTTCATATCTATGATGCCACTGAACAGATCTGCAGGAAGTTGAAGCGTAGGCCTACTGGGACTCAAAGCAGGTCAAGTTTGCATGTTGTGATATGAGCAAAAAATAGGTAAACAGTCACACTCATCGACTCAGAATAAACAGGTAGTTATTTTAGCCGAGATGAGTTTCACATGACTTTACTACAGAGCAGCCTCACATCCTGTCATTTTATTACTGAATCTGTTGGTCTCTCCATTTGTGGACTAAACCTGTTAAAGATGTTTGACAGATTTTGGTTCTATTTGTGTTTGTGGCGTCTGGTTGGTGAGTTTGAAATACGTTTTTATGACTACAGTGCTTTCTTTCAATTCTGTGTTTGTTGTTTCTAAATGTCACTTATGTAAAAACAGGGGACGTAGTGCTCAGGAATGATTTTTTTTAAAGCGCAGCACAGAACACAAAGGTCTCATGCTTTGATACAACAATGGAAACAATAGATGAGTGTATTGGTCTGAAGTTTCGATATCGATACTTATGTGAGTATCGAACGTATAAATACTAAGGTATGTTTTTTTTTTTTTTTTTTTTTTTTTTTTACCAGCGATTTAGATTTTTTGTTAAATAGTATAATGTGTATAATATGTATTGAACTGAATGAATAACCTGTGTTAGCAAAACCTATGTTTCCTGCTCATCTGAACACATGCAAATGTTGCACGACAGAACCAATCAATCACAGAGCGTTCGCATTACTTTCTGTAATGTTAGTCTAAATCATATACCTTCAGAATAAAAAGGTTGCATTTCATGCATGCAACAGGCTTTCATTATAAGTGCCTTAAAATGAACCATGGTTTTATTAAAGTGACTGCAGTTCAGCTATAGTATTCTCAACAGTAAAATATTTAAACCATCTGTAAAATGTGTAACAAAAATATTACCCAATAAGTTGCAATTAAGGCATATTGTATGTTAATACAATCTCAAATATAAAGTTAAGTGATTATCATTACCCATTTTACTCTTAGTAACTGTAGAATTTAAAAAAGGAAAGGAGAGGAAAGGATGTGACGTGTGGCCATGTATGGGGCCACTACTTCACTTTCATATATTTCATTATTTAAAAGTTCAGTTTAGAAGTATTGTATCGGTATTGATATTAACATCGACGATACACTGGGCATTGAATTACCGTTACAGTTGCCATGCCAACTTCCTACAGTAAACAAAAGCTTGCAATGCATGCCCTGCCTCCGGGGTCTTCTGATTGGTCCACTGTTTTGGAACTGGCATTAATTAGTGCCGTAGCATGTAAAAGTTTACACAGTAAAAGTTAACAATCATACACATCTGTGTAGCGCATTGTAATGGAAAAACTGTAATGGAACGGTCCAGTTGGGACGTGTTTTCCATCTGAAGTAAAAGTGTTTTCTGTTTGTGATGATGACTCAGTTCGTGCATCAGTAAATTAGTTTTGTTCAAAATCACCACAAAGTCTCAGTATTGTTTGGATATTATAA
Source organism: Carassius gibelio (assembly GCF_023724105.1). Lineage (NCBI taxonomy): Eukaryota > Metazoa > Chordata > Actinopteri > Cypriniformes > Cyprinidae > Carassius > Carassius gibelio. The sequence continues at coordinate 1,710,792 of NC_068392.1, forward strand.
ATTGAAAATGTATATTTCAAATCGTTTACTTTTTTGACAGACCCTGTTTCTGTCTGTTCTTCAGGTGTGTTTGCTGATTCAGATGCAGTGAAGATGGTGATGGAGGGAGATTCAGTCTCTCTAGAATCTGGTGTTACTGAAATACAGACATATGATCTGATAATGTGGACATTTGGACGTCCAGAGACTCGTGTAGCTCAAATCATTAAACAGGCTGGAATCTTCTCAACATATGATGGTCCTAATGGGAGATTCAGAGACAGACTGAAGCTGGATCATCAGACTGGATCTCTGACCATCACAAACACCAGAACCACAGACTCTGGACTTTATCAAATAATCAATGGCATGATACTGACCACACACAGATTCAATGTTACTGTCTACGGTGAGTCACAATCACAGTGTGGACTTCCAATTATTTTATACAAATAATGAATTGTTATAAAACAATCTATTATACATTTTGAGAACATTTACATTTACTTTTAGTAATTTTGCAGATGCTTTTATCCAAAGTGACTTACAACTGGGGGATACATAAAGCGATTATTTTCAAAGAGGAAAACAGACACAGGAAGTGCTTGTAATACCAACGTTTAGACATTGTTCAAATAAGTACAAGCTAGAAAAAAATAATAAATAAAGAGAAAGTTTTTTTTTTTTTTTTTTTTTATGATGAAGCCAAGTTGTTTCAAAATAGAGGAGTTTCAGCTGTCACTTGAAAATTGTAAGGTATTCAGCATTCCAGATAGGGGTGGGAAGATCATTCCACCAGCCAGGAACAGTGAAGGAGAATGTTCTGGAAAGTGATTTTGAGCCTCTCTGTGATGGTACCACCTGGCGTTGCTCAGTAGCAGATCTCAGACTTCTGGAGGGGATGTAGATTCGTAGTAGTGGGTGGAAGTAGGTGGGTGCTGAGCCTGAGGCTGTTCTATATGCAAGCATCAATGTCTTGAACTTAATGCGAGCCACAAATGGTAGCATTGTGCTTGATGGAAGTCCAGCCAGAAGAGCACTTCAGTAGTCCAGCCTAGAAAAGACAAGGGATTGGACAAGAAGTTGTGCAACATGCTCTGTTAGAAAGGGCCTGATCTTTCTGACGTTGTGCAATGCAAACCTGTAAGTTTTTGCAATGTGGTTTTTGAAGGTCAGCTGCTCATCAAAGGTTACACCAAGATTTCTGACATAAGTTGATTGGGTAATTGGAGAAGATCCTAGCTGGATGGTGAAATCATGCTGTAGAGTTGGAGTGGCAGGGAAGACAAGAAGTGCAGTCTTTGCCACGTTTAGCTGTATGTGATATTCTTTCATCCATGCCGAGATGTCCACCAGGCAACCTAAAATCCGTGCAGCTATCATTGGATCATTTGGTTGAAGTGATAGATAGAACTGTGTGTCATCAGCATAGCAATGGTAGGAGAATCCATGTGCCTGCATGATGGGACCCAGTGATGTTGTGTATATGGAGAAGCGGAGGGGTCCTAGAACTGATCCTTGAGGAACCCCAGTGACAAGTTGATATGCTTTGGAAACCTCCACTCCCCGACCCACCCTGGAAGACCTACCAATGAGATAGGATTCAAACCAGTGTAGTGGAATCCCTGTGATGCCCATTGATGAGAGGGCAGACAGGAGGATTTGGTGATTGACAGTGTCAAAAGCAGCAGATAGATCCAGAAGAATAAGAACTGATGATTTGGAATCAGCTTTTGCGATCTGCAGGGCTTATGTGACTGACAGTAGCACAGTCTCCATTGAATGGCCACTCCTGAAACCTGATTGGTTAGCATCCAGTTTGTTTCTCTGTGAAAAAAACAACAACAATGAAATCTGGTATAAAACAACTAGTTTGAGGGTGTTCTCTATGCATGGAAGGAGAGAGACAGGTCTGTAGCTATCTGTAAATAGAAAATAATGAAGATGAATACTAATATTTCACTCAAAACATTCAAATCAAACAGCCTCCTAGTTACTTGCTGTTCATTTATTCTCTCATGTTTCCAGCTCGTCTGCCTGTTCCTGTCTTCAGCAGAGACTGTTCATCATCATCATCTTCATGTTCACTGCTGTGTTCAGTGGTGAATGTGAGTCATGTGACTCTCTCCTGGTACAAAGGAAACAGTTTATTGTCCAGCATCAGTGTGTCTGATCTCAGCATCAGTCTCTCTCTACCTCTGGAGGTGGAATATCAGGATAAAAACAGCTACAGCTGTGTGCTCAACAATCCCATCAGCAACCAGACTCAACATCTGGACATCACTCAGCTCTGTCACACATGTTCAGGTACAGCAGAGCTGATATTAGTTGATGTCGGCGCTGATATTAATGTTTATTGACTGATCTGATCTCAGTTTGGTGTTTTTATTCCTCAGACTCTGTCCACTGCTGTGGTTCTACTGAAGCTGCGATCCGATTGGTCCTCTCTGCTCTGGTGGGCGTGGCTACTGTCGTTATTCTGGTTTATGATATCATCAAATCCAGAAAAGATGAAAAGGATTAAGCTCATATTCACACACCAATATTTTTCATAAATGTATTGTTTTAAATATAATTCATTGTTCTTAATTTATTTCGAATTCTTGTATATATTCATATGCTGGTGATTATTTATTTATATAAAAAGATAATTTGAGAACAAACCATAACATATTCTCTCATTAATGCTCAAAATGTGAGTGACAAATATTGAAGATTACCAAATATTGCTCATGCTATATTATTTGATATAACATGCGTTCATTGTTTATCTTTTTATCCAGTTTGAAAGTCTTAATTATCTGTATTTTCTTCAGATAAGGCACACAGATCTTGACTGCTGTATATTTGTCATCTGTATTTGCTTACGGTTATCAATAAAGTTATTTCACTCTCCGTGTTTTATTATGTTTATTATGTAGAGCGCCCCCTGGAGGAATACAAGTAAAGTATATTTTAATGAGTTCAGCAGAGTGCCACATATAAAGCTTTAAATTGTTAAACGTAATTTGTAAATGTTTACAGACTACTCTTCTCATAAACATTCTCTGTAGTAAAGAGTTAATGTCGTTCACTGAATGTATTGTGTCCAGCTTGGTTTGTGAGTCAAAGTCAAACAGCTTCGGCATTAGCATCGTTTATTACATGATTGTGGTCAGTGTATGTGTCAGTAGGCTGCCACAGCATAAATCGCTGCCCACCGCTCCAGGTGTGTGTTCACTGCTCTGTGTGTGTGTGCACTTTGGATGGGTTAAGTTCTGAGTATGGGTCACCATACTTGGCTTAATGTCATGTCACGTCATAAGACACTTTTAACGTTTATTTCTGTTAAAAATGACACCATTGATCTAAAGGAAGCTGTGGCTTACTCTAGCTAAAAAGAGCTAGTTGGTCATACACATCAACACTGAATAAATAGGAAGTTATTTAGCCGATGGTGGAGTTTCACATCACTTTACTACAGACCAGCGTCACAGTAGCTCAAGAGTTTGTCTCTTCATATTTGTGGACTGAAAACCGTTCAAGATGTTTGAAAGATTTTGGTTCTGTTTGTGTTTGTGGCGTCTTGCTGGTGAGTTTGAAATGTGTTTTTATATGTTTTTTTTTTTTTTTAAATATCCTTTATGTAAAATTACTGAAGCTCATACAGCTTTCATTTTCAGTATATCAGGCGTGACGTGAGTCTCGTCTGAAGTTAAAGTGTTTTTTGTGTTTGAAGTTGTGGAGCTCAAAGCTCCTGGATCAGTAAAATAAAAAAACATTTTATTGGCAATCACCACAAAGATGCAGTTAATAATCCGTTTTGTTTGGATATTAATTTCAGAATGTAATTTTCAAACTGTCTACTACAGTAAACCAGTAAACCATCATAAAGTTATTTAAAAATCTTTTTCTGTTTGTTCTTCAGGTGTGTTTGCTGATTCAGATGCAGTGAAGATGGTGATGGAGGGAGATTCAGTCTCTCTAGAATCTGGTGTTACTGAAATACAGACATATGATCTGATAACGTGGACATTTGGACATCCAGAGATTCGAATCGCTCAAATCAATAAAGAGGCTGGCATCTTCTCCACATTTGATGATGGTCCTGATGTGAGATTCAGAGGCAGACTGAAGCTGGATCGTCAGACTGGATCTATAACCATCACAAACACCAGAACCACAGACTCTGGACTTTATCAAATAATCATCAGCAGCAGGAGAAAGACCACACACGGATTCAATGTTACTGTCTCTGGTAAGTCACAGTTACAGTGTAGTTTGTGCTGCTAGTCTTCATAATAATTATAGACAAATAACTAAACAATCCTAGTCCTTTAATATCACATACACATTTATTGACAGATCGTTAGCCGAGTATTTTCGTCTCACAATCATCTGATTGACAGATAAACCTTGCACTCTTATTTCAGAATTTCTGTCGTTAATGTTGTAGTGAAAGAAAGTGAAAGTGACGTTACATACAGCCAAGTATGGTGACCCATACTCAGAATTAGTGCTCTGCATTTAACCCATCCAATGTGCACAAACACAGAGCAGTGAACACAAACACACTGTGAACACACACCTGGAGCAGTGGGCAGCCATTTATACTCTGGCACCTGGGGAGCAGTTGGGGTTCGGTGCCTTGCTCAAGGGCACCTCACTCGTGGTATTGCAGGCCCAAGACTCGAACCCACAACCTTAGGGTTAGGACTCAAACTCTCTAACCACTTGGCCAAGACTTCCCCAACGAAAGTTAGTTCAAAAGGACAAAACTCAGTCTGTTAAGTTAGATAACCTCTCCTCCTCCATCATCACCCTGAACACCGGTGTGCCACAGGGCTGCGTACTGAGCACTCTCCGGTACTCCCTTATTTACCCATGACTGTGTTCCTGTTTATGGCTCCAACACCATAATCAAATTTGCAGATGACTCCACGGTGGTAGGTCTGATCAAAGATGACGATGAGTCAGCCTACAGGGATGAGGTGCAGCACCTGGCTGTGTGATGTGCCACCAACAACCTGGAACTAAACACACAGAAGACAAAGGAGATCATTGTGGACTTCAGGCGGACTAGGAATCATGCACACACACCCATCTACATTAACTGAGATGTAGTGGACCGTGTGTCGAGTTTCAAGTTCCTTGGCATCCACATCTCTGATGACCTCATCTGGTCCCTAAACACCTCCACCCTGGTGCCTTTACTTCTTACAGAGCCTTAAGAAAGTTCACCTGAGTCCCAAAATCCTTGCTGAATTCTACCGCTGTACCATTGAAAGCATACTCACAAACTGCATCTCAGTATGGTACAGCAATTGCTCCACATCTGACCGCAAAGCACTCAAGCGGGTGGTGAAAACTGCTCAACGGATGACCGGCACCCAGTTAACCTCCATCGAGAACATTTATCACAAGCGCTGTCTGGGCAGGACAAGAAACATCATCAAGGATGCCTCTCACCCTAACCATGGACTTTTTACCCTCCTTCCATCCGGCAGGCGTTACAGGAGCCTACGCTCTTGCACTAGTAGACTCGAGAAGAGCTTCTTCCCCGAGGCTGTGACACTTCTGAACGCCACACCACCAATCTAACCTGCACCTGCTCTTTTACTGCACTGGTCACTGCACATTGTTCAAACTATTACATTGTATCTGTATAACGTATTTACTGTACAAAACACAGTAAAATATTTCTATAAAAATATAATTGAACTAATGTTGTTTTGCATAGAATACATTGTTTAACAATACTTTTGCACACTCAACCAACTGTATTTATTGCCACCGTTCTTATGCTGCTGCTGTTCATAATGTACATACAATCCCTACATTGCATTTCTGATTTAAGATGCAATGTTTTCAGTTTATTGATGACATGACTATGTCCTGTCAATGCCTTGCTCTTGGAGACAGTTAACAGTTAGTTATTTTAACAAACGTTAATGCATCACTAACAGTTCCTCTCAGATGACGACAAATTTCTTCATTCGCCCGGATAAGGAGAATCGCTTTTATTTCACTGTCACTCCAGTTGGATGGCATTTCTTTTATTTTCGTAAACAGTGCGTGAATGCGTCACATTGTTATGATTGGCAAGGAGAAAACGTCTTACGTCACCGCGTGCTGAACTTGTACGTGCTCATACCAGTAATTTTCCTTCTGCGTTCAAAAACAGCATAATTCCGGCAATTTACTGGTAATGTTACAACTTCTCATCTCAGTAAATTGCTGGAACGAATTTACCAGTATTTTTTAAAAGGTCCTGTTCAGACATGATCTCTTTACGGCAATTTACTGGTATTTTTCCGGAAAATTTTTTATGTGTGAAAGGGCTTAATAATTACAAAAAAAAATCTTCATTAAACATTCACTGATTTACTCTCTCATGTTTTCAGCTCGTCTGCCTGTTCCTGTCTTCAGCAGAATCTTTTCTTTGTCTTCATCATCATCATCATCCTCATATTGTTCACTGCTGTGTTCAGTGGTGAATGTGAGTCATGTGACTCTCTCCTGGTACAAAGGAAACAGTTTATTGTCCAGCATCAGTGTGTCTGATCTCAGCATCAGTCTCTCTCTACCTCTGGAGGTGGAATATCAGGATAAAAACAGCTACAGCTGTGTGCTCAACAATCCCATCAGCAACCAGACTCAACACCTGGACATCACTCAGCTCTGTCACACATGTTCAGGTACAGCAGAGATGATATTAGCGTTTATTACATCGCTTTGTGGAATACTCGATTTTAAACTTTAAAAAAAATCCAACAATTTTTTATTTTTACATTTTAATGTTTAAATTAAACTTTGAATAACTTATATTAATGCACTGCTTTAACTGAAGCATGTACCCTCACACTCTCTATCTCTCTCTCTTTCTTTCTCTCGCACACAAATGAATCCCAGTTGAAATTTAATTTAATTGATTGGTTAATTTTTCTTTATTGCTATTTTCTAATATTTTATACTTATGTTTTATGTGCCCCCCCCCCCCCTCGCCTAAATTTGAAAGTTAATTTTGATTGAAGCAGGAATTATTATTATTATTTGTTAAAGGGATACTCCACCCCAAAATGATAATGTTGTCATCAATCACTTACCTCCATGTCATTCAAAACCCTAAAAGCTTTGTTCATCTTTGAAACACAATTTAAGATATTTTGGATGAAAATATCCCATAGACTGCCAAATAAATAACAGTGTCAAGGTCCAGAAAAGTATGAAAAGGATCATCAGATTAGTCCATCTGCCATCAGTGGTTCTACTATAATGTTATGAAACAGAGACAATAGTTTATGCATGAGAAGAAAACAAAAATAATGACTTTCATCTCCTCTTTGTCTCTCCGCATCACCTTAGCACCATTTTGGAGAATATGAGCTGAATGTTGACAGCGTATGCTCTTCTGTGTCAGTTGCACCACAAGGATAGGTTTTCTACATGTATTTATACTTTAGCTTGATGATGGCGGCCCCCACATGTGCTCCACACATGTGCTCTCTTTAGTTATATTCCTAGAATCAGTTTCTCCAGAGACAAATTGCTGGACATTCACCACTCTGTTTTCAACTATTCTGATGTTTTGCTGGACATAGTAGCTGGCGGGCGGTGTAGCTGTTCTGATCACGAGCTTCAGGACGCTCAGACGGGGGAAGCGAGCCGGCGCTCTCGTGAAGCTTAGGCAACGTGGATTTCGAATGCCGTTTCCAAACATCCATCTGGCAAACTTCTGCTCTCTACCCAACAAAACGGACGAACTCCTTCTGCTCACCCGGACAAATTATTTCTCACACTCTGCCGCTCTGTGTTTTATGGAAACCTGGCTGAATGATGCCAATACGGACAACACAGCAGTCCACGATGCAGAATCAACCTGTAAATTGCGTGCCATCGGGACATGATTTTACATCAACGAAAGGTAGTGTACAGATGTAACAGTGTTAAAGAAGATGTGTTATCCCGATCAGGAAGCACTGTTCATTAACTATAAGCCTCTCTACTCGCCGCGGGAGTTTCACTCATTCATTCTCGTAAGCGTCTACATTCCTCCGCAAGCACAAGTGCGCTTGGCTTTACAGAAACTCGCTGATCAGATCACAGAGACTGACCTACAACAACACCTGGACTCTGTTTTAATCATTCTTGGGACTTTAATAAAGTGAATCTCTCCTGTGAACTGCAGAAATACAGACAGCATGTTACATTTCCTACCAGAAACAGTAATATAGCACATACAATTGTCAATTTGTATATTGTTATTCCTTATTTACTTCTATTGTTGTTTTTGTTCTGTAGCTGTCATTCTGTTACACTGTGGAAGCTTCCGTCACAAAAACAAATTCCTTGTATGTGTAAACATACGTGGCAATAAAGTTCATTCTGATTCTGATTTGAATGAAAACAGTGTATCCTTGTGGTGTGGCTTACTCAGAAGAGCGTATGCTGCCTGCGTTCAGCTCCTATTCTCCAAAACGGCACTACAGTGATGTGGAGAGAGACAGAGGACATCGTTAAATGAAGTAATTATTTAAAAAGTAATTTTTCTCATACAAAAAGTATTTGCATCACTTTATAATCTTATGGCAGATGGACTATTCTGACGATGCTTTTCATCCTGGACCTTGACAGTGTATTTTATTTGGCAATCTATTGGACAGTAACAAGCCTTCCGGTTTTCATCAAAAATATCCTAAATTATGTTACGAAGATAAAAAAAGCTTTTATGGGTTTGGAATGACATGGGGGTAAGTGATTAATGATAACATTTTCATTTTGGGGCGGAGTTTCCCTTTAAGTAAAAAATACTTATTGGTTGTAATGGGATGGTACTGGTTGAACGCCGGAGGAGAGAGATGAAGAGAAGACGGAGCATGTCTGAATTTATCTAATATGTAAAGAAGCCATCCTATGAATGTTTTCGAAAAGATAACTGAATTAGAGTTGGTATAAAGTTGTTTGAGGGTGAGGGGATAGAAATTTCCCCTTGTATTGTTGGATAACAGAACTGCACGCCTGATTCTCATGAATCAGTGCTAAATTTTCACATGAGAGACGAGTTTAAATTAATACCAGTTATATTTCCCTTAATGGTCTGTGTGGTTATTTTATTGATTTATAGGCATACCAACAGTAAAATTAAGGAAACTAAACTAATAATATTCAGAGGATATTTAGAGAGATCTAATAACAAACATACAAATTCAATGTCAAATGTACAGCATTTTACAAAGAATCTTATAAAGAAATTAAAAAATAAATCTGGAATGTAATAATGATTTGACCGTTTAAAAATAAATTACATGATTGGAATTAAAATGCAAAATAGAAACATATAACAAATAAAACAGATGTTTAATGATATTTTTATCATTATTGACTGAGCTCTGAACTGAATTCATATTTGATGTTTTATTCCTCAGACTCTGTCCACGGTTGTGACGCTACTGAAGCTGTGATCCGATTGGTCGTCACTGCTCTGGTGGGCGTGGCTGCCGCCGCTGCTGCTGTAGTTCTGGTTTATGACATCAGATCCAGGAGAGATGAACAGAGCTTTTGATTTATGTTTTTTTAAGTATTTCTATATTCCTCATCCTCAAATGCTTAAATGTGAACTTTGTTCATTAGTCTGAATCTTAATTTGAATCTTTAATTTTTAGTCTGAATCTCAACATGTTTGAAGTTAATCTTGCAGATGATGTTATATTTTATTGTATTGTATTTTATTCTGTTCTATTATAAATAATTGATATGATTACAGCAGTTTCCTGTTCTTGCACAGATATTGGTATGTTTGTATTCATTTAATGTGTTTATCAGTGAATTCGGAGACATTTGATAAGAAATGAACACCAAATGAGCTGAAGACGGCTGCTTAAGACACTTTTAACTTCTCTAGCCACTGATAATATTATGGGTCAGTTTATTTCTTATGAAAACGACACCACTGAACAGAACTGCAGGAAGTTGAAATGTTCTAGAGCTCAAAGCAGTAAAGTTCAGCGAGTGTGAATTAATCAGCAAAAAGAGGTGGATGTTCACACGTATCAACACTTATTTTAACTGACGGTGCAGTTTCACATGACTTTACTACAGATCAGCCTCACATCAGCTCATCTGTCAACAGTTCTGAAGAGTTTGTTTCTTCATATCTGAGGACTGAAACGGTTGAAGATGTTTCACAGATTTTGGTTCTGTTTATTGTGTGTGGTGTCTAGTTGGTGAGTTTGAAATGTGTTAATTTCCTTCATGTAAAAACAGACAAACCTCCTGGGACTGGGTGGAAACCGGATTATCAGTACACAGGAGTACTGGAAAGTTTAAAGTCTTGCATCTTTTTTTCTAAGCTTAGGATCGGAAAACACTTAATTTAACAGTTTGCAACAAGCACAACAAAACTTATGGATGTAAGGCAACTTGTGACACTGTCGCGGTTCAGGCTCTTTCGTGTTTTAGTGTAAATCCGCTGTAGAAACATTGACTACTTAATTACTAATGGGTTTCAAGCTTATAAAAAGTAAATTACTTTAAAAAGAATGTATTTCTCTGACTTACCACAACAATATTTCTGTCAGACCATCAATTTAAATCAGCAGATCGGGATCAATCTCTTCTCGACCGTTGGAATTGAAAACCTTCCACTGCACTCACGAGACAGCGCCGCGTGAATATGCTAGCGCAAATGCAAACAAATCGTTTACTTTTTTTTAATTAATGAAAATAATGAGTTTAAAACTTCTTTTTGTTTATGTTTGGTGTTCAACAGATAAAAAAAATATAATCCATAAAGCAAAACTGTTAATTTGTGGTACATAATTTCACACAAATGACAAATAATTAAATTAAAGAGCAGCAAACACGGCTATAAGTAAGGGGCTGTTCACATATCATGTCTTTTGCGCTCTCAAGTTCGTTATTTCAAATGTGGGCGCTCATTTTTCCAGAAATGTTTGAGTCAGTTCTGGAGTACGGACGGTTGTCTCGGTTTACATTCACAGTGTTTTTGGAAACCCTTTAAATTTGAACAAATAACAACATCTAAATAATAACTTGAATAATTTGAATCAGTTCGGGAGTTCAAAGCGGGTTCGCGACTCATTTGAATCAGTTCGGCAGTTCGGAGCGGGATCGCGAATCATTTGAATCATTTCGGCAGTTCGGAGCGGGTTTCGCGAATCATTTGGATCATTTCGGGAGTTCAAAGCGGGTTCGCGAATCATTTGAGTCAGTTTGGGGATCGCGAATCATTTGAATCCGTTCGGGAGTTCGTAGTGGGTTCGCGAATCATTTGAGTCATTTCGGGAGTTCACAGCGGATTCGCGAATCATTTGAGTCAGTTTGGGGATCGCGAATCATTTGAATACGTTCGGGAGTTCGTAGTGGGTCCGCGAATCATTGAGTCAGTTAGCGAACACAAAGACATGACATATCAAAACTTACATTGTCCAGACAGAAGAGGAACTTGATGGTAAGATTAGCAGTGCTGCATTTTTCTCCAGATCTGCAATATCTGTTTACACAAAAACAACAAAACAAAACCGGTTATTGGTACACATTATATCTTAGCGGTGATTGTTGTCTAGGTTTCCATTCACAGTGTTTTAGGAAACCATGTAAATTTGAACAAATAACAACATCTAAATAATAACATTATTATTTTGCTCATTTTTTTTATTCAATTATTAATATATGTAGCCAAGCAGTGTAAATATACCTAATTTCTATTTTGCATTAAAAATGTTCATGGCCCCTTTAAGAATCCCTCTTTTCTCGCGATACTGTTCACTTTCGCTGAAATGTGTGCGCGCGACCAGAGAAGCCATTTTGATTGTACAGAGGAGCTCGTGGTTGTGTGTGCATTGAGCGGATTTACTGCGTTTTATAATCCTCTTTCTTGGTAAATATTATTCATAATATCTTTATTATGCACAAATAAGTTGTAAAGCGGAGTTTAAAAGAACATTTGGTGTGTATATTTTTTGTTATAGATTTATTTGAAGTGCATGTGTGACGAGTGAACCTTGTGGTGATTGGTAAAGGATTGGGTATGTACATTTCATGATTTATGGTGTAAAATACTGATGCCATGCTTATTTGATACATCTGTGATGTGTATATAGTATAAATCTTTGGTTTAAAGCATATTTCTGATACTGCTTGATTAATATGTGAGACTTGGGTGGTGGCTTTGTTAATGTGATTTTATTTCTCTTGTACCTCAGCCACTGCCGTATTCCAGTTGGTGTTATCGTATTTCAATTATCTTGAAAAAAATTTTGTTTGGAGAAATGGATTTACATCTAATCCGTTGGAGTACATTACACTGTATACCAGTTTGAATAGTCTGTGATTAGTGCATTGATCTACAGGTTGAAACTGAGTTTAGTTTTTTTGTGACATTTGATTGTCATCCTCAAATTTGCTGTAAACTGTTTCCATGAGTTCTGTTTTTTTGTTTAATTGGTGAAATCTTTTTTTTTCTTTGTGAAATCTTTTTGAACAAGGCAAACTTTATTTGCTTAATTAGACTTTTATCAGTTTAATCGTGCTCCCATTGACCGCTGTCACCTACTTTAAACAGCAGTCAGAATAAAACCCCGATTAGAAAAAGCATAGTTTGCTTCTGGTGTATATTTCTTCCATTACACCCGGTTACATTTTTGGTACCAGGAGTGGGGTTTCTGACAGTTGGGAGCTCTTAGGTGTTTAATGTTTTTTTTTTCTGGAATACGGTAGTGGTGGGTACGTGAGCTCCAGGGACCCAGAGAGGAGGCTGTCAACTGTCCTGTGGGTGTCCAGCGTGACGACGTCGGCTAAGGGTTCGTGGCCAAGGGACCGGATCGTTGGACGAAGAGGGGACTGAAGCTATGGCAGCTATTGCTATAGCTATTGCCAGCCTAAGTAGAGAGCCATCTAGGTCTTACATATATGTGCCAAGAGAGCGCCACATTCAGTCTTTTAGTGGCGATCTTAACAAAGATGGTAGAAATGTAGATGAATTCATTGAAGAAGTGGAAAGGGTATTGCTTGTGAGAAACCAGACTCCAGAAGACCAAACTTACTTTGTTCTTTCCCTATTGAAAGGTGCCGCTTTGGAAGAGATTAGGTTAAGGGGGGGATCCACCTCAGCGAACAGAAGACATTTTTGCCTATCTTAGTGAGTCCTTTAAAGAAAAACGTAGTCTTGCCCAGTTATTGCAGTCTTTCTATACCCGAAAACAGTTGGAAGGTGAAGACCTTCGTGCTTACTCTCATGCTTTGCCGCAGACATTGAACTCGGTTTTGAAGCAGTCACCCGATGCGGTTGCAAATGTAAATGTTGCTTTACGAGACCAGTTTGTGGAGGGAGTAAGAGATCCCGCACTTAGAAGAGAACTTCGTAAGTTAGTGAGGGACAAGCCACAGTCAACTTTGCTCGAAGTAAGAGATGAAGCTGTAATGTGGTCTCTTGAAGATCCCAAACTACGTGCTACTAAAGTAGTCATTAACCGTAATGTAAGCTCTGAAGCTACAGAAGCCCAGTGTGCGGCTATGGTGATGCCTACAGCGAGCTCTGTTACACTTGACGAGGTTCTAAAAGTAGTGGCAGAACAAGGCAAAGCCATTGGTGAGTTGACTCAAGCTGTGCAGAAACTGACTTCACACTGCACTTAGCCTGAATCGATGCATCATACTAAATCTAAGATGCAGCCTAGGTTTACTGATGACAGCCAGCCTATATGCTTCAAGTGTAATGGGGTGGGGCACATAACTAAAAACTGTGTGAGAAGAAATAAACAGAGTTAATGATGATGCATCAACGTCCATGCCGCAGGGAAATGCACACCCTCGATCGCTGTGAGCCAGGCGATGCAAGGACAGTCTGTTGGCTCAACTTCTAAGGACTCAGACCGTGATCGACTACTCAAACATGCTGTAGGGAGGTGTCTTGTAGTTGACTTGAAGATTGGGGGAGTGAGTGTTTCGTGTTTACTTGACACAGGGAGCCAAGTCAGTACCATTTCAGAACATTTCTTCAAAGAGCACTTAGCAGGTGACGCAAGTGATATGCTTTCCACATCCGGTTGGCTCAAAATTACTGCTGCCAATGGTTTAGACATCCCATATCTTGGCTATCTTGAGCTACCAGTTGAAACCATGGGTATCACACTGTCAGAGTGTGGTTTTCTAGTATTCCGGGATACACAAAGTTCTTCAGCTGTGCCAGCTCTCATTGGCATGAATATCATAGGCAGATGTAGACAGTTAGTTCATGCTGAGTTCGATACCACTCTAGGAAGGGAGTTGCAGTCTGACTGGAGAGAGGCTTTCCAGCAGGTGCAAAGTGCCAGTCGACTTAAGAAACGGTTTGTTGGACGGGTAGCTGGAAAAGAGATGGTGCACATACCTGCATTCTCAATTGCAACTGTAATGGTCAAGGGAATGAAGAGTTCGTTGCCTGAGGGTTCAAAACTGTTGTTGGAGCCTGGAAATTCACCTTTACCTGGGAGCTTGATTGTTGTACCTTCCCTTGTATCCACTACAAAACCATTGTTTCCCATACAAGTTGTAAATCTTTCGTCAGAGGATGTATGGTTGCAGCCCAACACCCGGCTGGGTACTCTCTGTCCTGTTGAATCCTTAAGTCCAACTGAAGGTTGTGAAGTTCCAGATAATCTCGGATGGAGTTGAAGAGATAACTGTAAACACAGAAGAGAGACAGGTGTTGACAGATACCTTAACAAGCTACAGTTAGGCGGTACTGCTGAGCAACAGGTGGAGCTTAAATCTTTGCTATTGAGGTATGTGGATGTATTCGTGATGGACGATGAGGAACTAGGATTTTCTGACAAAGTGCAGCATGAGATCCATCTGGTAGATGATGTTCCAATTTCCCAGCCCTATCACCGCATACCACCAACCCAGTATGGTGAGGTCAGGGAGCATATCACCAAGCTTCTTAGGAAGGGGGTTTTCAAACCCAGCAAAAGTGCCTATGCATCGCCCATAGTACTTGTGAGAAAGACAGATGGTAGTCTTAGACTCTGTGTCGACTACAGACAATTAAACTCCAAAACTAAACGAGACGCCTTCCCCTTGCCCCGCATTGACGAATGTTTTGACGCATTACAAGGTGCAAAGTTCTTTTCAACTATTGATTTGGCTAGTGGGTATCATCAGGTGGCTGTGCGTGAGCAAGATCAGCAAAAGACAGCCTTCACTACCCCATTTGGTATATTTTAATACTCCCGTATGCCTTTTGGAGTCTGTAATGGACCATCTACGTCCCAGCGCCTTATGACATCCACGATGGGAGACTTGATCTTCCAGATCCTTTTAGTCTATCTGGATGATATCCTGGTATATTCATCTAATTTCCATGAACCGCTCCAGAGACTAGATGTCGTGTTCAGTAGACTGAAGGAAACAGGGCTCAAGGTTAAACTTGGAAAATGCCATTTTCTCCAGGAAGAAGTACAATTCTTGGGTCATCAAATATCTGCTCAAGGCATTGGTACTGACCCTGGAAAAATTGAAGCTGTGAAACAATGGAAACCACCTGGTACAGTAAAGGAGTTAAGATCATTCCTAGGCTTCTGTAGTTATTATAGAAAGTTCATTGAAGGTTTTTCCAAAATCGCCGGCCCTCTCCAAGACCTGGTCAACTTATGCCTGAAACATCACAGAATCGTGAGAAAGCCTGAGTTTTGTACACTGTGGTCAGCAGAGTGTCAGACAGCCTTTGAGTTTCATAAAAGAGAAGCTAACATCGGCTCCAATATTGGGCTATGCAGACTTTTCTCTTCCATTTATAGTGGAGACAGATGCTAGTAGTGAAGGACTAGGTGCAGTCCTCTACCAGCAACAAGGTGGCTGTAAGAGAGTGATTGCCTATGCTAGTAGAAGGCTACGAAATGCTGAGAAGAATGACCGGAACTATAGTAGTATGAAGCTTGAACTACTAGCTCTCAAATGGGCTGTTTCCGAAAAATTCCGGGGGTATCTGTTAGGCTCAAAATTTGTAATCGTCACTGATAACAATCCATTATGTTATCTGAAAACAGCTAAACTAGGTGCTATCGAGCAACGATGGGTGGCCCAATTAGCTGTTTTCGATTTTGAGGTTAAGTACCGGCCCGGACGGCATAATGCTGCTGCTGTTGATGCCCTCTCTAGGCAGCCATTAGCAGGGGAGCCTACTAGTTCTGAGGATGTGGAATTCGATGATTGTGTTGCCATTTGTAATGTGATCAACAAGTGTACACTCTTAGATGTGGAATTGGTGACAGCTGGTGATCAGTGCTGCAGAGTGAGTCAGATCCGTGCTTTAGAGTGTGGAGCCAGAGTGGAAGAGACTGTTTCTCAGGGAGGTACATTTACCCTTCCGGGCTATACAAAAGCTCAGTTAAAGGATTTCCAGCTAAATGACTCAATCATCTGCTCTTTCAGAGAGTTTTGGGATCATCAGCGAAAGCCATCTAGTCAGCAACGACACCACCTACCAAAGCCTTTATTGTCACTGTTAAAGCAGTGGAAACATGTTAGAGAGACAGATGGGTTGCTCTATCGTGTTGTGGAGGATCTTCGCCTTGGTGAGTGCCAGCAGCTGCTCCTGCCAGCCTGTTTAAAAGATCAAGTCCTTGAAAGTGTGCATGACAAGATGGGACACCAGGGTATTGAACGAACCCTCAACCTGTTAAGGCAGAGATGCTTCTGGGTCGGCATGTATGATGATGTAGAGAGGTGGGTTAAGAAATGTTAACGGTGTATTCTAACCAAGATGCCGCAGCCGAGAATCCGTCCTCCTATGAAGCCATTCTTAGCTTCAAGACCTTTGGAACTGGTGGCGGTAGATTATACGGTGCTCGAACCTGCCACAGATGGTCGTGAGAATGTGTTGGTTGTAACAGATGTGTTTACTAAATTTACACAGGCAGTCCCTACCAGAGACCAGCGGGCTGATACCACAACCAAGATTTTACTAAAAGAGTGGTTTATGAAATATGGAGTACCAGAGAGGTTGCATTCAGATCAGGGAAGAAACTTTGAAAGTGAGGTAATAGCTGAACTGTGTCGACTGTTCAGAGACTCGCTCTGTTAAACGACAAGATCTACTGTCCTACCGTTGGTGTTGGTCAGACAGTGTATTTGTGTCACAGACCTGTTGGCAGAAACAAAATACAGGATGCTTGGGCTCCTACAGTGTATCGGGTCATAGATGTACTGGGCACCACATATACTGTTGAACCTCTGGAGGGGGGTCCCTGTAAGAGAGTCCACAGAGTTGACTTGTGCCCTTGTGTAAATTCTGTTGTGGAACCAGTGGTAGCAGAGAGTAGTTTGTCGTCATCACCTTCTCAGAATCAGTTTGAACAGGTGGACTTTGAAAATACTGACCCAGAGTATGTGGTGTTGGAAGAGGTTACATTACCTCATCTCGAAGAGACCAGGTATGTGGGTGTTGGAGTTTCTGGGTGTGAGGAAGCCTTGGATGTTGAACCTGTTCACGTTCTGGATTGTGTGGAACAGCCGGCTGAATTGGAGCAGTTGGTAGAACAAGAACAGCCTGCCACAAACAAACCTGTGTCTAGGAGGCCTGTGCCCACACCCAGAAGAACATCCCGGGCCAATGCGGGTGTTTATTCCAACCCATTTAATGAGCCAAGATCGGCCTGTAATTCTGTCTCACTCAGTCCTGAAGTTTTTTCCCAGGTTTTGACAAGCCTTGGTAGTGTGTTCTTCAGAGAGGCAGTGAAGTAAGTAAAAAATATGTATTGGCATCATTGAGGACAATAACTTTTTAGCAGGGGAGAATGTGGCCAAGTAGTGTAAATATACCTAATTTCTATTTTGCATTAAAAATGTTCATGGCCCCTTTAAGAAATCCCTCTTTTCTCGCGATAATGTTCACTTGCGCTGAAATGTGTGCGCGCGACCAGAGAAGCCATTTTGATTGTACAGAGGAGCTCCATGTGGTTGTGTGTGCATTGAGCGGATTTACTGCGTTTTATAATCCTCTTTCTTGGTAAATATTATTCATAATATCTTTATTATGCACAAATAAGTTGTAAAGCGGAGTTTAAAAGAACATTTGGTGTGTATATTTTTTGTTATAGATTTATTTTGAAGTGCATGTGTGACGAGTGAACCTTGTGGTGATTGGTAAAGGATTGGGTATGTACATTTCATGACTTATGGTGTAAAATACTGATGCCATGCTTATTTGATACATCTGTGATGTGTATATAGTATAAATCTTTGGTTTAAAGCTTATTTCTGATACTGCTTGATTAATATGTGAAACTTGGGTGGTGGCTTTGTTAATGTGATTTTATTTCTCTTGTACCTCAGCCACTGCCGTATTCCAGTTTGTGTTATCGTATTTCAATTATCTTGAAAAAATTTTTGTTTGGAGAAATCGATTTACATCTAATCCGTTGGAGTACATTACACTGTATACCAGTTTGAATAGTCTGTGATTAGTGCATTGATCTACAGGTTGAAACTGAGTTTAGTTTTTTTGTGACATTTGATTGTCATCCTCAAATTTGCTGTAAACTGTTTCCATGAGTTCTGTTTTTTGGTTTAATTGGTGAAATCTTTTTTTTTTTCTTTGTGAAATCTTTTTGAACAAGGCAAACTTTATTTGCTTAATTAGACTTTTATCAGTTTAATCGTGCTCCCATTGACCGCTGTCACCTACTTTAAACAGCAGTCAGAATAAAACCCCGATTAGAAAAAGCATAGTTTGCTTCTGGTGTATATTTCTTCCATTACACCCGGTTACATTTTTGGTACCAGGAGTGGGGTTTCTGACAGTTGGGAGCTCTTAGGTGTTTAATGTTTTTTTTCTTTCTGGAATACGGCAGTGGTGGGTACGTGAGCTGCAGGGACCCAGAGAGGAGGCTGTCAACTGTCCTGTGGGTGTCCAGCGTGACGACGTCGGCTAAGGGTTCGTGGCCAAGGGACCGGATAGTTGGACGAAGAGGGGACTGAAGCTATGGCAGCTATTGCTATAGCTATTGCCAGCCTAAGTAGAGAGCCATCTAGGTCTTACAAATATGTGCCAAGAGAGCGCCACATTCAGTCTTTTAGTGGCAATCTTAACAAAGATGGTAGAAATGTAGATGAATTCATTGAAGAAGTGGAAAGGGTATTGCTTGTGAGAAACCAGACTCCAGAAGACCAAACTGACTTTGTTCTTTCCCTATTGAAAGGTGCCGCTTTGGAAGAGATTAGGTTAAGGGGGGGATCCACCTCAGCGAACAGAAGACATTTTTGCCTATCTTAGTGAGTCCTTTAAAGAAAAACGTAGTCTTGCCCAGTTATTGCAGTCTTTCTATACCCGAAAACAGTTGGAAGGTGAAGACCTTCGTGCTTACTCTCATGCTTTGCCGCAGACATTGAACTCTGTTTTGAAGCAGTCACCCGATGCGGTTGCAAATGTAAATGTTGCTTTACGAGACCAGTTTGTGGAGGGAGTAAGAGATCCCGCACTTAGAAGAGAACTTCGTAAGTTAGTGAGGGACAAGCCACAGTCAACTTTGCTCGAAGTAAGAGATGAAGCTGTAATGTGGTCTCTTGAAGATCCCAAACTACGTGCTACTAAAGTAGTCATTAACCGTAATGTAAGCTCTGAAGCTACAGAAGCCCAGTGTGCGGCTATGGTGATGCCTACAGCGAGCTCTGTTACACTTGACGAGGTTCTAAAAGTAGTGGCAGAACAAGGCAAAGCCATTGGTGAGTTGACTCAAGCTGTGCAGAAACTGACTTCACACTGCACTAAGCCTGAATCGATGCATCATACTACATCTAAGATGTAGCCTAGGTTTACTGTTGACAGCCAGCCTATATGCTTCAAGTGTAATGGGGTGGGGCACATAACTAAAAACTGTGTGAGAAGAAATAAACAGAGTTAATGATGATACATCAACGTCCATGCCGCAGGGAAATGCACACCCTCGATCGCTGTGAGCCAGGCGATGCAAGGGCAGTCAGTTGGCTCAACTCCTAAGGACTCAGACCGTGATCGACTACTCAAACATCCTGTAGGGAGGTGTCCTGTAGTTGACTTGAAGATTGGGGGAGTGAGTGTTTCGTGTTTACTTGACACAGGGAGCCAAGTCAGTACCATTTCAGAACATTTCTTCAAAGAGTACTTAGCAGGTGTCGCAAGTGATATGCTTTCCACATCCGGTTGGCTCAAAATTACTGCTGCCAATGGTTTAGACATCCCATATCTTGGCTATCTTGAGCTACCAGTTGAAACCATGGGTATCACACTGTCAGAGTGTGGTTTTCTAGTATTCCGGGATACACAAAGTTCTTCAGCTGTGCCAGCTCTCATTGGCATGAATATCATAGGCAGATGTAGACAGTTAGTTCATGCTGAGTTCGATACCACTCTAGGAAGGGAGTTGCAGTCTGACTGGAGAGAGGCTTTCCAGCAGGTGCAAAGTGCCAGTCGACTTAAGAAACGGTTTGTTGGACGGGTAGCTGGAAAAGACATGGTGCACATACCTGCATTCTCAATTGCAACTGTAATGGTCAAGGGAATGAAGAGTTCGTTGCCTGAGGGTTCAAAACTGTTGTTGGAGCCTGGAAATTCACCTTTACCTGGGAGCTTGATCGTTGTACCTTCCCTTGTATCCACTACAAAACCATTGTTTCCCATACAAGTTGTAAATATTTCGTCAGAGGATGTATGGTTGCAGCCCAACACCCGGCTGGGTACTCTCTGTCCTGTTGAATCCTTAAGTCCAAATGAAGGTTGTGAAGTGAAGTTCCAGATAATCTCGCATGGAGTTGAAGAGATAACTGTAAACACAGAAGAGAGACAGGTGTTGACAGATACCTTAACAAGCTACAGTTAGGCGGTACTGCTGAGCAACAGGTGGAGCTTAAATCTTTGCTATTGAGGTATGTGGATGTATTCGTGATGGACGATGAGGAACTAGGATTTTCTGACAAAGTGCAGCATGAGATCCATCTGGTAGATAATGTTCCAATTTCCCAGCCCTATCACCGCATACCACCAACCCAGTATGGTGAGGTCAGGGAACATATCACCAAGCTTCTTAGGAAGGGGGTTTTTAAACCCAGCAAAAGTGCCTATGCATCGCCCATAGTACTTGTGAGAAAGACAGATGGTAGTCTTAGACTCTGTGTCGACTACAGACAATTAAACTCCAAAACTAAACGAGACGCCTTCCCCTTGCCCCGCATTGACGAAAGTTTTGACGCATTACAAGGTGCAAAGTTCTTTTCAACTATTGATTTGGCTAGCGGGTATCATCAGGTGGCTGTGCGTGAGCAAGACCAGCAAAAGACAGCTTTCATTACCCCATTTGGTATATTTGAATACTCCCGTATGCATTTTGGAGTCTGTAATGGACCATCTACGTTCCAGCGCCTTATGACATCCACGATGGGAGACTTGATCTTCCAGATCCTTTTAGTCTATCTGGATGATATCCTGGTATATTCATCTAATTTCCATGAACCGCTCCAGAGACTAGATGTCGTGTTCAGTAGACTGAAGGAAACAGGGCTCAAGGTTAAACTTGGAAAATGCCATTTTCTCCAAGAAGAAGTACAATTCTTGGGTCATCAAATATCTGCTCAAGGCATTGGTACTGACCCTGGAAAAATTGAAGCTGTGAAACAATGGAAACCACCTGGTACAGTAAAGGAGTTAAGATCATTCCTAGGCTTCTGTAGTTATTATAGAAAGTTCATTGAAGGTTTTTCCAAAATCGCCGGCCCTCTCCATGACTTGGTCAACTTATGCCTGAAACATCACAGAATCGTGAGAAAGCCTGAGTTTTGTACACTGTGGTCAGCAGAGTGTCAGACAGCCTTTGAGTTTCTTAAAAGAGAAGCTAACATCGGCTCCAATATTGGGCTATGCAGACTTTTCTCTTCCATTTATAGTGGAGACAGATGCTAGTAGTGAAGGACTAGGTGCAGTCCTCTACCAGCAACAAGGTGGCTGTAAGAGGGTGATTGCATATGCTAGTAGAAGGCTGAGAATGCTGAGAAGAATGACCGGAACTATAGTAGTATGAAGCTTGAACTACTAGCTCTCAAATGGGCTGTTTCCGAAAAATTCCGGGGGTATCTGTTAGGCTCAAAATTTGTAATCGTCACTGATAACAATCCATTATGTTATCTGAAAACAGCTAAACTAGGTGCTATCGAGCAACGATGGGTGGCCCAATTAGCCGTTTGTACCGGTAGTGTACACTCTTAGATGTGGAATTGGTGACAGCTGGTGATCAGTGCTGCAGAGTGAGTCAGATCCGTGCTTTAGAGTGTGGACCCAGAGTGGAAGAGACTGTTTCTCAGGGAGGTACATTTACCCTTCCGGGCTATACAAAAGCTCAGTTAAAGGATTTCCAGCTAAATGACTCAATCATCTGCTCTTTCAGAGAGTTTTGGGATCATCAGCGAAAGCCATCTAGTCAGCAACGACACCACCTACCAAAGCCTTTATTGTCACTGTTAAAACAGTGGAAACATGTTAGAGAGACAGATGGGTTGCTCTATCGTGTTGTGAAGGATCTTCGCCTTGGTGAGTGCCAGCAGCTGCTCCTGCCAGCCTGTTTAAAAGATCAAGTCCTCGAAAGTGTGCATGACAAGATGGGACACCAGGGTATTGAACCCTCAACCTGTTAAGGCAGAGATGCTTCTGGGTCGGCATGTATGATGATGTAGAGAGGTGGGTTAAGAAATGTTAACGGTGTATTCTAACCAAGATGCCGCAGCCGAGAATCCGTCCTCCTATGAAGCCATTCTTAGCTTCAAGACCTTTGGAACTGGTGGCGGTGGATTATACGGTGCTCGAACCTGCCACAGATGGTCGTGAGAATGTGTTGGTTGTAACAGATGTGTTTACTAAATTTACACAGGCATTCACTACCAGAGACCAGCGGGCTGATACCACAGCCAAGATTTTACTAAAAGAGTGGTTTATGAAATATGGAGTACCAGAGAGGTTGCATTCAGATCAGGGAAGAAACTTTGAAAGCGAGGTGATAGCTGAACTGTGTCGACTGTACCGCACACGACTCTTTACCGCCCTCAAGGTAATGCACAGTGTGAGGGTTTTAACAGGACGCTCCATGAGTTGCTAAGAACACTACCTCCTGAGATGAAAAGGCGATGGCCAGAACACCTCCCTGAGTTAATCTAAACCCCACATGCAACAACCGAGTACTCACCACATTTCTTACTGTTTGGTGTAGAACCACGTCTTCCTGTCGATGCTCTTCTTGCCCAGGAACAAGCTGTGAATAGGAGACGGGATTGGTTAGCAGTTCACCAGAATCGACTCAGAGAGGCTCACAAGAAAGCAAGGGAATATGCAGAGCACTAGGCTGCGGAGAGACTCGCTCTGTTAAACGACAAGATCTACTGTCCTACCGTTGGTGTTGGTCAGACAGTGTATTTGCGTCACAGACCTGTTGGCAGAAACAAAATACAGGATGCTTGGGCTCCTACAGTGTATCGGGTCATAGATGTACTGGGCATCACATATACTGTTGAACCTCTGGAGGGGGGTCCCTGTAAGAGAGTCCACAGAGTTGACTTGTGCCCTTGTGTAAATTCTGTTGTGGAACCAGTGGTAGCAGAGAGTATTTTGTCGTCATCACCTTCTCAGAATCAGTTTGAACAGGTGGACTTTGAAAATACTGACCCAGAGTATGTGGTGTTGGAAGAGGTTACATTACCTCATCTCGAAGAGACCAGGTATGTGGGTGTTGGAGTTTCTGGGTGTGAGGAAGCCTTGGATGTTGAACCTGTTCACGCTCTGGATTGTGTGGAACAGCCGGCTGAATTGGAGCAGTTGGTAGAACAAGAACAGCCTGCCACAAACAAACCTGTGTCTAGGAGGCCTGTGCCCACACCCAGAAGAACATCCCGGGCCAATGCGGGTGTTTATTCCAACCCATTTAATGAGCCAAGTTTGGCCTGTAATTCTGTCTCACTCAGTCCTGAAGTTTTTTCCCAGGTTTTGACAAGCCTTGGTAGTGTGTTCTTCAGAGAGGCAGTGAAGGAAGTAAAAAATATGTATTAGTATCATTGAGGACAATGACTTTTTAGCAGGGGAGAATGTGGCCAAGTAGTGTAAATAAACCTAATTTCTATTTTGCATTAAAAATGTTCATGGCCCCTTTAAGAAATCCCTCTTTTCTCGCGATAATGTTCACTTGCG
Source organism: Carassius gibelio (assembly GCF_023724105.1). Classification (NCBI taxonomy): domain Eukaryota; kingdom Metazoa; phylum Chordata; class Actinopteri; order Cypriniformes; family Cyprinidae; genus Carassius; species Carassius gibelio. The sequence continues at coordinate 1,734,949 of NC_068392.1, forward strand.
CTGAAATGTGTGCGCGCGACCAGAGAAGCCATTTTGATTGTACAGAGGAGCTCCATGTGGTTGTGTGCGCATTGAGCGGATTTACTGCGTTTTATAATCCTCTTTCTTGGTAAATATTATTCACAATATCTTTATTATGCACAAATAAGTTGTAAAGCGGAGTTTAAAAGAACATTTGGTGTGTACATTTTTTTTGTTATAGATTTATTTGAAGTGCATGTGTGACGAGTGAACCTTGTGGTGATTGGTAAAGGATTGGGTATGTACATTTCATGATTTATGGTGTAAAATACTGATGCCATGCTTATCTGTGATGTATATAGTATAAATCTTTAGTTTAAAGCATATTTCTGATACTGCTTGATTGATGTGAAATTTTGGTGGTGGCTTTGTTAATGTGATTTTATTTCTCTTGTACCTCAGCCACTGCCATATTCCAGTTTGTGTTATCGTATTTCAATTATCTTGAACATTTTTTTGTTTGGAGAAATCGATTTACATCTAATCCGTTGGAGTACATTACACTGTATACCAGTTTGAATATTCTGTTATTAGTGCATTGATCTACAGGTTGAAATTGAGTTTTGTTTTTTTTTGTGACATTTGATTGTCATCCTCAAATTTGCTGTAAACTGTTTCCATGAGTTCTGTTTTTTTGTTTTTTTGTTTAATTGGTGAAATTTTTTTTCTTTGTGAAATCTTTTTGAACAAGGCAAACTTTATTTGCTTAATTAGACTTTTATCAGTTTAATCGTGCTCCCATTGACCGCTGTCACCTACTTTAAACAGCAGTCAGAATAAAACCCTGATTACAAAAAGCATAGTTTGCTTCTGGTGTATATTTCTTCCATTACACCCGGTTACATGTATAAAGACGGGAATATTACTGTAGTTACTTAGTCAAATAAAATATTTATATAATTTATTTTACACTTCACTTTCAAACATTAATCATTAATTAGTATGTGAGCAGAGCAGCATCCAAAATCAAAGTACTTCTGCTGAAATTCTGAAGTATGCTCACAATGGACACTTTACTACTCCATGAGAACACAGGAGAGGATTTATGAGTGGCAGTGAAGCAATGCGACTGAGGTTGTAAAAAAATTATTAAAAAAAATAAATGCAAAATGTCACAGTTCACATTATTTTAATCTCCGATCTTGTGTGCAAGTGTTTTGTTTGCATGTATGTCATTGCAGCAGCACATTTAACTTTAATTTTAATTACACTGACTGGATCTACCTGTGAATCAAATTATTTTAATGCACCCCTTTTAGCCAATCAGAATCAAATATTCAGACAAACCATGGTATAAATAGATTTATTAGAGTAACCATTCAACAAACCAAGCAACTTATGGTTGTGTTAAGGAAAAATAGAACACTTTTTGCGTTTGTGTCGATTTGATAAAGTAGACAGTAGTGTTCCTGTAGCTCAATTGGTAGAGCATTGTGGGGTTGGGGGTTCGATTCCCCAGGAACACTTGATAGGTAAAAAAATTGATAGCCTGAATGCACTGTAAGTCAAGTCTGCTAAATGCATAAATTTAATTTAACTTGAAGAGCAGTCTCTAGATTGAGATGAAGGTCCTTCCCAAACCGCATCTTCACTTCATGCAGCAGCTACCAAAAAAAGAAAGAAAAATTCATTAAAACAATTAACTTTTTATTCAAAAAAAAAAATTTTGAAAATGCAGTGGAAATACTAAACTGAAAGGAAACAACACTAAAAACAAATACTCACAATTTGTGGAACCCGAAGAAATGGGAACATGTCCATGACCTCTCATGTTGATTTTGTGATTAAATCAACTCTTTTAAAAAGAGCGCATCTCATTCGATTTTTGATATGTTGGTGTAGCAGGTTGTCTTTTACATAGCTCAGCATTTATCACAGTAATGTGCTCCTGAAAACTTAATTGATCTTCTCAAAAATTTTCCAGGTTTAATATAATTTGAAAAAAGTAGTAAATAACAAAATTCGTATTGTATATATACAATCTCCTAGCATTACTGGTCAATAACCAAGCAATTTTAAGACATTTTAGTGAAGAAGGATAAAACAGACAAACCTCCTGGGACTGGGTGGAACCCGGATTATCAGTTCACAGGAGTACTGGAAAGTTTGAAGTCTTGCATCTTTTTTTCTAAGCTTAGGATCGGAAAACTCTTAATTAAACAGTTTGCAACATGCACAACAAAACTTATGGATGTAAGGCAACTTGTGACACTGTCGCGGTTCAGGCTCTTTCGTGTTTTAGTGTAAATCCGCTGTAGAAACATTGACAACTTAATTACTAATGTGTTTAAATCTTATAAAAAGTAAATTACTTTAAAAAGGATGTATTTCTCTGACTTACCACAACAATATTTCTGTCAGACCATCAATTTAAATCAGCAGACCGGGATCAATCTCTTCTCGACCGTTGGAATTCAAAAACGTGCACTGCACTCGCGAGACAAATGCAAACAAATTGTTTACTTTTTTTTAAATTAATGAAAATAATGAGTTTAAAACTTCTTTTTGTTTATGTTTGGTGTTCAACAGATAAAAAAATATATAATCCATACAGCAAAACTGTTAAGTTGTGGTACATAATTTCACATAAATGACAAAGAATTAAATTAAAGAGCAGCAAACAAGGCTATAAGTAAGGGGCTGTTCACATATCACGTCTTTTGCGCTCTCAAGTTCGTTATTTCAAATGTAGGCGCACTGTATGGGCTCTCATAACGGAAGCGGCGGGCGCTCATTTTTCCAGAAACGTTTGAGTCAGTTCAGGAGTACGGAGCGAGCGGGACAGTTTTCTCGGTTTCCGTTCACAGTGTTTTTGGAAACCCTTTAAATTTGTACAAATAACAACATCTAAATAATAACATTATCATTTGAATCAGTTCGGGGCATGGCCGCGGGAAGTGGGGGTGCTGGGGGTGCTGCAGCACCCCCTAGTGACGAGAGGGAGATAAAAAAAAATGTAGGCCTATTAAAATATTTTGCACAATTTATAAATTCCTTATGAATATTTTAGAAAATGATTTTGACACACGTAGGCTATTACGTATATATTTTGGATTTTAATTTCATATTTTGAGGCCTAATCAACACAGGTTCGGAAGTTACGTTGTCAACGTCAGGCAGGCAGGTTTGGTCGCCGAGTAACGAGGTTTCCCGCTCGTTCCATGCAGAATACATCCATCTTTGTATAATACAGCGCACTTCGACATTTGGACACCTGTAACCAGGGCACCCCGCCTGCATGTAGCTCAGGTAAGAGTATTGTGCTGCCGCGCTTGTAACATTTATTTTTTTGGCAACAAGTGTGGCATCAGCTTTGACTAGCGAAGCAATTGTAAGTAGTACACTATAGTATTTTTGTAAGGTGGTGGGGATGGAGATGGAGAGTATTATTTCGTTCGTGTGTTCTTTGCGTAATGGTTGTGGAGAACTGTTAAATAACGTTTAAATAGTCGGAGATTATTTCCTTTTTGTTTGTGTAAAAAGGTTGGAGATGGAGACAGAAAGCTTTATACTGTGCGTGTGTTCTTTGCGTAATGGATGTGGAGAACTGTTCAATAAACAAATTGCTTAAATAGTCAGAGATTATTTCCTTGTGGTGTGCGTAAAAAGATTTTGGAGTTAATAGATTTGCGTGTGAAATAAACGTGCAGTGACTCAAGCCAGCTGACCAAATCGATTGCATTGTTTTAGCGTTATTGTGAAGTTTGATTAATATTATATTTTGTTGTAATATTATTTGTTGTATCTAAATAAGTTGCATGTATGTATAAGCTATCTGAAATTGTAATGAAAGTAATTATTTCGTTTTCTTTCGATTATTAAACTATTATTTCTGATTCTGCTTCAGATTAATAACGCATTGCGCATATCTGAGAACTGATGTCTGTGTGTTTCAGACCCTGGCTGGCTGTGCACTGAAGTGTATATGACAATAAAGTAGTAAATCTCAATGTATTTATTTTTAAAATGTATTTTAAATAGGCCTATAGGCTCATAGGTTTTTTTGTCAAAAAAAAAAAAAAAAAAAAAAAGAAATCACAGCACCCCCTGTTCAAAATTACTTCCCGCGGCCCTGGTTCGGGGGTTCGTAGCGCGTTCGCGAATCATTTGAATCAGTTCGGGAGTTCAAAGCGGGTTCGCGACTCATTTGAATCAGTTCGGCAGTTCGTAGTGGGTTCGCGAATCATTTGAGTCAATTTGGGGATCGCGAATCATTTGAATCCGTTCGGGAGTTCGTAGTGGGTTCGCGAATCATTTGAGTCAGTTTCCCAGCAAACACAGAACGTTGTGAGGACGTTGCCAGTTAGTCATCTTTTGGTCAGCGCGACATTACTTTATGGCAACGTTGTGAGGACGTCGTGGTAAAGTTCCATTTTTTAAAATCTTGGCTAACTTCCCAGAAACGTCGTGGGCACGTACTCAAAAGACGTCGCTAGTTAGTCCCATTGGGGACGTTGTAGCGACGTGGTCAGCTGGTCTTCAGATAACTTTTAATATTATTGCACTAGATGTATTATTATTATTAATAGAGTTGGGGTACTCGAACTTGGACTCGGACTCGAGTCCGGACTCGAGTCCAATTTTGAATGAACTCGGACTTGTCACGCACTCGGGTGAATTTGTACTCGGACTTGACACGGACTTGAACATTTTGGACTCGGAAAATATTCCGAGTACAGTCGAGTCCGCGTCATGTGTAACAATAAAACCAGCATAAAATTGAAATGATAAATTAATGAATGTCTCCCCTTCTGTCATTTTACTGCACCACACCGGCAGGCAGAAGTCTCCTGCTTGCAGGCGAAACACACGCACCACTCACTGGATATCAGTGTGGATTAGTGATGGGAAGTTCGATTCTTTTCCGCGAACCGGTTCTTTCGGACGGTTTGATTCAATAAACCGGTTGAAAAAAAAAAACAGTTCACCGGATACATAATCCATTGCGATGTATTTGTTATTAAATGAACTTACGTTTCGTCAGATTGCCCTTCATTCAAGCCCTCGGTTTACCCGCACTCATTACATTAGCACAGGATCAGTTCAGAATCAATCACCAAAAGAATCAGTTCGGTTCACACGCGCTGTGAGTCAGTTGGCTTCATGCTGAATCATGAATGCGCAGTATCATCAGCTCCTCGGTTCTCGAATCGGACGCGTCCGAAAGAAACGGTTTTCGGTTCAGTGTACCTATGATCTGAAAACTGATACAACCGGTTCTTGACTCGAGAACGAGAATCGCTCAAAACCCGGGTAGGAAAATCTGACAGGGTAGGATAAAATGTCAGGACACCGGCACATGCTGCGCAGTATCATCAGCTGCTCTACTCGTGTTCATGTTCTGTTTACTACAAACTCAGTTTGTGAATCTGTCATCATTAACTATAAATACAGTACAGATATTTCATAAATCATCCCTTATTCATATTAAACATGTCTTTAGAGTCTTAATTATTGTCCAACTTCCCTGAAAACCCCTTTGGCCCATACATAATCTACAATATACAGATTAGAAACAAGTAGCCCCTATCTTAAAAAAAAAAGTATATATATATATATATATATATATATATATATATATATATATATATATATATATATATTATAGTTTTATCACACTTTCCGATGTTTAACAAAATACTTGAAAAATTACACGCATGTGCAGTATCATCAGTTCATCGGTTCTCAAATCGGACGCCTCCGAAAGACACGGTTTTCGGTTCAGTGTACTGGTGATCCGAAAACCGATGCAACCGAGTACCAAAGACAGCAGCAGCAACCAACAGATGCTGCACAGCTCAGCATTGCAGGATTTGCAAGACCAGAACTGACCAAACAAGCAATGCAACTTTATGATGCAAGTTCTCCAAGACAACAAGAAATTCATAATGTCATCATTAAGAATCTCCTCATTGGCTGCACTTTACCTCTGTCAAATGTGGGGGAGAGGCATTAAATAACTGAAATGTCATTTTTAACTGGAGGACAATATAGTGTGATACAATAATAAAATAGGTTCATTTGTATTTTCATGCACTTGTAATACAATAAAACCTTTGAAAACTTTTTTGATAGGAAACTAGTTCTGTTGACATAAAATAAAAATGTTCAATGGCAATGACTAGATGTAACAGTGGTATTTTTTTAATTACATTTTTATATTGCCATTGGTTTAATGGGTTACAAGGTTAAAATATAAATAGAATGTAAAAATGTACAATACCAATTTATAATCTTTTTAAATTTAATTACTTTCTGGACTCGGGCGGACTCGACTCGGACTCGGCCTTTAAGGACTCGGACTTGAGTCCAACTCGGCCCCTTTTGGACTCGGACTCGGACTTGGACTCGATGTTTGTGGACTTGGTCTTGACTCGTACTCGACAAAGGTGGACTCGGACCCAACTCTAATTATTAAGATACCATTTGAACAGCATATTCTTTGGGAAATATACAAAACAATTAATCAAGCATGTTAAAATAATTATATATATATATATATATATATATATATATATATATGCCATCAGTTTAAGAACAATAAAATAAACAATTTACTTAGCAAATGGTGATAATGTTTGTTAATGAAAGAGAGTACGGGACAAATTAACATTTAAACCATAAACTAGCAGCGCACGTCACTTTCTGAGTGAAGTGCGCGACGTGCGCGTGCCCGTCATTTTGTAACGGTCAACTTCCAGCAGACGGACACGGAGGAAAGGTAAGTCCTATAAATCTACTTTTATTCATAGATTTTAACTGATATAACGTTAAATGCCATCAAAGAGGAGTAGTGTTTTGTATTTTTGTAGGTTTTCTCTTTCAATTTAATAAATAAATGCTCGGTTTGGTTAATTAGCTCAAAAGCAGTCTCAGAGGTGGTCTAAGGTAACGGTAACTGTTAAAATCGAATATAACCTTACCTGTTTTAAATTATTTGAAATTTATCACTATAAACTATACAGTATTAACTTTCTAATAATAAAATTTTTAACCGTAGTAACGTTAATTAGTTTGTTTGAATACCTGCTGCTCGAGCTTGATGATGCTCATGCTAGCCATGCTGTGAACTTGAATATAAACCGATATAACGTTAAATATAAAGTTTAACGTTAATTAGACCGAGGCTGCCGAAATCATGTTCAGTGTAACGTTATGTGGGATTAATAATTTCCCCTTTTCTCCCTCAAGTGGCAGACTTGTAAATTCTGTCATCTGTTCATTACAAGGGGCAAGGAACTCGACCGGAAGTTGAAGTCGGGTGGGGGCTGCCATCTTTTAGCAGAACTTCACTTGCGTTAGCATTCCCATTGACTCCCATTCATTTTGGCGTCACTTTGACAGCGAATAACTTTACATCTG